>NW_024468940.1:1370743-1825049 GCF_010015615.1 Cucurbitaria berberidis CBS 394.84 | reverse complement strand
TAAAAAAATTCACTTTTTTTTGGTTATTTAATTTATTTTAGGGCTATTTATATATATATCTATATATTTTATATTTTTTTAGTATATAATATATATAAATATATATAAATAAATTAGTAATTTTTTTATTTTATTTAAATTACTATTTAGTAACTAGTAATTACTATTTAGTAAATTAGCCCTACCCTGCTCTGGGGCGCGAGGCCATTTTCATCTTCATCTCCATCTTCATATTCCTCTCCCTCTCTCTCTCTCTCTTCATGTGAATCTGCACGTCGGAGCCAGCTGGCCCGATGTGGCGTTATGCCGCACACACAGCCTTACCCCCTCCCTCCCTCCCCAGCGGCCATTATCCAGCAAATGACCCATCGATGCACCGCAAGTCGTCCCCTAATGCCGCTCGCGATATTGTTTTCATCTGCAGACAATAATGCACTTGCACGTTGGGCCATTAGTCACGTCGACATGTGCCCCCACAGCCTACAGTCCATATAATGCTGCTGCGTTAGCTCGCCCCAACTACACAGCTATCCATCCTGCTTGGTTGGTACTTGGACCGTCCTTGCGCGACTCATCATATGGCCTTTTGCTGCACCTCTGCTTACTACTGCTGCTGACCGGCCAAGATCGTGCAGTACATCTCCACCACACCTACGTGGCCGATGCACGCCCCTCAACCCCAATCCACGGCGGCAGAATTCCATCTCAACATTGCTGGTTCCGGCGACCTGGACGTGGTGCAGCTGCCCCTGTCTTCGCTTGCTGCCCTCTTTGATTTGATAACATTAATACGCTCTGATAATGGTGGAAGCCAACCCCATGATGGAATATCGAATTTTTGCCCACTCCACCTTAACCCGGGCCGCTATACACATTACATATAATAACAAACATCGCAACCCCGACACAGATTCTGCAACGTTTCGATGCGACGTTGATCTTGGCGCACATTTGCCTTGGTTTTACCAGCGATAGAGCCGAAATTGCGTCAATTTTGCCATGCGCTTAGTCTAGGCCGCACAGCACCTGGAACCCGCCAGTAACTCGATCTCTGAGGCTACATGTTCAGAGTCACCATCCAGGTTTGTTAGAGCAGGCCAACGCGCCTCGTGTTTTTGCCGTCATTATAGACTACCAATTTCGATATATGGGAGGAAGCAGCGATCAGGCCTTGTTACCTCATCGAGAACAGAACAGTAAATTCGACACTAAACTGACCATGTCAAAAACCTTCGAGGTCGCCTCATGAATCGAACGCCAGAATCGAACCTTCGTCCCCTGCTCCGATCCAACACGGACCAAAGACCAAACTGACTCAGCCTCATGCCAGACCCACCGCTGCCTCCTCGGATGTGCCGCACAGCGCTCAGTCCAAGTCCGCGCTTTTCCCACCCGCTTCCGAATCCCTGGCCCAGAAAAGACTGTCCCTCCCGGCATGCATGGGCTTTCTTGGATTTGGGTGATGAAGATCGCCATCACACTTCTGCATCTGGCATTTGCCTCGGCCAAACCTGCCAATTGAAGACTCTGGGTGCCTTTGCAAGGGTCCTACGAGCGAACATGATACGATTTTTAATTCTTTGTAAGACGCTTCTTGCTGTTATCCGGCATCTTGTTGCTGCTAACGGCACATCATGAACTTTCAATACCCACTAACGCTCCGATGCCAATGAAGATAAACCAGAGCTAGGCTTAGCCAACCTTTATCTACTAGACTATAGCAAGTCGCATTATTTTCTATATATTCTCTGTCAACTTGCTGCCTTTCCTATGCGTTTATTAATGTAGTGCACAACTCGGCTTCGGCCTCGGAACTTCCCGTTGCGTGATTATTTCAAGCCAAGACGTGGACGCTGATCTCTGTGAGAAAAATAGACATGGCGTCATCGTCATTATCACAACGGCCCGTCAATACACAAAACGGCCTTTGCTCGGCCAAGACGTTGGAAAGATAACGCGACATACATGTAGTCAAGCATTTTGATACCCAAACGAATGAACAGACTACTCCCCACCAAAGAAGCATCCACTCCCCCACAGAAGCTGACTTTCCAAACTCACACGATCCTCACTCCTTGATCAAACTTTTCAATCACACCACCAACTCCTTTCTTTCCCCAAACCTCCAACCTCCAACCTCCCACCTCCCCTGCCAACCTCGTTCCATTGCCACATCCAAGTTTTGCAGCCCAACAGCATGGTAACTATCGGCCCCATTGCCCCGATCGCGCCCAGGGGGTGTCGATCTCCTTTTCCAACGGTACTTAATCGGCCCTGAGGCCTTGTACGTTGTACATTGTACATGATGGCGTACATGGTTTGCGTACATCCCCAAACGATATGGGGTAGGTATTGCCGGACATCTCACGTGAAATTTGTGGGTCGTCTACGTGTACGTGTGCTGTAGAGCAAAGCTCGGGTAGCCTAGGCGAAATTGGTAGGGGGGTGGTTTATGTGAGAGGTTTTTGGGCCCGGGGGGACGGGGAAGTGGGTATTATTGTTTGATGTTAATTTGGCAAGGGAGGGGGGAGTGATCTTCCGGACCAAATTCTTCGGCATCGTGGGCGGCATCCAAGGCGGCTTCATGGTCGGCATCCATGTCGGTATTCACTTCGGCAATTCTTTGGGCACTGAAGTACAACCTTGTGTAATTGATAAGACCCACAGTTTCCCCATTCGACGCTGACGGCTGCAAAAGGTCTTGTGGCAATCATCCTGGCCATATCGAAACCGCCTAGGTGTCGAATTCGTCTTATCAATCACAGTCGCGCCTACACTATGTCCGACACAAGTATATCGAGATGGGTAATGAGTCGTCAGTACTGATCTGAAGGCCGCTCACTGCCAAAGTGCAAAGAGTTCGCCTTTGATAATAGATCATCAGCTTCCAGTCTTCGGACCATTTTATGCCCATGTCCTTAGATCACTCACTCAGCCTTGTTGCTACACTCCCCCGATACGCCCCTGCTTTAGCTACTCCATCGATACCCACTGAACATCTTTCCTCTACTATTTCTACCTTCTGTATAGCTATCTCAATGTAATTGACTGCACTATCGAGGGTGCCTGTCAAGTTTGCCATTTTATTAGGACGTTGGAGAAAATCCGATCCCGCTCTGGAATTCTAATCCGTACCATCAACCCAAGTACTGGTACTTTAAATGTCCCGAAGGCTAGCATTTGGAAGACGCATACGTGATGGTCATTCCTCATCATGGTATCGTCGTGACCTGAGGCGTTATTGTTAACGTCACACTACAGCAAGGCTTGCGAATCACACCACGCCACCCCCAGCACTAATGTTCATCAGTAGGTCTCTTTGGCTGGTATGCACGCGAACAGATGACTTCAGCGTAACTGATAGGTATGCTGTGTTTCTTCTCAGCCTTCCTCAGCCTTCACATAGCAAGATGTACTCTGGGATTAGGCACTTCTTAAACCCCTCTTTTTCCCCTCAGCCTTCATTGTCTCTTTCCCGTTTGCCCACCCGCCAGCGTTAAGCCAAGCTGAAAGCTGTAGCGACTCACCGCAAGACATCCCTCGTTTCGAAAGACTCTGTACTAGTTATAATCATAATGCGCATCCCCGTGTTTCAAAATCGACCATCCTCGGGCCATTCCAAACCGACATATCGCCGCGATTTCTTATGGGCAATCGGGCTGAATGTGCTGAATGATCTGTGGCTTCGCCTCAGGGGATATAAACTGGATAAAGAGCCAAAAAAGTCAATTTACAGGTCCTCTCGCTGGAAAGCATTGCAACGTTGCGCAGTGCATATACTTCCATGCCTTGTTTCACTCATCATGGCTACACTTCAGCTAAGGCACTACTACATGGGCAAGGAAATCACCGGCGCGCGTAATAGCACCTCTTTGTACATGGCAATGCTCCAAGTTGCAGCAAAGACCCAAGAGCTGCTCATGATCGCCAGCCTCGCAACAATTGTCGTGCATAGGTTACGTATCGACCTGCTAGATGGACCCGGCATACCGTTTGGACTTCTAGGAGCAACCTCGTTATTTAACCAGATAAGCTTTTTCTGGTCGTCGGCTTTCATCGGCTCCTCCCGGGCAGGTGGAGGTAAGTTGTGGATGCCGAAGGTGCTTGTACGAAATACGTTGACTCAATGTTCACTTCAACAGCCAACGCAGGAACACCAGATTACTAGGGCTCGTACTAGTCTCAGGACTGATCGCCGCCACCGCAGGACCAGCAGTTGCCATATTACTTATGTACGTGATTCCTCGTAGCGATATTGATGAACCCCGTACACTGACTTCTGACCTCGACTACAAGTCCGCGGGAGCATATCTGGGATGCGGGCGGAAGCATATTCTGGCTCAACGGAACCCACGATGATTATGGGCCTCATAGAGTGGGATTAGAACATTACATGCCAGAAATCGATCTTGGACCTAATCAAGCAAACTGCACAAGTCGGTACGCATATACGAATCCTCTTTGTCCAGCGGGTGGGTATCAGGCCCTAATACACAAAATATATTCTGGCCAGTTTTGGTCTAATATCTGCGATGCGAAGAACTCGCTATATACACCAGAAGATTTCCTAAGTTTGGGCACCACTACTCTGGTCGGAAACCCGGCCTTTAACTTCCAGATGAAGGATTATATACTGTTTTCGATTGGAATGGGACATGAGGCACTTCATTCGGCTGCAATTGCCATTCACGGACCGGCTGCGTGGGTTGGTGAGACGCTTGGGAATGATTGGTACAACGCATCGTTTAACGCAAAGTATGATCTCAGGACTCAAAGCATGCGTTACAAATATTTCGCAACTTCAAAATCCTTTGTCGACGCACCCGTACCAGCTGTTCGAGTGGTGTGTGGCATCCCGACACCACTCGATCGGCTTCAAACCACGGTGAGTTTTCCAGTGACCCTCGATCACGAACACGCCTCAGAGCTTTTCGAAAATGGGGGCCCTCTGCCTCGGGCGATGGAACGTATGAACATCCAGGATGATAGTATGCATCTTCGTTCTTATACCGAGTTTGTAAGAGTATTTAGAGTTAGGTTGGCGAACTCAACTTGGACAAACGCTACAATGGGTTTATTAGTTGGTAAGTTGCAACGTGGCGAAGAGTGGTGACGAACGACAACAACCTCAGCTGACATCGAAATTTACTGCGTACTAGAGTTTCCCTGGTCAAACAGTACCTCCCGAAACGTATCTGGGTGCGTCTTAGATCCACGTTGGGTTGAAGGCGGAATCGTGTACGAGAAGGGCATGACGCCACAACCCTCATTGCGACATAGCAGCGTAAATAAGACTTCGATATACGGGAGGCTTGACCTCTTCAAGCCCACTCCTACGTGGACTCGAATCGACATGACTGAAGCCCTTTTTGATGCTATCAATTTTCCCTTACCTAATACGTTGGCTGCGCCTATCTTCGGCCTCCCAACTATGATCCAGCCCACCAACGCAACATCCTTAGAGGCTCTAGTTATAGCGCATCTTAGCCGGGATGGCCTTCCTAAATGGCCTGCTGAGGTTATGTCGCATTCACTGGCGATGCTCTTTGCAGATGCACTCGCCAGAGTGGGCAGCTGGCGAACGCCTCCCCAAAGTCCACATCCTGACAGAAGAAGCGATTGGGCTGCCCAGCTCCTGAAAGGTGACCATGGCGGAAACGCATATACCGACCCACCAATAGACAGTCGCGGTACGGTCACATATTTCAAGATGAAACAAATCATCACTGGCTGTACGTTCTATCTCGGCTTTAATATGACCCGATCCTTTGCTGACATTTTATTTGCTAGATGCATACAAGGCCAGCGAAAAGACCGACTATCTTGCCCTAGCCGTAGTATTTGCGATCTATCCATTGCCCTTTTTCACACCATCCAGTTATTAGTGTCAAAAGAGAGCTCAGAATGTTGGGATACTTTACCGGAGTTGGTAGCATTGGCACAACAATCAGCTCCCTCAAAGATAGCCCTGAAGAACACATCAGTTGGTATATACAGCATTCGAACCTTCAGGCATAATGTCAGAGTACTGGTTTCTAGAGATGATGAGGAGCATGTGGAACTGAAGTTTGACAAGGATCACGAAGGCGATGTTTTGAAGAAGCCAGATGGTTTGCAGAAGTACGGCTGAACTTGAACGCAGTAGCTAATAGACACTTGGAGGAGAGCTTTTCGGTTTATGCTTAACTCAATACATACGCAGATTATAGTGTCCACACCTCTACTATTTTCTATTATCCTACCACTTCACGCTAACGTAGTCTTAGCTCTTGAACCCTCGAAGCTCCACCATGAAAATTGGGTAAACTTTTGCATAAATAGACTGCGCTTTTGTATGTGTTGTCGGAAGCATTCATCTTCCTACCACTATCATATCTTACTAGGAATGCTGATAGTCATATTCGCGTGGGAAGAGAAGGAGTGACATAAGTCCAAAATGAGATACTGACAATATATATTCACAGTCCAAGAGGAATTGCGAGTGCAACGACTTCACGGCGCATACCGTGATAGATAAACCAGACTGATACTTAAAAGTATAATTACTGTTACAGTAAGTGGGCAGAGTAACCAGCTAGCATGCTGGCGAGAAATCTTTTCTAATACACTTCTATTTAGATAGAATGTAGAACCAAAATTGCTCACTGGACCATTTTAGGAGATGCTTAGATTAAGAGATTGTCAATGTTTTGAGCGGCTTGTAACTTTTCTAATCGCAGGAGCCTGATACGCACGACAGGAAATCGGGAGCATCGGGTCAAATGACAGAAAAACCCCATCATCATATGGTCAGTGCGAGTCTACTACTTCCCACTATCCGAGACATACGGAGTACGTCATCAGATGAGTCGCAAAAAGCAGGTCTTTATAAGCATACATGTGTATCTTCACTATTTCGTCCCTTTCTTGGTTCGGCCTGCTGCAATACACAAGGGCAGCTTCAGCTTCTCAAACCTCGCTGGCTGCACGGTTGAAATTAATTAGTACATCGACCAGGGATCGTTTGTAAAGAGTAAAATTGATGGAATCATCCCGCTGGGGGAGCAATTGTGTTGAATAATTCTCTATATGGCAACGTTGGCGCAACTGAAAGCCGGCTTGACCGATCCAGAGTAATCGTCAATGATGGCCTCGACAGCAGCGTACAGTCCCGGACCAAGCAAGAACAAGCCGCAAAACATGACCAGGATGTGTATGACCGTTAGGATGCTTCTGCTGAGACCGCGGAAGAGCCTGCCCTTGAAGAGTTGCCAGTATGCGACGGCAAAATAGATGAAGCCAAAAAACGAGTCAAAAGCCGCACCGAGCAGCGAGAGGAAGTCACCCATGGAGGGAATGACTTCTGCGAAAATAAAACCAATGATCCAGATGACAGCCATGACAGCAACCCACACGCCCCACCCAACAACCGTGTTGCTGTGGCCATGCCTGCTGTTACCCATAATACGGTTGTACACAAACTTTGCGCTAACGTTGGCGTAGATGACGCCGATGACCAGCGTCGGCACGATGACAAAGGCAAACGATGCCTTCTTGTACACAACAGGACCCAGGCTACCAAAAGCCGGGGCACTGGCGTACTGTCCAAGATATCTGAAGCCAATCGCGGGCGGGATGATGAAGAGGATGGCAGAGATGCCTCCCAACACAGCGAGTGCCTTGGGGAAATCCTGGGGCCTCTCCATCTCGGAGATGAAGGTGGGGAACAGGATCTGCGGAACCCAGAGGAAGGTGATGTTGAGCACGGCGTTCATAGCAGCAACGAATGTGGTTCCCTTTGGTGGGAAGGCGTAGGTCTTGACAGGACCGAGCGTGGGGTAATCGCCATTGGGGCCGTAGAGCGGTGCGTCCTCGATACCGGCGAAGATGAGAAAGAGCAAAATAGCCATGCCCATGCATGCAGCCGAAAACATGGACATGAAGGAGATGTGGTTGAGGGTCCTCGGTAGCGACATGACAATGCCCATGAGAGTGACAATGACGGAGAAGACGACAGTGCACAGGGAGTGATCAGAGAGAGTGTTGATCACCTTAGCGCCGGTCAGGATGTGGAAACCGATAAGCATGATGTTATTCAGTAGCAACATGATGGCCGTAAACTCGTAGGCGATTTTGCTCTTGCCGAAAGCGTAGTAACCGAAGTCGCAAATGTCTTTGATCTGCGGATGCTTCATAATAAACTTGTGCATCGTCAGGGAGGTGATGTAGAAGAGCGTGCCAGCGACGAGCATTGTGATTATGCCAGGCACCCATCCGAGGACGCTGCAATCTGTAAGCTGGAATGGAATGGAACGGAATGGGGACAGAGAGTAGGCGTACGAAAGCGACCATGATTGAGCCATGATGGCAAGACACACTTGGTCTCCAGCAAGCAACCAAGCGGCTCTTTGCCATGACATGGTGCGAAGCTTGATGTCATGTTGATTATCTTCGGCAAGCAGAGCATTGATGACCTCGGTGTTGTTGTCACTGTCATGGTCTGAATCCAGGTCCGCAACGGCGCGGTCGTGCTTCTTCTCGTCATCGTAGAGGGTAGCCATTGCACTGGAACTGTAGACGGCAATGCGGAACTTGAGATGCAGAAAGTGTACAGGCGTACATGGGTAGTGCAGCAGCGGACATGGGGTACTTATGAATGAAGATCTGCCTGCATCTCCTGCCTGCTGCCCTGCCTGAGAATCTAATAAGCGATGCGCTGATAGCTGAGCAGAATGGCGTGCTCCCCAAACAAGCGGGTTCGCCGTGCATCTGGACCCTCGTTTCCAAGCCACGCTTATCCCGGCGCACGGGCCTTTGGAGAAGACTTCGCACGTGCGATTCGCTCGCTGCCACGCTTAGCCCCAAAGCTTACCGCGTCTTGTCCCGTTGAAGCTGTCTGGGCAGGGTACGCGTTCTGACGACCCATAGTTAATTCTCCGCTGTCGTGGCCGGGTGCTCAACACTGTTAGTCAGTCGAATCAGAATGAAGGCGAATAAGAAAAACCTGTCGTCCGGCCCAAGCCGCTCGTGTAAACCAAATTTCGTGTTAATTATTTGCGTTCTCCCTACAGGAAACTTTATTAATTATTACTAACTAAGTAAATTAATAATAACAGGCACTAACTAACTAATTATAATAATAATAATAACAGTAACAACAACAGCAGCTATAATGCAACACGACAGTCTTCCCTACCTCTCTAATAATAATAGCACTACTCTTACCTATCCTAAATAGCTAGCTTTAGTATAACTAAGTATAATACTATTACTATTTAAGCCCTGCTTGCCTCTTTTTAAAGGCAAGCATAAAACTTAGCTTTATTTTTATTTATTTTTTTTTTCTTATTTGCAAGCTTACTAAGAGCGTTTCCTTATAAAAAAGCTTTTATTATTACTACTATAGTAGCGTTACTAAAAGTAGCATGCTTAAGCACTAAGTAGGCAAACATATAGATAGAAATAGCTTCTATGCTATTTATATAGGCCTTTAGCTTGCTATAAGCAGCAATAACCTAAATATTAGTAATACTAAATTGCTTAAAATAGCGCCTTCTAAACTATAGCAGTAGTATGTAAAAATTATTAAGAGCAAAGTATAATTTAGCAGTTTATAAGGCGATAGATTTAATAGTGCTAGTACTAGTATTAGTAGTAGTCTAGAAGATTGCAAAGTGCAAGCAATAGGACAGCTTATTTAAAATAAGGACGCAGCAGTTATTAAAAGTAGATATTATTTTATAATTAACAATAAACAATAGACAGTAGTAGTAGTAGTAGTAGTAAATAAAAGTAATAGATAAAAGATATAAACAACGTTTTTTAGATAAAGTAGCTGCCTGCTTAAGAAGTTATAGCCTTTTAAAAAGTATTTTAAAAAGCTTAATAACAACAATAATAATAATAATTTATAGTTATATTCCTACTAAGCTTAGCTTAAGGCAGGGTTAGTAGTGCTTTTAATAAAGCTAGACTATTAGAAAACAAAAGCTAGTTTTTAAAGCGGCGTTAGCATGCTAAGCCTTTAGCTAGGCCGTTGTACTTGCTAAGCCTAAGCATTAACTACCTGCAATAAATAAGACTAGCGTTTCTATATATACTTATATTTTATTACGCTTTTTGTGTTTTTTCCCTTACTAGTAGAGGGGATTTACTGGTTTGGACTATTTGTGTCTATTTTGTAATACCCTATCTCGTTGTCTATATAAAACTCTATAAAAAAAAAAAAAAAAAGAAAAACCTGTCGCACCGAGCCCACGCTATCATGTAGAAAAGCCCCGGACCTCGTCATCCGCACCGAACATGTGGGGGACCCCGACGTGTTTAGCAGTGTGAGAAGCGAACAGAAACTTGGTTATCGCCAGGCACGAAGATAGATAAGACCTGTAGCCGTCTTGTGTAGCCTGCTCACCACAGATGGCACGATTGCGATATTATGCACTCTTCTTGCCTGTACTTTCAACCAGAAGTCTGAAGGTGACTGCCTCACGGTCTGCTCCCCACGCGTGCGAGAAGATTAGCAAATTACTTAGGATTCAAGGTGCGCGGGGGGCTGGTCTCACATGAGTATCTTGCTTATTTGGCGCCAACCGAGAGCATTTGGCTTAGTTCACAGACGTAAGATTGAGCATCTCACCACTAGAGGGAGGATTGCAGATTGGCTTCAACTATACGGTTGCGCCTGAGGTGCTGATTCTCAATACCTCGACGTAGTAACGACTGCCACCACAATTTCTGCGCAAAATATTCTCGAGAAGGTCAAAGGCAGTAGTAAAGGTCACCATACTCCCTACCACTCCATAGCCCACACACCTACCACGACAGCAAGTATCCTAGAAGAATACGTAGACTTGTGCAGTACCAAGGAGCTCGCGAAATGGAGCATAGTCGAAAACACAAGACACAAACGCCTGTCTTTTCGACCCTTGATAATGGTGAAATGTATCAGGGAAGGATTCTAAGAGAGGCAAGGGGTAGAATGAAGTGAGGAGAAGACGGGTTACACATATTTAAGCAGCGCCGTATACCCAGTGACATATAGCACGTTGGAGAATACAAGATGCTAATGACTTTCTTTTTCAATTCTCGAAAGATGGTAAAGTGTATTAAGGAAGGGGTTGAGAAAGGAAAAGAGGGAGAGAGAGAGAGAGGGAGAGAGAGGGAAGAGCCCACATGGACTTAAGCAGCACCATATACCTAGTTAAATGCAGCACGTTGGAGACTACAAGACACTACCAGGTTCCTTCTACTTTATCCAAAAGGTGAAGTGTATTAGGTTATGGTATGAGCAAGCGACAGTTAAAATGGAAAAACAGACTCCAAGAATAATGATGGCATTTGAGATGATAAAGAACGAATGCAGATCGCTAAAATCACAAGACGATAACGCCCTATCCAGACTCAACACCTATACACAAAACATATGTACCCAACATCTCGTGTACCACCAATATTTACAGCCTACTCTCCCAACTTCCCGCTGCACCCCGGCCCTCCCACCTCTCGGGCCACACCAGTCCCAACGCCTCCCAAATGTGTCCCACAAACTCAATCTTCAGCCCCTGTTTGACCTCATTCGGCAAATCCCTCGCATCCTTCCTGTTGCCCTCTGGAAGAAGAACCCGCTCGACCCCCGCCCTCAGCGCTCCAATCAACTTCTCCTTGATGCCGCCGACCGGCAGGACCCTACCGCGAAGGGAGACTTCGCCCGTCATGGCCAAGGTGGGCGGAACAGGCTTGCCGCTGAAGAGAGAGATGAGTGCCACGGTGTGAGCGAGGCCGGCCGAAGGGCCATCCTTGGGGATAGCGCCAGATGGGCAGTGGACGTGGATGGAGCGGCTTTTCATGATATCTTCGTCCTCGGAGGCGGATAGGCCTAGTTCAAAGGCGTGGGCTTTGACCCAGGTCAATGCTACTTCTACACTCTCCTTCAATACGTCGCCGAGCTTGCCGGTCAATTGCACGCGCCCTGTGCCGGGCATGTCTGCAATCTCAATGAAAAGAATGGAGCCTTGGCCGCCTGTTGAGTACGCGACGAGACCGGTGATGACGCCGGGACGAGACTGCTGCTCTGTGAGTTCTTCAGCAAATTTTTCGATACCCAGGGTTGCGTCGAGGTCTTCTAGTGTGACGGTGGGACTGTATGCAGCGAGTGTGTTGGTGTCCTTTGCCGTGGCGTATTCAACGGCTTTGGAGCGACATACAGATCCAATTTCGCGCTCTAGGTTGCGGACGCCGGATTCGCGGGTATAAGATGTAATAATCTTGTCGAGGACGTCCGTAGGGATGCTGAGATTCTCTTGATTCAAGCCATTGGTGGTGATTTGCTTTGGTATCAGATGCTTAGAGGCAATGTGGCGCTTTTCGAGGGTGGTGTAACCGGAGAGTTGGATGGTTTCCATGCGGTCGAGAAGCGGCGGCGGTATTGTGTCGAGCGAGTTCGCCGTTGCAATAAAGAGCACCTTCGATAAATCGATAGGAATATTGACATAGTGGTCTGTGAAGGTGTGGTTCTGCTCAGGGTCAAGGACTTCGAGCATCGCCGCGCTTGGGTCGCCATTGTGGTTCGACATGCCCAGTTTATCAATCTCATCAAGCAAGAAGACTGGGTTCGCAACGCCAACCTTCTTCAACCCGCTGACAACAAGACCGGGCATAGCCGCGACATAGGTCCTACGATGCCCACGGATCTCAGCCTCATCACGGACACCACCGAGCGAGATGCGGTGGAACTTGCGACCCAGCGCTATGGCAACCGATTTGGCGAGCGATGTCTTTCCGGTTCCTGGAGGTCCGACGAGGAGTAGGATGGGCGACTTGTCGACCATACGCTTCTTCTCTAGCAATCGTAACTCTGCCTCTGAAGGCTCCCTTGTGACCTTCACTTCATTTTCGTCCTCTTTTGCCTCCACTTCTTCACCTTCAGGCGTCTCGGTCAGAGCGCGGATCTGATCATCGATACTCTGATTCGCCTGTTCCTTCAGCTTCAGCACCGCCAGGTATTCCAATAACCTCTTTTTGATCTTGTCCAGGCCATAGTGGTCGTCATCGAGCTGCTTCTTCGCCTTAACCAGTGTTCCCGCGTCCAACTGATCAACGGTCGTCTTCGTCCACGGTATCTCAGCGAGGTTTTCAAGGTAATTTCTGCAAACCTGGTATTCAGCCTGTGCTGGATTCATCTTTTGTAGTCTCTGGAGCTCCCGTTGAGCCACCTTGTCGGCATCGGGTGATAACTGGGCATCGTGTAGTCTTTTCTTGAGCTCCTCAAGCTCATTTGCTTCTTCTTCTCCAGCTTGCTGTTGACCACCTCCTGGGAAGCCGCCTGGAAAACCGCTAGGTAGGCCATTGCCCGCCTTTCCTCTTCGCACCAGCGCTTCTTGTTGCAACCGTCGCAATTGGTCGATGTCGAAGCTGCCACTGGGCAATTGTGTGGTGGTAACTGTTATCCGTGTGCTGCCCTGGATGTTGCTGATTTGGCGTTGAAGTATTTCTATGACCCTGTCAACTCGCTCTCTAGGGTCAACAGACGCCAGGACGCGCAGCTTCTCTTCATGCGTGCAATCGACCACATTCGCCATGAAGTCTGCCAGTGATCCCGCTTCCGACAGGTCTTTCCTTGTGATGTATAGTTCGAGTCTCCGTGCGACAATGGGCGAGAGTGTAACTGTCGGTGTGCGTGGGAGTATCGCAGAGAGACGTACGAGAGCAAGCAGTTCGCGCGACAGCTGCTTGAGTAGATTGAACTGCTCCAGAAGCTCTGGGTCTACAATGTTGACTACAGTCGTTAGCCTTGAACCTCTCAATCGGATATAGGGGGACCTACCGAGCTCATCCACAGCCGCCAGCTCGCCCTCAAAGTATGGCCGCTCCTGCACAACATCCACCACTCTCACCCTCTCCAGCCCCTCAACAACGAGACTCAAGTCGCCCTGTCTCCGGCCTTGAACTCCGCTAACCTTGGCCACACATGCATACCCATAAATGTCCTTCCTGGTCGCTTGGATAGGGTCGCTCTCATACACAGTCTTGTCCCCGTGGGACGCATCTTCAATCAGCAACTGGCCATCTGGCCCAAGACTATTCGAGTTCAGCGGCACGCAGGCCACCATAATCGCCGCATCTGGCTTCGCTGTCGGACTGATGCTGTATATCTTCGCTAGGATGGCGGCGACATCGGCTCGGTTCGTAATGGGGATCTTGAGCGTGGTGCCGGGAAGGACGGCAAGGGGTGGCGCGAGAGGGATGAGTGGGAGCACTTTTGTGCTGGTCTTGGAGGAGCCTTTGCCCATCATGAGGTGCGTTGGATGTAGGGATCAAGAAGACAGAAAGGTGTGGGAGTGGAAGGGGAACAGGTCGCGTGGTAGCGGAGCCGCACGTCACGGATGCTATGGTGGCAGTGGATGCGGACTCCCGAGTGTCCTAATACGAGAGGCGCAGCTATTCCAACGTCCGTTGATGACTTTGACCGTCCAGAGAATCAACTGTAGCGAAGGTAAAGACAGCAATCTGTAAAATGGGCAATGTCTGGTCACATGTAATAGCTGAGGGGGTTGCGCTTCCAGAAGATGCTGGCAAGTCGAGGTGGGCACCTCTCACACAGTCCAGGCCGAGGTTATACGCCCACACGAATCACCATCACGGGCAGCCGATCCTATGCATCTGATAAGATAAGACCTAATTACTCCCCATGTTGTAGATTTACGCTCTAGACCCACAGCCACCGCAGCGTTGCTATGTTCTCGATCGCATGCGACTGCCTGGGAGTCAAGCTCTGCTGAAGTCTTCTCTAGTTGTAAACATCGCCGTCACAGTGGATGCTTCTGGCCTCTTAGTTTCCTCCCGCCAATGTCCAAGTACACGTCCGCGCGCAAATAGCGAAGGAAGTGGAACCACGATCCAATATGGGAAAAACAATACGATCGGCTTGATCGGCGCCAACCTCACAACTGAGGTGAGACGCAGCGGGGTCCTCATTGAGTGTCAAACATGCAGGCTATAACACCTGCAACGGTCCCACCAAATACCCTGAAGCTCTGCAGGCTGGCTTGGATGGATATGTCTACATCCGAACCTGCGCAAAACCCGGTTCCTAGTTGTTCTCGTATCGGGGAAGCGGTAAGCCGTGCTGATTTCAGTGACTCCCGGCTATTCTTGTTCGTATCTCAAACGCACGTCCACTGCACAAGCCTGTATTTCCTATGCACCTATTCTACGTATTTATCTACGAGCAATGTACCCACACAATCTTGCCTGGAAGAGAATACTGCCCTCTAACCTGTGATGTAGATGCAAATGCGATATGAAGGGTATGAATCAAAGAGCACCAAGTAGTCTATTAAACGTCACCCTACAGTTCTCGAGTAATTCTTAGCTGATACAGGCTTGAGGGGACCAAACAAGGCAAGCCACTAAGCCTGGGGAAGATCGAACATGCAAGTGGCTATCTGTATGGCTTGATCACAATGTTCAAGGCCTTGTGCCTAGCGGAGCCACTCTTCCAGAAACCTTCCGCATTAGGGCAATGCACTCGTATCGATCGGAAAACAAAGCGCCCACTGTGCAAGCGAAGGAATAATCTGCGGAGATTCGTACCGATCGACGTAGAGGAAGCCGTCTGAGTAGCATTACCCCATCGTAGGTGTATTCCTGCCACGGCTAGCAGACATACTATAAGGAGCCTGGTGACGAAGCCATTAGCAAATTTGCACATAGCTATGGGGAGGGCTTTGTGTCTCACCAAGACCTTCTTTGCATTGCAGATACGCCATGCCAAGTTACGCACATTCCCGTCTGCCTGTACGACTTCAGGGGCGAATTCGATACCGAACCTGGAAGCATTAGTTGACCATGTTGCATTGATAGGGGTCGGGACGGGATGGTCTACGTACATCTGATGTACAGCGAAGATCACTCGCTTAGAGAACTTGCCGTCTCTTTCCACTAGGCTTCCAAATGATTCCTCGGACGACTAGGCACGAAATTAGTGCATATCTCACCACCTTGTGAGATGGGTCTTACCGAGGGCGCAATCTCAGGGTCGCGATCAAAGCAATTTTGGATAATAGGAAGCAGCGTTTGTTCAACAGCGCGATGAATAGTGCCATTGGCGTCTACTTCCACATCCTCTTCGTCGAACCTTGGAATGCGGATCTCGAAGGCTTGGGAGAGCGCCATGACATGATGTTTGCCACCATGGTGGTATCGGAATTCGAACACACCTGTAGTCCACCACAGCTTGTCTCCGTGGAACTCGACCTCACCAGTGTAGCAGTCGGACTCCTCATCATTGTCGCCGCTGGCGGGTAGAAGTTTGTCAGAAACCAGTATACCTTCTTCGGCTCGAGTGGAGTCATAGACGCCTTGGTTAGTTGCTACCCATCGTCCATTGGAGCTGATGCCAGTCCCTTTCCGAGATTGGTTATCGGTCACCATGTACAGACCAATCCAATCCTTCTTGCTGTGGTTGAGTGGTGCTTGCCAGCGGACCTTGATGGGTGCACCATACTCGAGAGTGAGTGTCTTAAACTCGCTTGTGCGCGCTGCCGGGGTTCTTGCCAATTCGCCCTCGCGACCGCCGCTCTTCTGATACTCCACTGTTGGTGGAGAGAGGGTGCCCTCGATGCTTAGTTTGTATTGTTTGGGATCAAGACCAGCAAGATCTTGGGGAAGACGCGTGATGGAGATGCGTGTTGGGTATGACTTGAACAAAGCTGTCGTGTCCTTTACAAACGTGTCCACACCGGCAGCCAATTTTGGTTTTGCGTTGTCCAGAAGCTCTTCAATAAACTCAACAGTCGAATTGAGGTAGTCATCGGCTGCTGATTGCCAGTTGCGGACTGGGCTGGGTAGCGCTTGACGTAGTGTCTTACTCACACCGGACAGCTCGCGGAGTCTCTGGCCATAAAGCTGAATCATATGCGGCTTCTCTACGAACTGAAGGAAGACCAGGTTGAGGATGTGTGCTGTCGCTGCCAAGTAGAATATCGGTGCATTCCAGGTGATGAGAGCCATACCCCAGACTCCAGCCAGACCGAGCACGCGCTCGGGGTTGTTCAAAAAGCGGTAGATGCCCGAGTACGTGAGATTCCTCGACGGAGGATCGAAGAAGAAGTCCCCACAGAACCACCCAAATTCGCCAAGGGACTCGTAGATACTGCTTGCGATCCAAAGTTGTAACGCAATCATACCAACGCCAAGGACGTGCCTCAAAAGGGTGAGTCCGTAGAACCAGTCCGGGGGGAGGGCGTACATCTTATAAGCCGCCGCCACGAGACTAGCGTGGCACATGGTCGTGCTCAAATGGTATAGATACTTCCATTGACGCCAGGCTTCTTCCTTGCTGTCTCCGTACTTGATGAAATGACGAGTCCAGTTCTTCTTTTTTGACTGCCGATCTAGAATATAACCAAGACCTAATGCATACCAAAGTCGCCACACGAACGCGTTGATAAACAGCAAGGTTCGCACCAACCAAGTGTTGGGGGTCAGTGTCGCCAAGCAGAACATATAGAAGGATAGAAGAACTACCGTTACATCGATTGAGCGATGAAAGTCCGTGTTTTGGGGTCCTACAATATGGTGCATTGGGGCAGGTTGTACAATTGAGTCGTATGTTGATCGCGTATCGGCAAAAGCAGTATCAGATTGACCGGTATCTGGGCGGTCCTCTTGGGTGAGGCCTTCGGAATTTTGGCGCGTTCGGCGAGGTGGTGGTGGGTTATAGATTTTTGAGATATGGGGATTTTCCACGAGAGTAAGGAAGGCAAATTGTGCTGCATGGGCGATGATGGATATAAACAAGACCTTGTAGCTCGCCATCATCAAGGCAATGCCATAGTAGCCGGCATATCCTACTGAATACATGGGACTATAATGATAGGTACCAAGTTAGTATATATCTCGCCTGTTTCATATAAAAGCATAACTTACTGCGGCGCCATCTCAAAGACGCCATCAAAGGTAAGGCGTTGATCGATGAGGTAGAAGAAGTCTCCCCAGTACCACGCATAGTCCTTGACTACTCGGTGTGCATCTAGTTTGACCCACAAGTTGAAGAGGAAAAGAATGATACCGGTCGTCCACCTCAGTGCCCACAGCAACCAACTCTCTGGGGGACGGTTGAAGCAGGCAATGGCGAACAAGCAGTACGATACAAAGTCACACATCAGGATCAGGTCTACCACGCGCCTGAAGACGAGCCACGTGTTGTACTCGAGTGGAGCTTCTTCGAACTTGTAGTCCGTAGGGATCTTTGTCTCCATTTCTCGCTCGAGGAGCTTATATATGGCCGGATGTGGGTTCTTGCCAGATTCTGGCTTCTCGAAGATGTGCGAGTTCTTTGCCCAGAGCACAAGACGGTTGTGTTTGGACTGGGCATCGAGCAGCCAGCCGATACCTGCGTTATAGGCGGCGCGCCAAAATAGAAAGATGACTGCGAATACGGGTATGCGGGCGCTTTTGGGCAGTATGTAGAGGGTAAATATCAAGCCAGCGAGCACGGCGAGGACTGCTATGTCGGATAAGTTCTTGGGTTGCGAAGGCGAAAGCAGTTGCGAGACCATATCGTGGGTCTGCGGCACGATGAAGACTGTTGTGGTGCGTCAATCCCCAAAGTAATACCGGTGATAAGCAGCTTAGGTCAACGTACCTGTACCATCCGGGGTTCTGCCATATGTACGTTTGTCCTTGTCCTTGTCATCTTTGTGGTCTCTGTCTTCTTGTTCATTCAGCTCCAGCACCTTTTGTTTTGCATCGTCTGACTTGTTGAGATGCAATGGTTTGGCGGATGGGCGCTCTCGTAGCTGGCTACTGTCGGCTTTCGAGCCAACGCCAACATCAGTCATCGTGGGCGCAATCGAGACGCAACGTGTTTGTGAAAAATAGAGGAGGGGCTCGTAGGCAGATATTTAACGACGGCTAAGGCGCGTGCGTGTCGGGCGCTATGCAGGTGTGCCTATATGCTATGCCAGAATGGTATGGACCGTGGGGACTTCTAGCGCGAGCCCGTCTGCTGGCCTTGTGTCGCCTCGGATTCGAATGAAACAACCAGAAGCTTGGTTGATACGAATTCTCCAGATATGCGAAGAGTGTTGAACTCCAGCAAGCGTGTTGATGTTGAACGTGGTGGTAAAGACAGTAGTCGTCGGTTCTTCCGGCAGCTGCTTGGGATGTCAAATGACGGCAAAATGTGGGGCTCTGACGGGTTCGCCTAATCGAGCAGCGACGACCCGAACACCCAAAGGCACGAGGTAGAATGAGTACAACTCTGTTACTAAAGTGACATATTGTTGTCTAGTGGAACAAATCCAGGCGCTATATATACATATACTGTGTTCCTAAATCGGTATACAATGAATACCTCTGAGAAGTATGTTTCAGTCTCGTCCCGTTCGTACAGCCAATGCACGCTGTCAACTAAAGGACTTTTTGATATAGCAAAACGCTCCAAATGATGGCACTGATCATCTAGTCAACCGAGAAAGCGATTGAAACTGGTCAAGCTGCGTCTGCGGGTAGCATGTTGTCCCTCTTCGACTTGACGCTCCAGCCTTACTATAGTCAGAGCGAATTCGTCCTGCCTCTTTCCAACACCCCACTTCTTGTATCTTTGTTTGGGCTTTGATGAGGCGTCGTATTGCACCATGTATGACAACGAGAATCTGCGAGATGCGGTCGTGGTTGAAGTGACAGTTGTCGGATTATCTGGCTGAGGCCTGCATCAGTCACTCGCCGCCTTTGTAAATGCTCCATACCATTGATAGTCGACGATGGCGAGATGCTAAGCTTATCAAGATACTGTTCAGGGAAAGGGTTTGTATGACCAGCAAATGCTAAACAAGGTTCGAACGCTGCAGCCTCCGGGCACAAGGTCGAGTATAGATATTGCGGTTGTGCCGTGTTGGGTGGAACAGGAAGCGCGGCGCCATCATCTTCGGTATATCGGACTAGAGGAGGGGGCCGTTTAATCGCTTTGTCTACTATAGGTTCGATATTGATATCCTCTGGATTGTCCTCTGGGGCAATTTCAGCTGCAAAGAAGGGGTTGTTGCTTCGCATTTGGAACGGAGAGATGGCGGCATCGTCAGTCCAGCCATTCCAACTTGGCTCCGTCGGCTCCGATCCCTCAGCTACCGAGTGATATGTCGAGCTCGAATTCTGTTCGAGTACGGCTGATGATAGGGTTGTCGATGAATTATTTAGAGTCTCGGCGATGTAAATGTTGGCTTTGCAGGCTTGCAAATTATTGAGAAAGGCGAGCTCATCTTGCTCCCGATGCTTAATCTCACGCTCAAGCTCGCGTTTACTCTGCTGTATCTTCTTCCTTTTCTTCTTCGGTAGTGACGGGTTCTTGATCAGCCGTCGTTCGTTTCGAGCTTGCTTTTTGCGTAGCGCATGCAAATAGGTGACGCAATTAGCAAGGCCATTCTCTAATATTTCTTTCTCGGATAGCAGTCTTGCAAGGTCAAAGGGCCAAATGAGAACGTTGCCGCCATGATATAGATTCTGGTTCATGGAGGCGAGAGACGTGCAATAAACACAGGTCGCGGGATTCCAGATGAGTATCACTACAACTCTTGAGAAGGAACAACCAGCAGCAGATGTAAAAAGTCGATAACGCGGTACCCTTGCAAGGAGCAAAGATTAACACGTGAGCCTTCAACAACGTCGCGTTAAGCCAAAGTCTTTGACAAGCCAGGTCTAGAGCTGATGGGAAAGCGGAACGGCCGGCTAGAGTTATGCTCAGTTAGCAAGGGCTTGTTGAACTTTCTGACGGACAAATCGCCTTCTGGGGAAATAATCTGCAGTCCTCAAATTGATGGCGGCGCAAAGCCTACCTCATGATCGAGAGATCTAGTGTGATCTGGATGCGTAAGTCAAGCTTTCTGGTGATTGTACAGTGATAAGAGACTCGTTTTCAGCCAGAGAATAACAAAGCCCACATGAAGGTACTTCAAAGAACGCCTATACGGCAAATGCCTCTTTCGCTGGAGGAGCGGGATGCGCGGGCATTGTTTCTAGCGATCGCTCTAAAGAAAGACAAAGATCCTTCCGCTCGCTTGACACGGCGCAGGTATTCTGTACCGGACCTGGTGGGGGTGAAGTAACTCTCGCCGGCAAGAGACTGAAAATGTACCGATAAACTCGACCCACGCGAAGTAATTGACTGCATAGTATAAGCACTCGGTGCTTTCTGGACTCAAGAAACGATTCATAATATATAAATCTTTATCGAAGTATTCATGGTTTGAAGTATAGTACCATTCCCGTTTCCGAGTGACCCAACAGGGCGGGTCAATGGAGAGTCGCCGTCCTTTGTGATGTAAGGGGTTTGTGAACGACGTTGTATATGCAAGGGCATCCCCACCATAAGCCAAGATTGGCAGCGATAAACAACCACGCTTGCAATGGCGGTGCCATCTTGAGGCGGCTCGTGGGACTGACACTTTATATGAGTGCTCATAGTGTTACTCGTCTTTCTTCTGCCGCTGCTCACCTACCTGCGATAATTAGCAATACTTCCTTGGTCATATTGAGAGCTCAAGCACCTTGGCGAAGGGCCATTGATATGTCTTTTTAGGAACCGCTTTAGGAGAGGGGTAGAGGAGCACCGATGACCTCAATGGTATCTGGTCGATGTAGAGAGCATGTGGGTCGCTAAATAGCTTCTCAAGAATACAAACCAGCGGAACAGCAGACATTCGAATAGTCAAAGTCTTTCCGCTGTATCATTTGTAAGCGGGTTGCGACCACAGTCAGAAAACGTAGCACCAAAGAGAAGGTGCGAAAACTTGTGATCTTCCAGCCGTCGCATTCGTTGTCGAATCCTTAAAGTGCCTCAAGATTTCGTTTGGCACATCCTATTACTAATTACAGAGTGCGAGCCCCGACGCTCGATACAGAACGTAGCATGAGTATCACCACTTGTGCTGTATTCCACGTACTCACGAGCCTTTAGTAATCGCTCAGGTGCACTTAACTCCGACTCGGCGCTAGTGACGCAACAACTCCGTAGGTCAAACCACCCCACAAGGCATCTGCGTTGATCCAGCGCGCATGAGCCAAACGTCGAATGCCACCGCGGCTTGCAATGGCCGCGCTTGTCCGCAGATCAGTATCGCCATGTGCAGCGTGTTCCTGATTGACTGATCCGTCATCTGCGGAATTGAGATGTGGCTTTTCCCTGAACTCTGCTTCCCGAGGTTGCCCCTCATTATAGATGACTACTACGTCACCATTAGGGCACTGCATGGCCATTTTTGCATATGCATTTCGATCTAGCCACTCTGCGCCGCATCTGTGGGATCGATGTGGCATGGTTTTGTGGGTTTTGTGGAATTGATGAGAAACTTCAGCATGGGGCCGCTGCAACCGAGTGAGCAACTTGCCGGTTCGTCGCCAACCGTGAGAAAATAGTTCGACTTGATTTGTTCTACTCCAATAAACCGTACACATTCCAACGCCGCTAGTGTACTAGACCTGATCACTGACGGCAGTATTCTACTTCTGACTGTCTAAACATTTAGCGGACCTACTACTGCGCGAAACAAGCCTCTCGGTACCATCATTACATATCGCCTCTCAGAGTATAAGTATCGCATAATTTCAGGCTACCGATAGCTTAACGAACCAGCTCTTTCAGGGGCAACTAACTGGACAACCGTACCCGATTCGACGCCTTGCGGAACCATGACTACCAAGATCATCGACATCCGTGTCGACACTGCCGAATCTGATATCCTGTCTGATATTAAAAAGGGCCTAAGGCCCAAGGATGGTGGCGAGAAAAGACTACCCACGTTGCTGCTGTACGATGCTCCCGGGTTGCGCCTTTTCGAGCGTATCACCTTTCTCGAAGAATATTATCCGACCAATGCCGAGATTGAGGTGTTGGAGGCCTACGCAGATCAGATTGCACAACGCATTCCGTCGGGATCGATCCTTGTAGAACTTGGGAGCGGGTAGGACTCTGTCCGCACTCATGAAGAGATTGAAAACGAGCCATGTGCTTCGTACGTACTAATACCTCTATAGCAACCTTCGCAAAGTCAACATACTTTTACAGGCCGTTGACCGTCTCGACAAAGCTATTGAGTACTATGCTGTCGATCTGTCATTGCCAGAACTCGAGAGGACATTCTCCGAAATACCTACTGGTGAGTAGAATGTTCTTTTCCATCCCTCAGAATTGGGGGAACGTTGGCGCAGAAAGTATTCGGGCAATCCCATGCTATCTCGTTTTGCAACGCCTCCAGCCACACCAGGCAAATCATAGTGACCCACGTTTCGTTTGCCTGCATGCAAGCCCCGCATGATAGCTCATGACTTCATCTTTTCCATTTTGCCTAACTTTTCTCTTACCATTCGATAGAAGGATACAAGCATGTCAAGTGCTTCGGGTTGTACGGGACCTACGATAACGCTCTTGAGTGGCTAAAATCCCCCGAAATCGAAGCGAAGCCGAAAACGATTCTTTGGCTGGGGTCTAGTCTAGGCAACTTTAAACGTCACGAGGTAGCACCGTTCCTTGCCGGATTTGGAGATGTATTGCGGGCTAGTGACACAATGCTTATCGGTATCGACTCTTGCAAAGAGCCCGAACGGGTCTTTCATGCGTACAACGATCGCGATAACGTAACGCACGAGTTTATCCTCAACGGACTCGAGCACGCAAATGAACTCATGGGCGAAACAGCTTTCAACCTCCAAGATTGGGAGGTAGTTGGTGAGTATGATGAAGAAGCCGGGCGACACCAAGCATTTGTATCGCCGCGGAAGGACGTGGTCGTCGATGGCGTGCCCATCTCGCAGGGTGAGAGGGTGCGGATTGAAGAGAGCTACAAGTATTCTCGCGAAGAAGTAACAAAGCTGTGGGAAGGAGCAAGGCTTGCTGAGAACTCTGTTTGGGCAAATTCGAGGGCCGATTATGGTCAGTTAGACCACCATTCTGATTGTGTCAAGTTTCTTACCAGTCTAGGTCTTCATCTCGTCTCCAAGCCCGTTATATTCTTTCCTACGAAGCCCAAAGAGTATGCTGCGGAGCCTGTGCCGTCATTGTCCGAGTGGAAGGACCTCTGGGCTGCGTGGGATGCCGTCACTAGACAGATGATCCCCGAAGAGGAACTCGTTTCGAAACCCATCAATCTGCGCAACGCATGCATTTTCTACCTGGGTCATATCCCTACCTTCCTTGACATCCACCTCGCTCGTGCGACCGATGGTAAACCTTCGGATCCCGCCTACTTCTGGAGCATGTTCGAGCGCGGCATCGACCCTGATGTTGAAGACCCAACTCAATGTCATGCTCATTCAGAGATTCCTGATGAGTGGCCACCGCTGGCAGACATTCTCAAACATCAGGAGACGGTGCGGGAGAGGACCAGGGCGCTCTACACTCCAGGAGAAGCGGACTTTGACGGCCGGGTATCTAGAGCTCTGTGGCTCGGGTTTGAGCATGAAGCTATGCATCTTGAAACGCTGCTGTACATGTTGGTTCAGAGTGACAGAGTGTTGCCACCTCCTGGTACTACTGTGCCTGACTTTGCGGCCTTGGCCAAACAAGCCGAAACGCTCGCAGTCGACAATGAGTGGTTCACGATTCCTGCATCCGACATCGAAATGGGACTTGACGATTCGGATAGCGACTACACTACCAAGCGCTACTTTGGCTGGGACATTGAGAAGCCTCTACGCTCCGCGCATGTAAAGTCTTTTCGGGCAAAGGCACGCCCAATCACCAACGGAGATTATGCCGCTTACCTTGCAAAGACGGGCAAGTCCGAAATCCCCGCGTCGTGGTGCTCTCAATCTGCGAGCAAGAGGGACAGTGTCGTCACTGGCCATCAGAATGGTGCCAACGGAACAAGTCAAAGCCTTACTGAAGGGAAATACGTGCGGACAGTGTATGGAACAATTCCTCTCAAGCTTGCGAAGGGCTGGCCTGTTGTCGCTTCGTACGATGAGTTGGCAGGCTGCGCTCAGTGGATGGGCGGCCGCATCCCTACCGTGGAAGAAGTGCAAAGTATTTATAAGTATGTTGACGACATGAAGACGCTCGACTTTGAGCAGTCGCTCGGAAACACCATTCCAGCTGTCAATGGGTAGGCCGCCCCGCATAAGAAACAACGACGGGGAAACTAATTGCCACAGTCATCTAATCAACAATGGAGTCGACGAGTCGCCACCATCACACGCTTTGTCGAACGGCAACTTCAGCGCAGCAACTAGTCTCAACCCACACGATCACTTCATCGGCCTTGGAGGTTCGAACGTGGGCTTCAAACACTGGCATCCAGTCTCGGTGGTCGAAAAGGGCGATAAGCTCTGCGGCCAATCTGATCTGGGCGGTGTTTGGGAGTGGACTAGTACTGTGCTGGAGAAGCATGAGGGGTTTCAGCCGATGGAGCTGTACCCAGGCTACACGGGTAAGTCTGCTCGTCTCTTGAGTTAACCCACCATGCTGAAGACGGGCAGCGGACTTTTTTGATGGGAAACACAACATCACACTCGGTGGATCGTGGGCGACGCATCCACGCATTGCGGGGCGCAAGACGTTGTAAGTGAAGGCTAGCAAGCAAGCAAGCAAGCAAGTTTAGCCGAAGAGCTGGTCGCGCTGACACCTGACAGCGTGAATTGGTATCAGCGCAACTACCCGTATGCTTGGGCTGGCGCTCGTATTGTAAGCCATGTGTAGCCTTTCGCTCATGGATCCTGGACGATGACTTGCTCGCTGCGGTGCGACTTGCGATGCCTCCAGTCGTGGCCAGCCACGCAGGCAGCATTCGCGAAACATTGCGGTTGGCTGCGTCTCCTCGCTGCCAAAGCGACACGTCGTCGTCTCAGAAACTACGCGCCTCAACGCGAGAAAGTGCTTTTCTCCCCCCAACTGTCAAATCAAGTACTCTCGCTGGAATTTGGTACTGCATCCCCCTGTCGTTACAGAAAGCGATCTTGTCGTCGTTCTTGTTATTTAGTAAACGCACGGTCGCTCCTTCTTCTCTTTCACAATAATTAGCTAGGTAGCTCCCGTAGTGAAATACGCGCAGGCACCCATCCATCCATCTGCATCGCGCCTCGTCTGCCCCGCCCGCACTTCGGGAACCTTCCCAATCGTGGGTCGTAGAGATCTCCTTCACTGCCGCTATGCGAAATTATTGTCTCAGCCGTTGCGTACTTGACCCACCAGAGCACCTCCGCAATATAATTTCCCCACCCGCGAGCCTGCCCAACGACCGAGCACTTACTCAACCAAACTTGCACGGAAAGAGCACCGGTCCAAACACACAGGCAACATGGTCCACGGGTTACTCTTTAGGTGGGAGGACTCGCAGGCGCTTAGTAAGTACTCGTTTGCATTTGTTTATTGCTTGGGCGCCATGGAGTGCCATCCCAACCACGAGAGCTTTGCTAACCCGCAAAAGAGCACCACTGCGGATTTTGCGAGCGACCCCTTAGCCATCCTGGCGCGCGAGCTTCGTGTTTCGGTACTCATGCTGAACGTAAGTTAAACTCCCTCCCCCAGTCACGTCGGGACAGGTGCTGACTTCGCGCTCAATTAGCATGTCACCGCTTCCATCAGGTTTGCATCTCTGCTGAAGAAGAGAGGAGATGGTTCTGGGCTAACTTAGGTTAGGCCATGTTCATGCGCCTTCGGGGACACACGTGTACCTACTGTCTTTCTATCGACGAGGCACACTACAAGCGCCATAAAGACCTCGCCGACCACCTGTCTAGCATTTACGAGAGTTGTGGCAACGGAGACTGGACAATCATACCTTCTGAAACCGAGGAGCGCGGACGATCTGCAGCGTTCGATTTTGATTCGGCCGACAGCGGAGAAGTGGATCGCAGTCTCACGCCAGAGGAGACACCATCGTCGAAGCGCGAAAAGAAGGATGCGAAGCGATTGGCGAAAGCAGCAAGTAGATCTAGAGTCATCACCCAGGACGACATCAGATATGTCGACTCAGTGCTACACTCGGCCGACGGTGTCAC
This sequence comes from Cucurbitaria berberidis CBS 394.84, assembly GCF_010015615.1. Taxonomy (NCBI): domain Eukaryota; kingdom Fungi; phylum Ascomycota; class Dothideomycetes; order Pleosporales; family Cucurbitariaceae; genus Cucurbitaria; species Cucurbitaria berberidis. The sequence goes on along the minus strand of NW_024468940.1, from coordinate 1,798,079 downwards.
GGGCAGCGACGGCGATGGTCCGCGGAATCCTGAAGAGATCGAGGAGATAGAGCATCATTTGCGATACAATGCACACGTCTACAGCACCCAGCCGAACCGTCGTGAGCTCAAGAGGTTCGCACAGCTGCCGGATGCAGACGTTGATTTCGATGCCGAAATGGAGAGGATACTAGAGACATTCCGCGTCATCGAGCTGATCAAACGCAACACAAAGAACAGAGGTCTTCAAGGCAAGGAGCTTAAGACGTTTCAGACGCTGGTTGATGGGTTCAAAAAGGCCATCGTTGAGGATCTTGTGCTAGTAAAGAAAGACGTGCTCGAGATTAGGATGCGGCGGGCTGGCTATCTTCGATACACTAATAAGACCGCTTATGGTATCGTGGAGGACAGATACTCGGATAAAAATTGGAAGACGGGCGAGAAGTTTACGTCTAGTTCGAGTGACTCCAGTGGTGTCATGTCTCCTGTAGAGGAGAGCGGTGGGCTGCAGAGGTACGTCTTCGCGTTTGTTACACGTTTTGGCATGTGTATCCTTATGAGGGAATACACAAACCACTACCAGGGTAACTGTATCATTTAGAATCATCACGAGGGACTAGAACTCTAACTGACCTTTCTAATAGCAAGCAGCAAGAGAGTCCATTACCCCAACCGCCTCCACCTACTGACAGACCCGATCGAAGACATCTCGAGAGTATCCACAAGCGTATAAATGGCGATGATGGCCTATACGACCCGGTAATTGAGCCTTATCGCGCACCGTTGCTGTCCTTGCTACCAGATCCGACACCATGGAAGAAGCCCGTTTCGCTGAAAGTAGTCGCCACTGAAGCCCCGGAAATCAAATCAGGCGTCATGAACGCCTGGGGAAAGGTGGATGCTCGAGCCCAACATCTTGAAGGATGGCAAACCGTCTCGCATAGCAAGAAGCCCACAGCTATGGTGGTTCAACCCAGCTGGGGTGAGAGGCCGTTTGCAGGCTCATCTAGGGCTCACCATTCTGGTGCTAATCGTACACCCACTGACAGAGCTGAACTATCCTCTTCAACTCAAACCAAAGGCAACGATCGAAGCCCCGAAGCCCGCGCAGTTCGGCCACCGGCAGCTACGGCTGTCACCGGTTCGAACGAGCCTGAGCGATTCCTTGCCCCTGCTAACGAGCCGGTCAATGATCTGACAGACGGACATCCCGTGGTATCTCAGAAGAAGAAGGCGAAGAAAGCACGCGAAGCAAAGCGTAAAGCTAAGAAATCAGTTGTACAAGAAGAAGTCGCGAGCACTCTGGTGGTCCGAGGTGACAGCCTGGACGACACTACAGATGATGTCGATATGATTTCATCAAACGTATCAACGTGGTCAATAGCTGACAGCGAAGATGCGCAAGAGCCCAAGATACCAGGGGTATCAATATCATATGGGGAACAGATTGCCCATAAGCTCCGAACCGTTGAGGTGGTACGTCAGGAAGTATTCGAATCGCAGGCTTTGAAGGCGCTGTCACCTCCGGCATCATGTACAAATCTGGCTATCACCAAACACGGCAAGCATATGCACTGGATCAAGTTCACCCGTAACTTCGTCGTCGATCAGCTTACTAGCCCATTTTTGTCATCATGGTCAGGTTGCTCGCACGGAACCACTTGCGCATTTGAGAGCAACGGTGTCCCCGACTGCCCATTCCACACGCCACGTAAGTGCAAAAGTAATGCTACTAAAGGACAAGTTGACTGACTGAGACTGCAGACTGCAGCTGCGTCGATCCTCTGAAAGATATGTGCTACCTCGTCTATCCCTGCGACGACCTATGCTCCTCCGGTCCCTACAACCGCCTCCGTGGCGAGAAGCTAATGGACATGTACGAGAAGGATAGCAGGACTAAGGGACGTCTCATGCTCGTGGACGAAGATTTGATTTCCTACTTTATGGAAGACCCTTCGTCTCGGGCCCGCAACCGTGACTTAAGCGCTGTGCCCGAGCGTTTGGCGGCCGAGTATATCGGTTGTGCGGACGGATACATACCTGGACCTCTCATGGGGCAAGAGCGCCAATTCGAGCACCTCTGGAACAAGAACAAGGTCATCAAGGAACAAATTTCGCGCAATATGTTGCAGGCCATCCAGCGCCAGAAGTTCGAGCGTCCAGGTGCGGAGTACATGTGCTACTGTCAAGAGAACGTACCGGAGGAGGGACTTGCGACCAAGAACGTAATTACGTGCTCGCACCGCGACTGTGATGTCGTCTACTTTCACAAGTCGTGCGTTAAGAACCTGGGTGTCGATAAGGTCAGCCTCTGGTTTTGCACCTCGTGTGAGAAGAGGATGAAGGTGCTGGCTCACCAGACACTGAGGAACCTCGGCTATACGGATGTTACCGAGGAGGACAGCAATACCAACTTCGATGAGAAGAAGTTTAAAGAGATGCTGAAGATACCAGATAGTGCGATGAGCAAGCTGAAAGAGCGTGTGGGACATACAACAGGCAAATTAGCAGGTTTTGGTATGATGACGTTTGAGGTTGATGAAGGCGGGAGGATGACGACCAAAGCGTCGCAACGCTTTTAGGTTTTCGATGACCGATGTATCATGTATTCGACATGGATGTTATGGAGGCCGAGGACCTTTATCGGGTGACGACTAACATCGACGAGCAACATGTGTTTAGAGGTACGATTCGCATTTCTGTAGCCATATAGAAACACGATTCACATGTCTTCGCTTCTCCACTGCGTTTAAGCAATCTAATATCTGATCGATTACACTTGAATCCACATCATAACCCATATGCTCTAACCCTTCTGTTCCGATTTCGTTGATTTTCATTTAGAAAATAACCAGCTGCCGTTATCTCACGTTCAATCATAATGTCTCAACCCGCAGTTCAGAACTGAGAACCATCGTCTACGCCCTGTCTCAGGCAAGCCTCCGCTAGACGGTGACCCTCCACCGTGGGGTACCAACTGTGCCGGAACTTCATTTTGTACTGCTCCGTTCTTGCGAGGCGGCCTAGGCGTCCTTCTATTGCCGCTCCCTCTGACGATGTCCGTATTTCCAATTTGTGGACCGTGTACATTGTCGCTACCGCCGTTTTCTTTATCACTGTCGTCCCGAATGATGCGTATGGTAGATGGGCGCCTGTCAACATCTATCCCGTGTCGCCTTTCTGTATGCTGTTGTGGACTGCATTCCGTCTCTTTGCTGTCAGATCCGCTATTATCTAGTACTGCGCCTTCACCTCGCCGAATAATACGATGCATCCTTTTTCGTGACTCTTCTATGCCTCTCAAGCGTTTCGATCGAGCTTCGTCTTTGGGAGTAATTGCGGCGTTGCGTTGCGCGTTTTTGGCGACCTTTCCCTGCACGAATACTTCGTGTTCAACGTTGCTTGAAATCTCTCTTCCTGTGTTGCCACCGCCTAGCAAACGCTGGACATCGCCCGTGTCACTTGTGTCGGACAGTTCCTCCGTAGGGGAGACTTTTAGCATATCCCATGCGCTACTGATCTCTATTGCATTACGTCTTTCAACAGTCTTTGCAGCTTCGGCAGGGCTGCGTCGAAAAGTAGCACTGTGAGCCCTGCTACCACTTGAAACTGTACGGCGTGGAGATACCCGTGTCACCGTCCCTATTGCGGTCAGCACCGTCGCGATTGAAGATACACTGGACTTGACCTACCGGAGTGTCGATGTATGCGCGCCTTACCAGCGACACCATCGCGTCGATTACATCTTCCCTTGTCGCTAGAGCCGCCGCTTCGCAGGCCTGGCATCCTCGGGCTGCTTTTTTCTACCACTGTAGAAGAAACACTGCTAACAGAGCACTGGAATCCGATGTCTTTTTCGGTCCGTTCACCCTTTTGTATGGGTTAATAGAAAATGAAGAAACTTGATAAATTGCATCGACACGAACACAAGCATGCGTACGAGAAGGTTAATGTAGAGTGCGTCTTTGTTTACTCGAAAATATTGTTACCACGAGTTTTCTGGTTGGTTGAGGACCAGTACCGGGATCTAGAATCAGTACCAGTGGTTGAGTACCAGTACCGTTCTTATTGCAAACACCGCCGAGGATGGCCAAGACATTTGGGTTAACTTTACATTGATATTGATATAGTCAAGCTAGTTAAATTCTCCCTGTTGTACTTGAGAAAGTATCCTAGGGTCGGAATCCGTCCTGTCTATTGTGGAGCAGCTGCGACTCCATGGAATTTTACATCTGATTTAGCATTAACATCAAGCTTCCTCTGACTACGACGTGCTCTGTAACTGGCGCTTCCAGTAACGCACAAGAGGCTTCCAAAGATTGGTCTTGCCGTCAAAATGGGAGTATGCAACGCCGATCAGCGCCCCAGACAAATGTGCCTTGTATCGTTAGCAAGGAATTAACATAACAACTAATAGAACTTACGGCGTGTCCAAAATTCACGAACGAATACCCTCGTACCACGCCGATAAAGTCGAAGAGCATGATAGCAGGTAAAACGTACTGCGCGTCGAAATGCACAGGCACAAATAGGATACCAAGTCCAGCAGTCGGATACTGCATGCAAAATACGCCAAGCACACCGAAAAGCGCACCGCTTGCGCCTCCACATCTGATGAAGATCTCAGGTATAGCCCGTTTTTGGATTGGTATCAGAGTCGCCCAATGCTGCGCAAATCCGGAAATTACACCTGTCGTGAGGAAAAATGATAGTGTGTGGTATGGACTCCCTTCGAATAAACGTGAATAACCTACTGGTGCCATGAAGTTGTTGAGGAAGTACATGTTGACGAAGAAGTGTAGGGCACCGGAATGCACAAACATTGATGTGAACTGGGTATAATTGACGTTGCGCGCTGGCAGGTGCCATAGTGTATCCCAGAAGCGAGGCACCAGGAAGCTGCTTGCGTGAACAGCGCTATTCGCACCGATGATTCCCACGCTAAGTCTAGATATGGGGTTCAATTGATCCCACCATCCAGTCGCAATCTCAGTTGGCGTCGGTGGGCCACGCCTTGGTGTGCTCCACTGGGGTGCCTGGAGCCATCCTGCAGACCTCTTGGACTTGAGTTCTTCTTTTGCTTCCAGATAAGCGAGACCGACATAGATGCCACCGGATACTGCGAGAGCCCAAATCGCTGGACGCAAATAGCGAACTTTGACCTTGGGGAACTCGTCGAAGATTGGCTCGGGCTCGGGTTGGTACTCTCCACTGTTGGCTGCGAAGAGAACCTGCTCTTCTTCTTTCGTTCTTTGACTTTGTGCCTCTTGCTGTGATGGCTGTGGCCGATAAGGTCTTGGCGATCTTTGTGGGTGGTTATGCTGAGTGCGCGTTTGATATTGGGTTCTGAGTTGACTGAGAGCCGGACGCAAAGCACTCACGGGGGCTCGGGAAACGGAGCATGCTAGGCGCAATGATGACCCACCGATCCTAAACACAGACATGAGATGCAGAAATCAAGCGTGTAACGTGGTTGAGATGGGGTGTAATGACGCGAGGAATCCAATTCGCGTGGCCCGGGACGCTAATGGTGGGCCCGTGCGCGTAGTCATCAAATCTCCTGAGCTCTGCTTCGTTCATCCACCATCTTCGCGCAACTAGGGTAGCAACTACTGATATCGCTTGCGTTTAGTATAGTTGAAGGTAGCGTGGTTTAATTCTTATTCTTTTGCTTCGGGCTTGCAGGCATGTTTATTCGACAACGGCGAACCACGGTGAATCTCAACCGTGGGTACTACCCTACTAAGCGGTCGATAACGCTCGTCTTTATCTTCCACGGTTGTCACTTTTCCATGTTAGAAGGTCCACTGAATGGATTGTACCCGATTTTCAAGGTGTAGCTCTAGAGTGGAGACATACTCCGAAAAACCTCCCACGGCAATCATCTGGCTTTGCACTGTTAGACAGGCTCCGGCGGCGGATGAACAAGATAACATTTTACCATAACCTTGACGGCCGGGTTCCCCCCACGATGCTGATTAAATATGCCCGGACTGGCCCATACTACATGAAGTGACGTGCTTAGCCTATAGGGTGCTCACCTGACTTCCACTGCCAGCGCGTGGATAGTCCCTGCCGCTTTTCTATTTATTTTGTTACAGTGTACCTGAAGTTCCGTCTCCTCCGGTTAGTGAGAAAGTTGGAAGTATCCTCCTATCGCCCAGTACCAATGGTTTAGTATCATTACAAACATCGTTTTGAGAATTTACCAAGAACTATGGGTGAGTTTTACAACATTTTCTCTGCTGCTATTGATTAGGCTACTTCAGATGCGATAATATATAGCCAGCCCTGAGCAACTTTCACTCTTGCTCTTCGACTAAACCAGAGGCATTCAACAACCAGAACATCAACATCCTTTCACGCCTCTATTACGTTAAAAACGAAATTCTCCAGGTTGCCTTTCACCACGCCAAGTTCTAGCACGCATATAACACGTAGTCACATTCCCCTTGATCATACCTTCAACCACAACCCCTGTCACTACCCAAATGCTTAACTTCTTGAAAGTGGCGTTCGGACCCGGTCCCAACCCCGAGAGGCAACTTTCCACGGATTCATTGTACGCATACAATTCTCACTTGATTACATCGTTTACTGATTTCTTTGACAGTACTTCCAGCACCGAAAGCTTGGATATTCGAGTTGGCAAGCCCCCTCATGCTCGGGCTGTGCATATTCCACAATGTGCCTTGAGGGCTTGTACAACGCTGCGCCAACAATGTGGCCAAGGATCGACCATCATAAATGCAGATCCAATTGTATTTGAGGTCATCCTAGAGTATCTGGATGGGAATGGGTTATTCGGGAAAATGCGACCATATGGACAAAATCCGCTTGAACAGTTGGTCGGTGGTAGTGATCAGATGCTCAAACTCGTTAAGGCGTGGCATTTGGCGGAGATGCTCAACCTCCCGCACTTGCAGAACAAGCTCATTGACACGTTCCGCGTTCTTTATGCTGGACTCCTCAAATCACGGATTCGGATGCCTTTATGTCCTGAGCCATTTGTCTATTTGAGGAACCACATGAGTTACCATACAAAGGTCGAAAAGTTCCTCGTAGACTTTTACGCTGGTTTGGCCCGGTTTGGAGAAGATTTTCGAGCGGAAGAGTTTCAAGCTATACCAAAAGACATTGCCCAGCACCTTCGGCATCGACGCGCGTACTTGGTTAAGCAAGGCCGCTACGGCGACCGCATCGCAAGGGGCGATTCCGACTTCAACGTCAGCAAGTCCGACGATACGCAACGAACAATGCTGCAAGTATCGCCTTCGCTAGTACCTCCCACAGAGAGCATCCTGGTTCGGCCATCTTCTCGACGTGCGTTCTCCGCCTCGACACTGCCAAGCATGCGTCCTCGTTCACCGATACCACCGAGTTCTCCAAGGTTACACGGACAACAAAATAGCCAGAACCGCGGTCATAGAACTCGCCTCTCTCTTCCGAGTATCACGAACGTCACAGGCCATCCTGAAATTTTCGTCCCACGCGGGCTGATACATACGCTACAATCGACCCAAGGAGCCAATCCTCGGCCAAAGCAACCAGACTCCTCGCCTGTGATGACTTCGCCCTCAAATAGGGCACCTTTCATGGACAGCAGCCCAAGTAGGTATCGCCGACAGTCGCAGATGATGGCAGATGATAGTTCGTCGGACGATGGGAGCGTGTATGACTTGTTCTTCGAGAACCTCCCAGCGTTGAATATCTCACAGCAGCATCCTATTAAGGCCAATAAAAAATAATTAGGATAGGATAGGCCCGAAGTTCTATTGGTTGGTATCATATTATTGGGAAGAGCTGTGCTGAGCACTGCTTGAAAAAACCGACAGGCGGGGTATAGCAAGGAAGATAGCGAAACGAAGGCTGGGCTTGATAATCTGGGCTCAATTCTTGGAATTCTTGAAGTAGTCAACAAATGCATCGAAACTGAAACAATATGTCTAAACCAATCATACTGCGGCGATTCATTCTACTATGCTGTCTAATATGGTCAGAAAGCTTTCCCTGATTGGCCAAGATTCTCCTTCGCCTTAACCATCATACCTCTCAACCTTTCAGTACCTAAGCTATCCAGAAACTCCAATATCCTCTGGATCTTCCCGTTTTCATCAACGTCTAAGATGAAGATGTACTCTCCTGTATAATGCCACGCCTCTTGCAACTCTGACCCCATAGCCTCCTTCTTGAAGATTGGCGTAGCGTTTGCCCAGATAGTGATCTGTCTCCCAGTCTCATTGATATAAATCTCTTTTGCTGTAATGGGGAAATGGTCCATCAGCTAATCCGAAGGTACAAAGTCAGTTTATGTTTCATTTGCAGTTCGTACATGGAACTCTGCTCACTGGTCGCAAACTTTTGTCCATGTGTTCGCCAAATGCCTCGTTGGTCTTGGGTGCAGGTGGATTTAGAGAGGCTGGAGCGAATATCTGGAGGCATCCTGGTGCACGCAAGGCGAGACTATCGGCCGTAGAAAGATCCTTGAAAGCTGCAAGGAAAGAGTCGGCGATCTGACGGAGCTGCGATTCAAGTGGAGACATGGTGTTGGAAAGAACAACAAAGAAGAAAACAGTGGTTTCTCAGACAGCAGGAAAGAGAAGCGTAAGAGACTGATGAACAGGTTTCAATTGTTTAAGATAGTAAGCTCGATCGCACTCGTACATGTGTCTTGTTTCCGTAAAGTCCGCTACCGCCGAAAGTTGCCAGCTTGCAAATTAGTGCTTACATCTCAGACTACAAGAGGATTTTCAAAGCGCCTACGCCCTAGTTGAAACGAAACTTAGGAAAAGGAAAGACACAGATCTTCGCATACAGGTTGTTTGAAAATACTGCTGCCTAAGCTAGAGCTAGACGTATGAGGTGTGCATCAGTGGATGCTCAATGACGCCGGAACGGAAGACCGTTCATCATCTCTCTCCAGAGCCGCTTGACGCGCTCTAGTGTCTTCTCTTTCTTGGGGGCACCTGCGATCTTTTTTAGACCCCCCAAAGAGGGAGAGAACATGTCGCTGCCTATAGTTGAGATACGGGCGGGCGTAACTTCAGGCTCGAAGATCGTTGTTTCGAGTTTGAGAGACGAAGGTGTGTCGAGTACAGACTTAGAGCGCTTGTGAGATGGTTCTTGCTCAAAAACGCGACCGGGATTAGCGACCGAATCTGTACTATTTCGACGAATGGACGTTGAAATTAAACTTTCAGACGAGATTTCGAAACGATGAGTGTCAGTCTCGTTTAGTAGACAGTCGTGTAGGGACGAATCGGCTTCAATGACAGGCAGATCTCGGGCTGGATCATTTTCATCGTTTGGAGGTGCCTGCAAAGGATATTCCAGCTTGATGAAGTCTTCCGCTGTGGGTTGACGGATGGAACCGCCGAGATGTGTAGAGGTTGTACTCTTCTCTTGATCATGGACCGGGTAGGGAGGTGACCGAGAGCTCGATTGCGAAACACGTTTCCTTTTCTTTGCGTTGCTCCTACGAATGACTGGACCAACGTACATCTCAACATCTGGCATGCTAAGCGGTCGCTGCTCTGATGACGTTCGACCGTCCGTAAAGGGATGATACATGGTGGACAATGGTTGCGGTTGGCCGAACATGTCATCAACCGGAACTTCAAAGACAATTTTGGATCCGACGACCCCAGCCACCGACTCAGATGCGAACATACTCGGACGTCCAGCCTCAGAGACACGTGAATGGGACTGGCGTGATTGACCGATGTGATGCTGTGCGGAGTAATCGTGTCGAGACATCTATATGAGCGAGGATAGGGCGCACGAAAAAGTACTGAACGAGAGATGAATATAGAATGTTCGTTGCAGTGGAAATTTTGGACACTCACAAAGTTTGGCGAATCCAATCGTTTGACTTTTCCCTTTCCTGTGAAAAGGTTGAGAAATTCTATCGTATCTTGTAAGTGGTTCAGATGAGTTGCGGTGGAAGCTGCAGTTTCTGGTTTATGCAATTGAAGAGATGGGGATAATGAGTTCAAGGGAGACGCATTGCGTTATGGTGATTACATTGTGAAGGCTAAATGTCTGTGAAACAGGCGTTCCAATATTGGATTCTCCAGGGTGAACATTCACAGCCACTGAACGAACAAGGACTGTACTGACGTTGTGAGCACACTCTAAAACAGAATTTCAACGTCACTAATAGCCACGAAGCAATTAACCAGAGGTTGCGCTGGTTGTGACCAGCTACAAACCTAGACATTGAATAATCAAAAGACGAAAAGAATACGACCTTGTCGTTCTCGCTTTATTCTCAAGCTCTCCTTGAACATGGCACCATCTTCATGAGACTAACCCTTTAGTGGTTATATCAATCGCGATAAAATCACCATCTAGGCCTAGGTACTTGGGCACATATCGAGAAACTAGGTCCGAAATGGGGCCCAATTCTATGCAAATACGAGCTGAGACATTGACTCAGTGCGGCTATGACGGTCTTTTTATGGTTCGATGGAGACCGTAGCAGTAGCATTGAGTTAGTACAGCAGGATCTTCTTCCTCTCCACTGTGCATAATCTCTCCACCCATACCATTCAGAAGAGAGCAGTCACCTATCAAATAATAGCGTTCTCCAGCCTGCGTTCCTTACATACCGTTCGAACGGTAAGACAAAAGGCACTTCAAATCGAGTACAGGCCAGGCCTGGTTTTTGAGTTGAACTCCCGAGTTACCTAAACCGATATTCCTAACTCGCGTAATAAAATCAATGATGTCTCCGTTGGGTTTTGACTCTTATGTCGTGGTTAAGAGTAGCACATATGACTCGGTACGAATTTTTGTGTATCAACTTTTGGTCTCCCAAGCTAATCGATTTATAAACAACCTCATCCACTGCGCCATCGGGTTCTACGGCATCTGGAACGTCCCGGATTGGTGGTCCCGTCGAAACGATACTTTCGGCTCTCCGCGCTTTAACGTGAATTCCTTTACTCATATCTATCTTCAATATGTTAGACACAAATAAGTTATGACTACACCATCCACCTGATACTAGAGCCTTACCTATGCTTCTAGACCATCTACAGGACTGAGAGAATTAAAGAGCGTGGCGAACCGCACGGTTATAAGGACAGGAGAAGAATCTACTTCCCGTTGGCAGAAATATCCTCGCAAGATGGTTAGAGTCGGTTAGCAATCGTTTGCTACCTTGTAACAGAAGTCGGCTAGATAACTCTTTCCTGAAACGAGGCCTAGTAGAATCAAATAGCCCAGGTGCGCTTAGCTACTTGTGGAATGGGTGACGTTTCCTGCTTACGTCGCCAAACTTCAACAACAACTCAACACTATAACAACATTCACATTAATTCCTAAGCTATCCGAACTTCCGTTATGGAGCCCAAAAAATCTAGTTCCGCAACTGTATATACAGAAATTCGCACCTCCCCTCTACTTGGCCTTCCCCGCGAGCTTCGCGACCGCATATGGGATCTTGCGCTCGAAGATACAGAAGTTCATATTCGAAAAGACTGCCATATCATCACTATAGTGTATCAGAATCCCAGCTATGACCAGCCAAGCCCTGATCAACACAGGGAATTTAAATTTCGTGACACCCTTCCGCGATGGCTCCTAGCAAACCAGCAAACCCTCTCCGAGGGCCTCGACCAGTTCTCGCGAAAAGGCGTGTGTACAGCACTCATGCACCAGGATCCGCTGCCCCAACCTGTCCAACTGGAGAGAACTGGAGCGCATGGAAATGTTCTTCTCAATCACGTCAAGGAACTAAGTTTCCATCTCAAATTGGCTGTTGTGTCCACCGATTTTAGCGGCGGTACAGGCGGCCACGTCATGAAAACGAAGATAGTACCCAGATCAAGAATCGTGGATGAAAAAGCTCCCATATATCCAAAGCCCAAATTCGCCTACCTCCTACCCAATGTATACAGTGTACATCTACGGATTGATGTGGTAGGACTAGAGCACTACGCGCGTCCTAAACTTATCAAAATCGACGCATCATTCCTCTGCAGTATCGGCACAGACTTCACTCGCATTAATATATCTGTTCCTAGACTCCAACTCCAGGGCACGAACGGAGCAGTTGTACCACATATTGCTCCTCTTTACTCAATGTATCCCCGCCTCCAGCGCGCTCTCGTTCAACTGGGCGGGCACCTGTCCCGGCACTTGGGTGAACTTCGCCTACCAAAACCAGAAGAGCGGTGGCAGAGCCTAGAGAATAGAGAAGCACTGTATTGGCAGGTCAGCGAGCATTGTGTACACCCGTGCTCCGAGTATGAGCCTAGCGAGGCTGCATTGCGGGATAGCTGGTATGAGATCAAGGACCAGATGGACGATGAGGTAGGCGAATGGAATTGTGAAATCAACGAGATAATGGGGAAAAGAGAAGTGACGGAGGATGAGGAGATCGTGCTACAGTATACTGGATTGAGATACTGGAGTGCGCCGGGACACGATGAAGACTCTCTTGCTGCAACAGTAAAGATCGTAGCAGAACGGAACTTCAAACGCGATGTTGTCGCTAGACTTGGGGAGAAGTCATGGTTCTGCGAGGAGACGGGGGAAGTGGTGTGGGTTGAAGATGAAGAGAAGGGCGTAACAGGTTACCTGCGGGATGAGGATGAGGGACCGCAGCACAAGGTGTTTCTTGAAGAGCCTCCGCAGAGAGAGCGCGTGTGGCGTTCTCGTGTTAGCTGCTGCCTTGGGCTGCGTCGTTCATAAGCGTAGACTTCCTGAATAGGGCTATTACTGCTGACGAAGCATGCACGGAAAGACTCCACGATAAAGAAATAGAGCTTTTTGAAACTGATACAGCTCAACTCCTCATCGTCATAGGTAACCACAAAGCACCGCGCGGCACAAATGGCTTTTCATTCAAAGTAAATCTAGAATAGTGTTCCTAAAGCCAAGGCCGCCATCAATCAAGCATTAGACGCACGTCGCGTCATAAGCCATCCTTATCTCCAGCCCATCCAGCTAAGCACCACGTGATCTACCACTTAGGCCCCCAAGTCCAAACGTTCCGCCCTCGTTCCCGCAGCCTCATTTCTTAGCGTCCCTCTCCACGTGTAACCCTGTGAGACTGAAGGTAATGCAGGCAAAACGGGAAGGGCGGCCACGTTTTTTGTCCACGGGACCTGCATGTGCTTTGTTTGCCACTTTTGTGCATGGATGACGTGGGGAGGGGAAAATGGCAGAAAGGAAAGATGGGGTGTTGCGCCGCTGATGTGCCATCTTTGGCCGCTTTACTGTCTGCCCTTTCTTGAACGAAGGGTTGGAATTGGGAGTTGCTAAAGTAAAGGGGTGTTTGCAGGGGCGGAAAGTGTGTCCATGTTCGATCGATCCGAGAGGCTTAATTCTTGGAGAGGGTAAAGTTTAGGCACCTGGGCATCAGGGCCCAATCCCGCAACATAACTTGTAAGCTCGTATTCCCAGATGTGGACCAGACGCAAACCTTGTTAAATTCATTCCAAGTCTCATCTGCAATGCTTGTTCTACCAAACCCGCTGTTCGGGGATTACGACGACCTATTTTTAAGGTACGCGATCCTGTGTGAGGCTCGGGTCATCATCCCAATACAGCAGTGTGTCAGCCTTGCCTGTCGTCAACTCATTTTTACTCTTACTTAGAGTATGCGAAAGGGGCATTTCTTACTGATAGGCGTGCGTAAACTCGACGTCGTGTCGAGAAATCTCGCGAACATGTGGTCCACCACGCACGGGAAGCGCACGGATGGGGAAGCTGCAATACAACACCACTGCGGTTCTCCAGACCAGTGGGTCTCCTCCACGTTGCGCACCATCTAAAAATGGTTGATGCCCGACCGGCGATCGAACCGTTGGCGAACCCAAGGGAATGTGTTGAGCGTTTTGGGTTTTCCTGTTCAGATGCGGAGATCGTCCCACCGCAGGGCTGAGGATGCGGCCGCCTATGCGGCCTGCTATCCATAGCGACATGCACGCCATGATCCCGTCTTTCTCTATCATCCTCAAAAAACTAATAGCAACGGTAGACGAGTAGTGCGCATTATCGATCGGCGACTAGCTCCAGTCCTGCAGACATTCTCCGCATTTAAAAATGCGTGCACTCCTATTCGGTCAAGGTGCTTGAAATAGGCTAAAGTGCAAGGGAAAGTGAAGCAAGCCCAAGTTTCCAGAAAGAAGGTTGGGCTTGGACGCGACTTTTCTTCGAAATAGGCCGGGGCAGTGAGCGATGAGGAGAACTGATCGTCGAGGACAAGGGGAGCGTTGATGCCTTCTGGTGTTGATGTGCAGATGGGCGTTCTAGTCACGGATTTTAGCACGTGTCGAAAACGGCAAGAAACGGCGTATCGGTTCCGGCACATATCTAGGGAGAACCCAGCAAGTTCAAGAGATCTGCAATCCAGTCACACCATCAGGAAGGAAGCCATTTTCAGGGGCTATCTTGTCAGCCTTAGTGGAGTAGTAATGCCTGTGTTAGAAGCAACAACTACCTCATCTGCGTCTCCACATGCCGATTTTCTGTTCATGCTCGAAGAACTGCTCGTGATCGACTTCCCCTCTTTCCGAGCCGGATATACATCTTGAAACGGCCGTGCATGCATAGCGTGATGTGGTCAACAGTCATGTCCAATTGCGCATCGCGGGCTCAAACTGCGCGTGGAAGGTGTTAGGTCAATAGCGCTGCCGGATCGGCGATCATTGCCTCTGAATCACTGAACGGGATGGAGGAGGTGCACTGCCGGGCCGAGACTGGAACCAGAAGACGCGCGATTATTGCTGTCCAGGATGCCAATTTGACTCGAATAGTGGGAGGCCGGCACTCATACCACCAGTGGCATTGCTAGATGGACTACTGGAAGTATGCCGCGACACGGTAGGAGACAGGAGCTGAGAAAGGAAGGAATAGTTCGTAATACGGTAAGAGTAGAGGTGAAAATATGTTCATAGAAGTTAAAGTAAAGCTAGAAGGACCTAAGAAACGCGTAAGAAGGAAGAATTCTTTTGACATTCCAGAAAACATGGGACATTTTACCTCATCTGGCATGCCGGAAACAGCTGACGACAAGACAAATACAATGTACCGATCGATATGCCTAAGAAAACGAGTCTAGATAGATACGAGATAGAGCAGCGCCGCCAGATGGGAAAGATCGAAGAACCGTTACCAGTGGCAAGGGCGATACCGGCACCAAGGGAAATGTTGTTCGGAGGCGCGCCCAGCAGCAGTGCATTCGTTGATCAACACCGAGCCCTGAAGGCCAACCCAAAGCGAAAGTGTCCAAGGGGAGGAGCGGTCGAGTGTCAGACCGTGAAGCGAAGTCAAACTGATAATAAATGCTAATGGTATCGTATGTTTTCCCTATGGGCCCCGGCAGTACCGCCAATGGCCAGGGCGGAGGTACCGAGATCGAATCGAACGGTGGTGGTGATGGTGATGGTGGTGGTGGGTAGATAGGTAGGTAGGTATCTTTCTCTTCACAGCGTGGCGCGACAAACAATGACAAACAACGGGTTCCCAGCTCCTTACATTACTACGCACCCACAGCAACCCTTCTTCTCTGAGTCATCATCGACGCCCATCTTGCCCATGCCGTTCTGGGCCTGCCCTCCTGAAGGAGCGCCTGGGTATGATGACATCTCCTTGTTGTATCTGCGGATCTCTCGTACGATATCGTAGAAGGCGTTGTCGACATTGATGCGCGATTTCGCCGATGTCTCGATGAACTTGCAGT
Source organism: Cucurbitaria berberidis CBS 394.84 (assembly GCF_010015615.1). Taxonomy (NCBI): domain Eukaryota; kingdom Fungi; phylum Ascomycota; class Dothideomycetes; order Pleosporales; family Cucurbitariaceae; genus Cucurbitaria; species Cucurbitaria berberidis. The sequence continues at coordinate 1,782,406 of NW_024468940.1, read as the reverse complement.
CAAACTGTCGTGCCAGGTTTTGGCCCTCTAGAGCGGGTGATTAGCAGGTGGAAGGGAGGGGCACAAGAGAGCGAGCTTGACGTACCTTGTGTCGACACTTGCCTCTCGCCATCAAGATCGCACTTGTTGCCGACGACAATCATGGGGAAGTAGTCCTTGTCCTTGACTCTCAGGATCTGCTGCTGGAATGTCATGATCTCCTCGAAGCTCTGCCTGTCGGTTATGGAGTAGACGAGGAGGAAACCCTCGCCAGTCCGCATGTACTGCTCCCGCATCGCCGAGTACTCTTCCTGGCCGGCTGTGTCGAGCACATCGAGCAGGGCGACTTCGTCGTCGATGACACACTGCTTGCGATACGAATCTGGCACTGTTAGCCCGTGTTGCACCAAGCAAGGCGTGTCGGGGGCAAACTCACCCTCAATAGTCGGGTCGTACTCGTCGACAAAGTGGCTCTGAATCAGCTGGATGGTCAAGCACGACTTTCCCACTCCACCGCCGCCAACTACTACTAGCTTGTACTCTCGGAGGAACTGGCGCGAGTTAGTGACTGCTGTCGCAGCGGAGAGGCGAACCGACCTTTGATGCCATTGTGAATGTGAGGGAGCAGTCCAGAGACTACTGTGGGTTCTGGGCGAAGGGTGATGATGCGTATGGCGCGAGACACGAGCTCTCTCGACGACAGACAATGGGGAGGCGGGAGGGCGAAAGAGGGCTTCCTGCTGGGGGGGCGGCGATCAAGGGAGGGCAGTTTAGTTGGCAATGCGACGCGCGGTGCAGAAGGCGCAATTGGGGGGGGTCGCAGTGATGGTCAAGGTACGGTTCCTAGGAGGCAGCGGGGAATAGGGCAGGCCAGGAGAGAGTCGTCGAAGATAGAGAGGATGGGAGCAGGTTGACCTTCGGTAGCAAAAACGACCGTCTAGTCTAGCTTGTCTAGCTTGTCCGGGGCCCTGAGGGCTAACATGGGCTCTGATTCGGCCCACCCCTCTGCTTGTTAGCGCTGTGCAGGATGCGACCACAGCTCCAGGCGAAAAGGGACCGCGCCCACGAACAGCAGCCGTCTCCACCACCATTTTTCCCATGCGGGCCTGCATCCTATCCTGGGCCGGCTCCTGCAGACGGAGGAGGCCTGGCGTCTGGCTACCTCTGCGAATCGACGTCGTTGGCTCGCCCAAGGGCCTTGTCTGACCCTCTCCCAGGACCCTCTCGCCGCATTCAGCTGTCGCTCCATCTCACACCCTCCCGCGACATACATGACTGCCCATCACCATGCAGCTAGCTAGCAGCGAACAAACGACTCTTGCCCTCCCTCCAGAGCGGTTAAAGCGGCGTGCCCAGGCAGATGAACAGCAGCCGACGACGCTCTTCTGCGATCCCAGCGCGTGGCACGGAGTGCATGCTGCCATCTCTAGCGTTCACCGCGAGCGACAGCGTCTAGTGAGAGATGGCCTCCTTTTCTTTGATTTGCCATTTCGACTTTTTCAGCCATCCCGCTATTCACATGACTGCTACGCTCATGCGGGTGCGAAGCTGGAGCACAGGCCGACACGGGCGGGTGCAAGCAGCCTCAAGCACGTCGACGCGCCCCAGTATTGGATTGCAACGAGACGCATGCAACGCCCCCGACATGGCGCCCACGAGACAATAGACGAATGCGTAGTGACAGACCTCAAGTGGGTAGGTAATGGGAAAAAGCAAAGTATCGCCTCGGCATACCTCACCTCTTTCGCTCTATCACTGGCGTTGTCGGGGCCTGGGTACGTACTGCCTTGCGAGGGCCTAGGCGGGTGGGACACGGCACGCCTTCTTCAGGCCTTCGAGAAGCACCCTAAGTTAGCATGCTGCCGCTATTCTAGGGTCCAACAACAATGCTCTCACGGTGATTCTAATTTGACGACATGTCTTCTCCTGCATCGCGCGCTTTGTAAATGCATTGAATATATATACAGCCCATGCCATGCAAGACCCAATCTCCATCACCCGCGCCCTTTTCAGCTCGCTAGCGACGCTTCTTTGTCAGACACCTTCTCGTCGTCTTCCCCTTCGACTGCTACGCGCCGTCCTTGAACAGCCGCTTCAACTTCCGGCACCAGGCCCTCCATGAACTCGCGATCGCGCCCAACGAGCGTTACCGTGTTGCGCTCTTTGCCCCATCGAGGGTAGCTGCCCACCTTCACGCCCTTGGGCTCTGCCTTGGCTGCCAGCTCCGTGAGATATCCCGCAACGGCACTCTCGGCCATAGGAGTCGAGATGAGAATCCGCAGCACTCCTTTGCCTTCGGGGTCCGTCAGCCTTGGTAGAATGCGCGGCCTAAGTCCATCCAGCATGGCTTCAAACAGCCGAGGAACACCAGGCAGGATGTGGACGTTCCCGTTTACACAACTAACAGGAACCCATAGCTCGTCGCCGACGAAGATGACTTGATCTTCGTCGGGAACAGATTCGTCTATCGGCAGCTCCACCATGCGCTTCTTGGCTGTCAGGGCCGCAGACTCGACGTTCCAGTCAAAGTCTGGCTGTGATTTGTGCGGCTTGGAAAGACGCTTCATGCGCGCAAAAGCCGCGTCATGCAGCTTCAGCTGCAAGCCAAAGGCTTTGGCTATTGACTGGTACGTGATATCGTCGTGCCTGGACGCACAGTAGGTCAGCGGCTGTGGTGTAGCGAAGAGGGTGTCTAGCTCACGTAGGACCAATTCCTCCGGAAGTTACGACGAAATCGTAATTCTTTGACATGCGTCGCACAGCTTCAACGATTTCGCCTTCATCGTCGGCAATGACTTCTATTCGGCGTAGATTGATGCCCAATGAGAAACAAAACTTAGCGAGGTATGCCTGCGCATCATTAGCTGCGAGATAGTTTTCTGTGGTAGGGAAAGCTTACCGAGTTGGTATCGACAGTCTAGACATCATATCAGCTACCATTGAATTCAAAGACGCCGCGGATGATCACATCCCGTGCATACCTTGCCCCCCAAAACCTCGTCTCCAATGATCAAACATGCCGCAGTATGGATAAGGCTCTTTTGCTGCGTCGAAGTAGCCATAGCTGATGACGTTATCGAAGGACGGAAACTGGCGGCAGACTTGTGCGCAAAATTAGGAAGAGGGCGCGACAGATGCCTAACTACCTGATTCAGTCTCCCAAACATAGATTGCCAAAGTAAGTCAACAAGTCAAACGAGAGGCGACTGAGTAGCTAGGCGCAGGAGAGAAAGTTTCTGGAAAGGAGGATGCACATGTCCATGACGAATGGTCCCAGTACATGGACTAGCGCGAATCGAAGTCCCCGCCAACCCCGCTAACCAGGCTTCGTGTCATCACTCAAGCTTCTTCAGCCCTACATCTCACTTCTACCTCGAACCGCCGCTGTAAACTTTGACAGCCCAGTTACACATAACCAATATGGCAAGTTAGCCATCGCTGCTTCTGCAGGAAGGCGAGCGCGAGGGAGCTAACAACGCTGGGGCAGTCTTCCGAGTCGCGGCTCTACACCTTTTCAGACGAGACGAAGACCAAGCTGCGGAAGTTTCGCCTGGGCACGTCAAGAGCAAAAGACCCTCAAGCTGTAATATGTACGCTCCCGAAACACCCTCTCTAACTTACAACCCTACGGAGGCCATGCTTCCAAGCATCCCTGCGCTGTAAACAAGGCTGATGCCTACCCCCGCCAGACGAGATCGATAAGAAGACATTGGAGGTACGAGCCGTAGACGATGAAGTCTACTCCGATGTGCAGAGTCTTGCCGACGAGCTACCCGATCACGCACCGAGATTCGTTCTCCTCAGCTATCCATTGACTCTTGTACGCCCCACCCTATATTCTCCATCATACGAACCGATGTCCTAACAGACTCCCCATCAGGACTCCGGTCGACAGTCCGTGCCATACGTCATGCTATATTATATGCCTATAACTTGCAACAGCGAAGTCAAGATGTTGTATGCGGGCGCGAAGGAACTTGTGCGGAATACCAGTGAGGTTGGGAGGATCATAGAGATTGATAGTGCGGAGGATCTAGAGGATATCGAGGACAAGCTGAAGGAACACTCATAGTAGCAGCGGGTTAGGATTGCGCATGGCGAAAGCCATGGCGTCCAACAGCTGGTTGGCAGAGCATCAGCACCGCTAACGACCGGGCATCGCAGTAAAGGGTATCCGGCATTAGAGACTCGGCATCATAACGCCGCACCATCAAGCGATTTGAATGTCCAGTCCTGTCCATGGCCACGATTTCCATGCCATATCAGCGAACAGGCAAGCCATTATCCGCGTCTTGGAACCTGCTTGCGTCTCTGCTTTCTCCACCATGCAACCAACTATCTTGTCTCAACATGTTCAATGTTTCAGATACATAGATCGTCACAACAGCTAGGATATTAGACCTTAACACAGATATGCGAACCCCCCAGGTACAGGGATCGGTAAACCGGTGCAGACGCCACATTTGGAGAAGCGCGACCACGTCTTATACCACACTCTAACAAACACCGAGGCATCACCAAGACCTTAGGGTAACATGCGTCTTTTATTACACCTTCCCTCTTTAGAAAGGAACGTGGGGCTCTCTCGGCAGACGTTATCATACAGCAGGGATTCCCACGAAATTGCCCCAAGCTAAAGATCTCGATAAATGATGGGTAAAATGGCCAATCATAACTTTGTGCCGCAACACACGTGTATCCAGCGTCGTGATCAAAAACGCCCTACTGGCCGACAAAGTCGGTGTCGGAATTTTTATATTCACGACTGGTTTGACGAAATGTGCCGTCGGTGCTTTTCGCGCTGCTTTAAGCCCGGCCGGTCGTTCGCTATGTTGACATCGCTCTTTTTCGTTGGGGACTGGGTAATTAAGCTATCGGAATTGCCGCAGTGACCTCCTTCACACCACTATTTATTACTCATGCTGGCCCCTATATGTGCACGTTAAGGCCCAGACGCGCGGATCTCATTCTTTATCATATCTACTGGCCGCGCAAAATACTGTTGTTTCGTCACCGCTTCACTGTCTTCGGTTGAATGCTGAGCTATGCTATATCACGACGAAGTAAGAGCGCAGTCATTACGCATGGACTACGCAGGCTCCGAGGAGCTAGGGTCGTGATGTAGTACGCGATAGTTTTTGCATGAGTAGGTTTTGCTTTTACCTAGAGAGCTTCTCAATCATTTCTTATATCGTCAATGATAGAACGTACGCAAAGTTTCACTGTCACTCAATAGAGACGGGCTTCCTCTGGCAATATTCTGAAGGTTAATGAGCATCTGTAAAAGACACGGCCCCTACGCGTAGTACCCAGAACTATCGTGAACAAGTGCTACAAAAGAGAATGGAGCGTTCTTTCGATTAGCTACGCTATGCTTCCGCGTTTTCTTTTTTTGAAGACCCCCCCTTTCATACATTATAAACACTTCACTTCAAAACACGCTCAACAGAAGTCAAAGAGAGCATTTGGTCCAGTGGTCAAGACACTCGCACAATGGACCGCCGAGCCCAGCACATGAAAGTGCTGTGATGGGGAGCCTGGCTATACCTCGACCCCAAGGTCACGAGAGTGACTTTTTCAGTCTGTAGCAGACTAGAGGCAGATGGCATGCGAGAGACGTGTGTTCGAACCACACAATGCTCATTGTTATCTATATTCTTTTTAAAAGATGTGAAAGGATTGAGCCCTACTGTTATAGCAGCTTTTGCAAAGGTGTGGACGTGAGAGAAATATTGGAGTGCTATGAAAGACACTGCAAAAATAACAGGCGAAACTGACTGGAAACGAGCAAGGTACAATGAATGAAAAGATAGCGAAGAAGTGCAGTTGGTGGTCTTCCTAATGAAGAATATATTTGCAGAGCTACCATTATATTTTTGGGTATCCATATCCACATACAGCAAGCGGTATTGCGTCTCTTTCGCCAAGCGCCTCTGTAGTCCTTATTCAGAATTCTCGTTACAAGAAATAGTCCACCGCTATGTCTTACAGCGCGACCTTGGTTGTTGAACACCCACTTGAATCCAACTGCCTTAACTTTCCCAGCCTACGCCCTCCTTCGCCAAGGGCCTCTCCTAGAGGAAGTAATCCGCGACTGGTTTCTTCGCAGGCATACCCCTTGAATCTTGAGGTGCAGCCTCAAACACCCGATACCGCCGCCCGGGACCGTCTCGGTTCTGCTGGAAGTTGTCGCCAAGCACTGAACTTAGTCGCCGTTCTCCATTCGGTCCGGCATTCGATCCTAGCACCCAGCCTCCGCCGCCGCCGCCCCTGTCCCCGTTGGCCCTACGTTGAAACCCTGCATTTGATCCGTCTTCACCAAGTTCGAGGATGGCTGCTACGTTGCCGCAGCGGTAGCAGTAGTTCGGCGCTGACCAGACTGTTACGATGGTTGAATCAAACATCTCTTTGAATCCTTCCATGACCAGTTGGTGGGCTCTGGCGATGAGACTGAGGTCGTTCTTGTGGTTGAATGTCTTGACAATATCGGCGCCAAATAAGAATCCAGCCCCGCGCGGTGATAATCCCCAACCGTCGATTTCGTCTGGGTCCGACCATAGGAGATCGCACATGGCGCCTTCGTGAGGCACTTCTTGTTTCCGGTCAAGTAATCTAATCTTATCTACCGAATCGACGAGGGGTGACAGGCCACCATGGACACACAGAATCGCTCCTGTATCGTTCCTACTTGATCCATTTGCAGACGAAGTAGCTCCTGTACCAGCAGGGCCGACTCGTCCTGGCGTGGGGGCCACCGGTGATGAAGAGCCCATGTTGGCGCTCGCTTGTGAAGCTACGCTTGATTGAGAGTCTGAATTGCGCGCGTATCGATACATAATCTCGCCGTTGGCATTCAAGGTCTCTATTTCGATGTCCTGGTCGATATCTGGCATATTGTCCATGTTGCTGCTCTCGGCTATAGGTCCGTCGGTGGGCTGTAGGGATGTCGCAGCGCCTTGGACGAGGGCACCGAGCGCTAGATAGTCGAAGACTTCGCAGCAGTATCTGTTGGTGTCAGCCACCTCTCTTATACAATCCTCTTCACGAAAAAGCCTACCTCCACACATTTGCGCTCCCGTATTTGCGCAAACATTCATCGTAGAAGCCATATACGGTCGTGATTTGCCGTGACTCGTGGTTGCCTCGAATGAGCGTTATGCGGTCGGGATATCGAACTTTGAGACAGAGGAGGAGGAGAAATGATTCGAGTGAGTAGAAACCGCGGTCGACAAAGTCTCCTGTGAAATAATTAGCTTTCACAGTGCAATACAAAAGCACGGATGTGATGCATACCCATGAACAGGTAATTCGTATCTGGGACATCTCCACCGACGCGGAACAACTCCATGAGGTCGTGGAATTGGCCGTGAATATCACCGCATATCTAGTAACACGATATGATCAGCCTTGCCCTTGTAGTACGTTGACGGGCTACGTACTGTCACAGGCGCATCCACGCCCACGACGTTGCCTTCCTCGATCAGCAGCTCGCGTGCCTTGTAGCATAGCTCTCGGACTTGGTTCTCGGGTATTGGACGACATGCGCGGAGCTGTTGAATGGCTCTGTGACAACGTCAGTACTAGGCTTTGCGCGCGTGCCAACAGGCTGGGTAGCGTACTTGTCGAGATCACTACCACCAGCACTCATGATGCTAGTGTTGCGCTGTGTGCCCGCGCTGGGCCTCTGGGTCTGAAAGGTAGCTGATTGTCGCGACTACGTGCGCAATTGCTTCCTTTCTTTGAGCTCTAACACGCAAAAAGCCGGGGCGTTGTGAAGAGTATCGTCGGTGGCGGGGTGCGTTGTGGCGCGTAAGGCAGGCCTAAGAATGCGGTCGTAAATGCGTGCAGAAATTTGTCCAAGGCAAGCTGGTGAAGAAGGACAGCGCGGCGCGAGGGTAGCAGTTTGATGTGGTCGTCGGAAGGATACGTCCAAATGCAATGTCCAGGACAAGGGCCAGAGGGCGATTCCGAGGAGCAGGGATCTTCGGCTGACTAGCGTGGTCAATGTTCACTCCACCAAAAGTCTAAAGTCTATCACCACCTCTCACGCCCGCGCCCCGCGCTCCCCCAACGCCGACACCCGCTCGAGGCATCTCAATTGGCTTGGTACGGCCCCGGCCAGCACTTTCCAACCTTCGAAAACCCTCTAACAACCCGCTAGACCCAGTGATGCCTCGGCAACACCCTCAATAGCTCTTCAGACCACTACAGACCGCTTCACCATGCCTCCACATCTGCACCCACGGTCGCGCATGACGACGTCGCTCTTCACAACCACGCTCATGGTATCTTTCCTTGTCGTGGCCGCACCACATCTCATGCCGTGTCCTGTCGACCCGCGCATGCTCGCCGACTCCGCAGATCCCACAGGAGAGAACCGGAGACGGCGGAGACGAAGAGTCCGAGAGGAGGAAACTAGCAACGATTTTATGAGTGAAGAGACAAGGAGGAGGCAGCGCATTGAGGAGCGACTAGCTCCCAGGCGAGAGTGTCCAGTGCCGAAGCCTGGTGGGCTGATCGGGCAGGTGCTGGGGATGCCCAAGCAGGAGCTTGAGGAAGAGGAAGAAAATCTGTCCATTATGCAAAGAGTCGAAAGAGCGGTGTGCAAACCGCGGTCGAAGGATGGCAATCAATAACGGAAGCCAGATATAAAGGCAGCTAGCAATGGCATGACATTCAAGAACCAAGAGGTCGCGCATCTTGTAACGGCAGACGATGGTCTGCGTCGGCAGGGACCCTGTCAGATGTAACATATGTAAATACTTCACAGCAGAAGGAATGGTTGAACTGAAACGTATACAAGAGTGTATCAGGGTTTTACCTACAGAAGGGTCTTAGAAACTGCCCCTCTGCCATTGCTGCTTTTCCACGTCTAATGCCCAATAGAAAGATGTCCCTTAAACCTCGTTCCAACTTTCCATAACTTATAAAAGCACCGATCTTGGCACTATGGATCCCTCGATCGACGAATCAGCAAGCGTATATTACAGATCCGCTGGCTAAATACATATTACTGTCCTTTACTATGCATGTATTACTAGCTAAAATCCGAAAAACGAGGTCATCCACGCAATGCACGGAATATCGCCGCTAGTTAATATCGACACAGAAAGTCGCGTATCGCGTGAATGCACTACGTCATCGTGAACCCTCGACCAACGACCACTATTCTTTGGCACAACACCCAAAACTCATAACCAATCCGAGCCGCAATTCATGGCCCCATCATGCCCTCCCAGCCCCTTCCCAAAGCTCAACGCATGAGCTACCGCATCGGCTGCGGTGAACAAGGCGTATTAACCTTCGAGCCCTACAAATCCGCCATCCTACCCCTCTGGCGCTTCAAAACACCTTCTATAGCCCGCACATCCTCAGCTCAAATCTACGCCAAATTCTTAGAATACGACACGCAAGATGACTTCATTGGCATGGATATGAGCCGCAAGTTCCTGCAGATGGGTATGACGCGCGCGAAAAGATATGCGAATCATGCTGGGGGGAGAAAGTATGATAAAGAGACGGGAGAGGAGTTGGCGAAGAGCACGGGGCATGTGGGTATGCAGGAGAAATTAGAAGCAAGTTTGGTTTTTAGGGAGGTGTGGGAGAAGGCGAAGACGCACGAGGGGTATGTGGAGAAGAAGGAGAGGTTTATGAAAGAGCAGAAAGAGTGGGATAAGGAGATGAAGAAGACCAAGCAGATACAGGAGAAGGAAGCGAAAGAATGAGCAGATTTTATGCTAGCATCGAATTGCGAGGCATAGAGAATACAGCTATCACCGAGATGTGTGTTAGTCTCCGGCTTGATCTGAAGGAGTCCAGAGCACGTTTGTGTGCCTGGACCTATTTTCTGCGGCGATATGCGACACTAAACCGGCACCATTTTACATGCTCATCGCCACTGGAGTTTACATAATCCTAGCGGAGACCCACATGTCAACTTACATCAAAAAGAACCAAAGAAACTGGACACTATACGACTCGAACGTATGTCTCTCGCAAGCCTACGTCTAGTCTGCTACAGACTGAAGGGACTAGTTTAGTCCTAGGGCAACGCAGAACCCTGTTACTGACACCGTTAAGTGCCAGCTCTGTGTTATAGCCCCAGCGCTTTGTGCGAGCCTCTTATCGCTAGACCAAGTGCCCTTGGGATTGTTTTGATGGTAAAGTGGGCATCTTAATACGCTATGATGGAGAGAAGGAAAATATGTGGGGTTGAGATTTGTTGGAATATGCTGTGCAATTGATTTTTTGAGGCCGGAAGTAAGTGGGCTTTTTATTACGGGATGCTTGCTATTTGCATATGGAAAGCGTAATGGAAACACGCGAGAGCTGAAGACGTTGTCCGCGCACCATTATTCCACAAGGAAATAAGATTCAGTCAAAAGTGTGCCATGGGTCGCTCACCGCATCTTTGGGATCCCAGAACTACTACTGCTCATGATTGTCAAAACACTTCCACAAATAAAAAACCCTTGAGATTCTAGTGCTTGTGTCTACCGCCCGATTAGACGTGTTCAGCCAACGGACATAGTCCCTTAGAGATCGAAGTACATAATATTTTCTCTACTAGGCAATGTGATTATATATCCTGTCTTGCCTATTTCATGACGCTGCACTTTAAGCTCTCGGCTAAGTGTAAACGCCTTTTCGTCAGGCCGTAGATTTGTCGAAATCTGAAATATCACGAGTGTTTGCTTAGGCGAAGCTGTCGGTGAGCTTGAGGGAGTTGCCAGGTGGGTTCCATCGAGTAAGGTTTGCAGGCACGCAAGTAGCCAGCCCGCTAGGATTTCAGAGCTCTATCCTCCTTCTACATCTTCTCGATGATTTGTTTGCAAGGCAGCAATGCCACGTGTAGGTCTCACACGTTTGAGCTGCGGCACCGCAAAATTCGGATTCTGAGACTCTTCTTCACTCCCTTCCTCAGCCATAGTCTTCTCAACATCCCACATAATCAAGCCACCTTTCTCCGTGATCCTCAGCGCTTGACCCCTATCCTCCATGCTCATATTACACAAGTCTTTATGAACGGCCCAATCCTTACGCTGACACGTACTGGAACAATACGTCGCTGTACCGCATCTTCCACAGCGCTGGAGCGACGAAGCGCTTCCTCTGCAGTTGGTGCATTCATTGAGATCAAGGCCCCTGTACAGCCAATGCGGATTCATTGGTATACCATCGCCCCAGACGTCATCCATGGGCGCGTACTCGATGAAGAACCTATGCCGAATCTTCTTGCCCGTTTCCCATCTCCTCTTTAGTACCATCTCCCTCACCCATTCTTTCCCCAAACGGTCAATCTCTTCTGGATCCGTGACATCGTCATCGCCTTGCATACTTTCCCTAGAATTTGGGACCCACGCTCCTCGGTCTGAACCGTCCATGGTAACGTTATACGTAAGCATGAGAGTCCATTTCTCGCCCTGGTCTTTGAGCGTGCCGAAGGTGATTTGGTTCCCCACGCGACCGATTTCCCATCTTGTCTCGTTCGGCTCGCCCTCTTGCACGCTTAGATTCCAGGTAAACGAAAACCAGGCATCGAGATCGAGAAAAGCAGCTAAGGCATCTGGACACCAGTTATAGAGAACGGTGGCTAGGCCAATTGTTACGGTTAGGTTGCTGCTGTCGCTTTGCTCGGTGAAGTTTCCTGCGTCGATGATGCTGAGTGGGGAGCCGTTCAGTTTGAGGCGAGCATTAGGGTGACCGGGTAACCGGAAGTCGTCTAGAGGGATGAGATTTGATTCCATTGTTTGGGGTTGTAGATGTTCGCTGTATTGGGTTGGGAAAGTTAGTGTACGAAATTATAAGAGTGGGGCTCTAGCGAAGATTCTGATTGGTGGTGTAGCATTGGGTTCTAGAATCACAAATTCCATACGAGGTACTATAAGAAGTATCTAGTAATAAGAATAGAGTAGTGCTATTTCAATGTATAACTAAACAGGCTTGTGCTCTGCGCTATGTAGCATACTGTATACAATTCCATGCACTAAAGAACCGCCTTATTTGTCTTCTAGAATTCATCATCAATGTAGTATAAGATTTCAAAAGCGCCTACACCCCAGGAGAGCTATTGCTAGCTCTGTGGAGGTACTTCCTGATTGTAATCTTCTATTCAACTAACTTTTGGTCTAAGGTTTTTTCATTCTCTTACAGCTGATGCGGCTGCGGGCCCCTCTGCACTGGCACACTCTCCAGCGGCCCAGCAAACTTCAGAAGGCCAACATCTGAGCTCGTCATCGTGCTCTTGTACTTAGCTCCGCCAGCCTCGAACAGGAAGCTCATCGGGAATCCCACCTCAAAAGGCACTGCTCCGTCAATCTCGTCAATCTCTTCATCACTCAATTGCAACCCGAGAGCCTCAATATTCCCCTTCAAATGGTCGATCTTCCTACCCCCAACAATGGGATACACGTACGGGTACTTGTGTCTTACGTATGCCAGTGCAATGCTCGTAATCGCTGTGCTCTTCTTGTTGGCGAGGGATTCGAGAGCCTTAGACACGGCGATGTGCTTTTCAGTTGTGGGGCCGAAATTGCGGCCTTGCTCGTTGTTCTTGCGCTTCTCTTCTGTGGTGAAGTTTCCGCCACCGAGGGCGCCCCATGGGCACAATGCCATGCCCTCATCGCGCGCCATAGGGATGATTTCGCGCTCGAAGTCGCGGTCTGCAGCAGACCAACGGCCTTGATAGACGGAGAAGCCGCGTAGGCCATGATTACGGGCATCTAAACCTCGAATATTAGTAACGATTATCTATAGATTCCTAGTTGCTACTAGTCGAGTGGTAGATTGGAGTACTCACATTCATTCGCCTTACTTACAACCCAAGCCGGTGTGTCGCTAACCCCCAAGTACAGAACCTTGCCAGCTTGTACTGCTGTATTTAAACTTTGCATTAGCTCCGGTATCGATACAGTAAAATCCCACCAATGAACATAGAGCAGGTCTATGTAGTCGGTTTGGAGCTTCTTGAGCGAGGCCTCGAGAGAGACACGGAGAGACTTTGTGCTGTTACCAGCATAATTGATGCGTTGGCGTGGCGAGTTATGCGGGTCAGGGAAGCATGTCGTGAATTTCGTAGCGAGGACAATCTCGTCGCGCACATTACGCTCTTTCAACCACTCGCCGATCCAGGTTTCGGATTCTTCGTTTTGGTAGTTATTCGCACTGTGTATGTTAGACCTATCTTCACTCATAACCTCTAACTAGTGCACCGTTGTGGGATTCTACGTGTAACTGGAGACCTCTTAAACTTACGTATCAATAAAGTTACCGCCTTGTTTGTGGAAGAAGTCCAGGATTTCAAAGACGGTCTTCTTGTCGCATTTCCCCATCATATCTTGCCACGCATCGCCGAAGTTCATGGCTCCGAGACATAGTGGGGAAACTCGGACGCCTGCGGTTGGGGAGAGGACACGCTGAAAGTCCAAGAGGGACGCGGCCTTAGGAGGATCACCGAATGGTGAAGGCATTTCGACTGTATAACTAGGTTAACCTTAGTGGTGAGCTGAGCAATGCACTGTAGTTGATGAGGGTTCGTTGGATCAGCATGAGGGAACGCATCGCTCTTATACAATGAAACTTTGCGCGCCTATGACGTCTGCGACCCAGGCGTGTCTAGGTCCATCTTGGTGCGTCCGCTGTGAGCAAGTTGCGGCACTTGCTATTGAATGTCAGATAACGTTAAAGCCCCTGGATGTAGCGGGGTCAAATGTGGAGTAAAGCCGGTATGTCCGTTTATGTCCGCTCCTGTGGAGTCCGGAAGGGGTAGCATGATGTATTCATGTACGATTTTCGTCCAGATCCATGAGAGATAAGAATCTGGGCTTGAAGGAAGTACAGCTGCCGAGGGACTAAGCAATAGTTGGCTGGAGCTATGGAGCTCCCGTTCGGATGTAAGCACTTTAATGTCAGTAGAATTCATCAGTCATGACTTGCTTCCGCGATTCGCAGCCTCACAGCCTAGTGTATTACCCCTCGAACTGCTCACTGATCATCTCTTTATTCATTGCCAGCTGTTGCATTTGTATACATAGGAGAAATCGACGTGAGCAATATGAAACACCATGTACGGAAACCTCGCACAAAGCCGTGATTCATCTCTGGTCCACCTAGTTGCAGATTAGTGGTTCAGACGATAACCACCGCTTGCAGAGGGTTCCTTGTCGACAGTGAGAGAGCGAGAACTTCGATGTCGAGCATGAACTATCGTAGTATATCAAGGCGCATGGTGTGGAGCATAATCACATCGGGCACGGGATGTCAAAGTTTGGAGGGTGACCTAAGTTGCGTTCAAAACTATTCGCTACAAGGTCCAACATGTTCGCGACTGTGATGTATAAGCTTTTGAGGGTATCCGTACCATGATGCAAAACTCCATGCAAGTGCAAGCCGATATTCACACCCAATGCCAAAATATAGGTCCCAACCCATGAATAAACTAGTTCCTCTTCTTTTTCTTCTTTCGATTCCGAGTCTTCTTTACTAGCTCTTCGCCTTCAGCAAGAGCAACCTCTGGTTTAACCGCTTCTAACCGGACATGTCCATACTTTTGCCGGATCTCCTTCTCGAAGTCGCCCTTATCAAGTCGATACAGCGCCATAGTAGCCCTTGCATCCTCGACTGAGCTATGTGCACCAACCTGAATCTCTACGCCTAGCAGTTTCTCGGCTAGTAGCTTCAAGCCGGGTGTTCTGCCTGGCGTCATGGCCAGCGCTCTGAATTTGGAGAACTTGGATGTGTCGCGGATGAAGTGTTTATCGTGCTTCAAGATCAGCACATCGAGATCGTTCTTCACGGCGTGGCCAACGAGTATGCGTCCGCCAAGGAGGATTTTGAGATCGTTTCGTACTTCGTCGAAGGGACGCGCGACATCTTTTCGCAGATGCTTAGGCTCGATGCCAGAGACTGCTGTGCGGTAGTCCGTCACCTCGATCTTCCGCGGGATCTGAACGTAGGAATCGTAGACTTGGTGCCCGTGAAAATTGACGAGGGATACTCTTGCTAGCGCAGAGTCGCGATTGGGCTCTGGGCCTACTCCCACCATCTCGCAATCCAGCGCAACATATTTGCCGGGCAGTGCCACCTCAGATACGCCTTCGTTCTCAATGTCGGGGAAGTCGGGATGGGCTGCGATAACAGAGACGGCTTGGTCGGCATCTTTCGAGGAGCCGAGGAGGGGATTCTGCTTGAGCGAGGGCATCGAGACGCCCCGAGAGAGGGATTTGGTGTCATGTTGCTTGATTGAGGCGCCGACAGAGGCGGGTTCCTCCATTTTTTGTCGCTTTCTAGACCCGGGCAACTTTCGTGGTGTGCTCGATCCTGCGCCATTCACTGACTTGGGGGAGATATGCGTCGCTTTCCCATTGATGTGCTGAGATCTCTTGCGCTTGAACGAATTCTGGTCCTCGTCTTCAACTTTCTTGACCTTCGGAGATGCAGCTGGGGTCGAGGGCTTCAATTTCGCCTGCAAGTTCTTCCAGTTGCTGGAAAGACTATCGAGATCAATTGGAGCCATATTGATGTCACCTACGAGGCATGGCGGTGTGTAAAGTGGTCTCTCAGTGATCGTTGGAGAGTGTTCCGTAGTTTGCAATGACAAAAGTTCGAGATGGCGCTTGGGCCATCGGCTCTTTACCAGGGAAAAGACCGACGGGCAGGCGGCGACATCGCGACAAAGAACCTCAGCTTCAGCAACTTCTTCACGACTACAACGACGACAACGCGATTCAAAACTTGCGATAACCGAAGAGAAGGCAGCGCGCGATCATGGCGCCCCGAGAAAACTCTCATGAGCCCTCTGGCACACCCGTTCCGGTGGAAACGGGCTTTTCCACGCTGGCGCAGCTAAGGTATGTGCGACACCACGCGCAAAGTCTGGAGATGTATACTGATGCGTTGCATTTAGAGTGGGAGTAAAAGCATGGGTTTTGAAGGTACGTTTGATGCAGCCCAAGTTCGCGACGCGCAATGCACCCCGGATGCTGCAGGAACATCAAGAGCCGCCATCTGCAACGCTCGCTTTCCAGCACCTTAGTTTCTGCACTGGTTCTGCGTGCGCTCGTCATTCTATCCTTATAGTTTACTGTTTCGATCGTGTCTTGCATTTCATTTCCACAGCAAAATACATTTGACGTCTCCAACTAACACCCTTTAGGATGGCGAGAAGCGTAAAGCTGAGATCCTGTCGATACAAACTCGGCAAGGAAGGCCAAAGTTCTATGTTCATTACGAAGAGTTCAACAAGCGCCTGGACGAATGGATCGAAGCCGAGCGCATCGATCTCTCGCGCGAGGTTGAGTGGCCTGCACCAGAGAAACCAGACAAGAAGAAGAGCGCTGCCGTTAAGACAGACAAGGCCCCTTCAAAGTCTGACCAGAAGAACCTGAAACGATCACGCAGCAAGTTGGATCGTGAGATCTCAGGGACACCCGAATCCACTTCTAGTAATCTACCAGGCAAACCACCAAGACCCTCTAAAGCGGGCGGCAAGGAGAACCAGGAACTCATTGTGACCAGCGAAGTTACTGATGGCACACCAAAACCCGAAGACGAGGAGATGGACCTCGTGGATGTACAGGACGCCGCAGCAGCAGCCAAAGCCATACCAGACCAAAACTACTCTCGAGAAGATGAGATCGAAAAGTTACGAACCTCTGGATCCATGACTCAGAATCAGACGGAGATCTCACGAGTACGAAATTTAGAAAAGATTCAAATGGGCAAATTCGAGGTCGAGCCCTGGTACTTCTCGCCCTACCCTATCGACTTTGTAGACTCAGACGTCGTCTACATTTGCGAGTTCTGCCTCTCATACTATGGCGAAGTAACTCAGTTCGAGCGCCACCGTACCAAGTGCACGCTCCTCCACCCACCAGGTAATGAGATCTACCGCGACGACTACGTCTCATTCTTCGAGATCGACGGACGGCGGCAGCGCACATGGTGTCGTAACCTCTGCCTGCTCTCAAAACTTTTCCTGGACCACAAGACCCTGTACTACGACGTCGATCCGTTCCTCTTCTATTGCATGTGCACGCGCGACGAACACGGCTGCCACTTCGTCGGCTACTTCTCCAAGGAGAAGGAATCGGCAGAAGCCTACAACGTAGCTTGTATTCTGACACTTCCCCAGTACCAGCGTAAAGGTTTCGGAAAACTCCTAATCGACTTCTCTTACCTCCTGTCCAAACGGGAAGGCAAACTCGGGTCCCCGGAGAAACCGCTCTCCGATTTGGGTCTCCTCGGCTACCGTGCCTACTGGCAAGAGATCCTCGTCGACCTACTCATCGAGCCGGGACGTGTGGAAGCGAACATCGAGGACCTTGGTGCTGCGACGGCAATGACGACGAACGACGTCCTGCATACACTACAGAATTTGAATATGCTACGGTATAGTAAGAATCAACATGTCATTGTTCTCACGGATGCGGTTATTGCACAGAGGGAACGACAGAAGGCGAAAGAGAAGATAAAGGGCAAGAGGAGTATTGATCCAGATAGACTTATCTGGAAACCTCCCGTCTTCTCGGCTGCTAGTCGCACGTGGAACTGGTAGTATGGTTTGCGGTTTGGAGGCGTACTCAAGTGAGATATTTTTGGTGTTCGTGGCAGTCTTTTAGTTTAGTATACCCCAATTTTACAGTTTTACGTTCTCACTTGGCCGCCTCGTTGCGCAAAAAGACATTCGACAACGCTTGAAACGCAAAATGGTTGGACACGCCGAGATTCGAACTCGGCTCTTTCGCAGCGACCCAGCGGATTTAAAGCCGACATGCGAGCGGCGTCATTACTGCACCGCAGTTGACGTACCGTGCAGTCTTTTTTGGCTCAATCATCACTGGGACTCGGTGCGAATGTCTTGCCACTGGACCACGTATCCTCGAGGTGTTTGGATAGAAGAGCGCGGACGCTGAGAAGTTATATACAAGCACGAAAGTGAGAGTTAGACCCATAGTAGATGGAAATCTTCATTATAAGTTCATCCCCTTCAATCCTATCCTTATCAAGCGAAGACCTTAAACTACTCCTTCGCAGCGCCGTCAACCCGCCACTCCAACGGCACATCCTCACCCTCACCATTCAATTTCCACACATCCCTCACTCATCTACCACATCACCCATCCTAACCTCCTTCTCCCTCTCTACTCTCGCATAGAAACCCCGCCATCTTTTCAGCACATTCCCGTACAACAAAACCCACTCACCGCCCCGGGGACAATAAACCCCCAGAACCCAAACCGGCAGCATCGTCAGAAAGGCATCCACTCCTCCCTCACAACTCCCATTTTTATTGAACGGATACCCAAACGTCTTCGTTGCAATATGGCTCGTCTGCAGAGATATTTGCATGCCCCCTTTGTCAAGCGCCTCAAGCCCTGCCACGAACCCCCTGTAGACGTGGACAGAACTGGATGTACATGCGGCGCTAAATTGTCTAAAAGGACTTTCTGTACGCCCTCGCGCCAGAAAAATTAGTCGTCGCTTACCCCTATTATGTTCCGTAGACTGGTCCACTGGTCGTTTTGGGCTTTTATTTGTAAGGCTAGGTGTTGGATAGATGTTCGAGGCTTTTCTTCTTGCTGCTCTCCTGTTTTCTAAGTATTCTGCAGTGGAAAATGAGAGAACGAGGAGTCTGTAGTGGGCACTTTTGAGACGGGAGATTGGTTTTCAGTGTGGTGTTCCAATAGTGCGAGATTTGGAGGCATTCGGCGAGAATGGAGGGGGTAGGAAAGAGGTTATGGATATGAGAAGCTCGGGGATGAGGAATATTGGGTGCTTGTTCTTTTTCTGGGAAAGGAAGTTGTGGGCTACGTTTCAATATCTCGTTCCGAACGGGGAGTTCGTGAGAGTGAGGGATGCTAGCTTTACCACTCCACTTCCATATTAATTCATATCGTTATTTAACTGCCATGTTTTCTCTAAATGAATGTTAGCCGTCTCACTTCAGCTATCAATGCAATCGAATCTGTATTCGGAGTGGGCGACTAATCGTGTGCCAACTCTTAGCTGACCGAGCACTTTCTTTCAACTCTAGGAAGATTAAGCATAAGTATCAGGCTAGTAGCAAATAGTGCATTATAAAGTAGAATATACACAGAAAGATTATAGTACCCAGGCCAACGTCATGCAGACCACTCCTGAAATCAAGCTATTATATCAAATTCGGGATGGAAACTCCTATGCCAGCGCCCCAAGCAGCCCTACCACACCTCCAAGCCCCATCAACACAGCTCGAACACCATTCAATTTCCCAAACCTATCTAACAATATCTTTGCTTCCTCGTCCTCTTCCTTCGTACTCTTCTTCTCCGTTTTCTCCTGCGGCACGCTCAGATCCGTCCACTGACTAACGTCGTCCTTGCTATCAGTCGATTCTTCCGCGCTTCTTGTCTTCGATCCAGCGGAACTCCTGTACTGCGCGGATGCAGCGCTCCTCGATCCGCCTTTTTCTTCATTCATCTTAATGAGAGAGAAGTTCGTTGGAACCATGAGGGATGTGAATGGGCCGATGGAAAGCGTTAGTGCTGCTGCCGCAAGATATAGTCCTGGCTGGCCTTTGTTGGCGTTTTGGAGAAGTGTCAATAGAGTGCGGGTTCCTGACGGTAGAGAAGAGTACGCAAGGTAGGCGAAGCCCGATGAGGAGAGGAGTGCGGCTGTAGGGAAGATATGCGAGCCACGGCTGAAGAGCCAGCGCGTCATAGGTAGAGAGCGGGATGCAGGTTGGGACTTGAGAAGCGGTATATCAAATAGGGTGAGTGTTGCTATGCCACCGGAGGCTAGGAGGGCAGTCGAGATGCTAAGGATTTGGATAGTTTGTGTGACCGACATGGTCAATTAGTTGTAGATGTTGAACTCCAATAATATCCTAGAAATCTATAATGGATGTACTTTTCAAGGGAAGGTTTTAAAATAGTAGCTCGATGAACAGGTTTTGTGTACTCTATACCTTCTATGAAGGTATGTGACACTGCCGATTCCTCATTTTATGCATGATGTCATGCTTAACCTTACATCTGGTGGCTTGATATCCTCGATCACCAACCATGATCAACGAAGATTTCGATCTCGCGCACGGTTTTCACGTCGCCGACGTTGTCGCAATGCCGGGGAAAACTATTCCGTTCTCTTATGGACCTTTGGCAAGGCGAGCCAACAAGCTAGCATTGCTCCGTATAGTCCGATGCAGACGGGATGTAGCACCCACGTACCGGCGGCTTGAGCGAGAATACCAGTTGTAAACGGAGCCACTGCACCACCCGAGCTGCCCGCTCCGCCGATGAAACCGATTGCAGTAGTCTGTATATGACGGGGCATAAGGCGCGAGAAGATCGTTTGCGCACATGGATAGACTGGCCCTAGTAAAAGACCTAGGAGAGAGACCGCAACGGCATTTCCGATGAGATTGGGGGTCAACCAGGCTAGGAGTTGGAGAACCACAGTCCCGAGAGTAAGGATGACGACATATCTTTTTTCGCCAATCTTTGGCGCTGCGTGAGTAAGAACAAAACGACCTAGAGTAATTCCACCCTGTTCAAACGTTAGCGACTCTCCCGTAGATACGCTCTAAGCTTGTAATTACCCAAAAACCTGCTGTTACATAACCTAAACGTTGAGGGATGAAGTCAGTATGTCTCCAGGCGGTTCAGGACATGGACGTTACGTACCGACTTTAGCAGGGTCACCGTTTCTGTATTTGATAAGGTACGAGATGAACCATCCCGAGATACTGACCTCGGCTCCTTGATATGCGAAGATGAAAAGGGCTCCAAAGATAGTAACTCTGTTCTGCAACGCGAGCTTGAGGTCGCTCAGCTTCGACACCGCCTCCTCGGCCGCTGTTTGCCTGCTAGCCGTGACTTCCAGAGCAGCCAAGAGAGTTGGTTCGGATTCTTCTTCATACGACCAGAAAGCAAAGGCAGCAAAGGCAATGCAGAAGAGCCGTAGCCCTACCGAAATGAAGTAGAACCGCGACCAAAGCACTCCTTGGGAGACAATGGCCGTTCCGATGATAGGCGCAACAATCCCACCTACGCCGTAAGATCCATGCGCCAATCCGAGGATTACGCTTGATGGGTGTGTATTTGCACAGTAGACATTGTTGAGCGCTAGGTTCATCGCTGCGCCGTAACCTAGCAGAAAAAAGCTGTCTATGTTAGACACCATCCGAGTTCCAAACTTGGGCACTTACGAGATAATCACGAGAGGATATGGAGGTGTGCAGACAAGAATAATATATGCAGAAAGCTGTATCAGCTCAGCAAGGATTAACGTCTTTGCTCTTCCGATCTTGCCCAGGATAGTGTTTGTGAAGAACGCAGCGACTATGAAACCGACTGCGTTGCCAACAAAGACAAGAGACATGAGAGAATACGAAATGTGATAGTAAGATTCCATGTATGGAATCAAAGCACCAACAACTATAAGATGTCAACACTGAAATCGTCGAGCATATGATCGGAGAGGTGGGCAAGTGAAGACGCCCGATACAAGTCAGAGCTCTTTGTATACCACATACCTGAGTCGTTGATACCGTTCGCAAAATAGATTAGACAGCAGCACAGGATTCTCCACTTGGTCATTGGCGGGCTATTCCAGGTTCGCATCAGCCCTATGGCTTCATCCCTACTAGGGGTTGGTGGGCGGCTCATTTCAAGCTCATTAGGCGTCTTTGGAGTTTGTGCGCCTGGCTGTCTATCTCGTTCTGGAGATCGTGGATTAGACACCTTAGGGTCATTCTGAGTCTTTGCAGGCCCCAGCTCTTCGAATTCTATATCCGGCAAAACACCAATGTCGCGAGTGCTCTGTGGCGCTTTGGTGTTGTTCTTTTGGTACGTTGGTTCTGGGCTGGTGACTTTCGACGAGGAAGGCTGGATGTCGAACATTTTGTGAAATGCCGAGGACGCCATCTTGAGATGTTTTGGAAGAGGGTTCAAGCTGACCACCGCTCTGGTGAGCGAGGAGAAACGAGCAATGGGAGCCAACTAGGTACGTATCAGAAGAAGTAGGAGCCTGAAAAGCTGGAGAAACTAAACGATGATTGAGCTATACATTGATGTGGGGAACGGAAAGCTTTAAGGAAGTCGACGAGAAGCACGACTAGTAAACTCGACAGCCACGGGTGTCATTGCTGAATAATTGTAGATGCGTGAACACACAAATCGATACTATTGACTCAAGATCTGCAGGTGAGCAGGGAAAGGATCCGAGTCTACACCTATCAGCGGCTGCGCCGAAGCATTTCGACATAGACTTGCAGCTGCATGCGGAGATAGTGGAATCGTGAGAAAGGATGCATGGAATAGTGGAATTCAACCAACGGTAACGGATGCGTTGCCTGAACGGGGCCCAAGTTGCGAGGGTGGGCGGGAGGAATTTCCTTCCGTGGCTCGGCAACTCTTTCCCAATTGAATCTTCGTCGACCCCTCCAAAACACCAGCGGAATATCAACAAATTGCGTACATCTCCTCCACATCCAACACCCAAAGATGGCACGACCGAAGCGCATCGTCCTCGCAACCATAGAAGACACCATCACACCGCCCGATACGCTCCCTCCTGCGCATCGCATCGCGCGTATCACAAAAGCGGAAGGCAAGAATCTCTACAACGCTGAGCTACCCGACGGCAAGGCAGTCCTCGCAGAACTAGAAGCGAAATTCCGATCGACGGTATGGATAAAGCGGGGTAGTTATGTAGTTGTAGACACGTCGGGGCTGGCGGATAGGGAGAACAAGCTCGATGGAGAGATCGTGAATGTGGTTCGCGATGAGAAGGCGTGGAGAAAGATGAGCTACTGGTATGTGTAATTCTATATGATCTCCAAGCTTATAGGGTATCGTGCGGTCTATTGTACAGTGTGCTGAGTTGTTACAGGCCCAAAGAGTTTGCAAAGAAGTCCACGTACGTCGAGGATAGCGACGAAGAGGAATCTACCGTCGGAAAGATGCCGCCTGTCGATTCGGACGAAGAGTGAGCACCGAATATGCTCGCCCAGATCACTCCTTGTGTTCATGGTCCTCTTCGATAATACCCTTCATCGCGCCCTCGTACTCATTCCTCGTTCCCCACCACGAGCCCGCGGCCGTTGCTGCCAACACCGCTACAACTGTCGCCGAGCTGACAGCTGTACTTGGATACACATTCCATGCCCACTCTTGCGCGCCCCACAACGCATATTGAACGACGGGATGGAAGCCTGCTTTCCACAGTAGGAACGGCGTTGTCCAGGCAAGATACGCAAAGAACTGATAGTGTAGCGACCTAGCGCACAACATACCAATAGTCGTCGCGCTTAGGATAGTCGTCATGATGAAATCTGGGGTAATCCTACGCGCTATATCGTCTTGATCCCTAGGCTCCGCTGCCGGAATTGCTAGTTTGAGGAATCCGCGGAAATCGCGTTTGGATGGTTTGATCCAGCGCGTTTTGGCATACCAGAGGAGCAGACCGACATGAATGGCGAGAAGGCCGAGGGCGAAGGGCTTGGAGAGGAAGGTGGATTCCGGGATGAAGCGCCAGTTTACAGTCCATTTGTAGAGGAAGACTCTACTAAGCTCGAAAGCGCGAGAAAAGTAAGATGGCGCTCGTTTGCGGAATGGATACCCATATAGAACCTATAGTCAATCAGAACAAACATACCCAAGATATGCTGTGTGGGGGACATACCGAGACTTGTGCAATGATCATAGCCTGCGTGAGCGCCTCTCTCCCGCCCACCTTCTGCACCATCAAGATGCCGATCGCAGGCAACGGCAAAAGCAGACTCATCTTCACATTCAGACCCGTAGCGTAAAACACGCTTCCAATATGCCATTGGTTCCTCTGGTAACAATAGATCGCCGCCCACAGTCCCAGGACAGCAAAGCAATCATTGAAGCAGCGCAGCACGAAGATGCTATGCAAGCGCTTCGACATGACAAGCATTGGAAGCACATATGGCGGGACCTACACTCCATTAGCCCTCTCTATCTCCCATGAAAGATGAGATGAACGCGTGGATCAGAACATACCTTGGCCTTTCGATAACATTGAATCACAAGCCCCAGCGTAACAAGATACACCAGAGCAAAAATATACTGCGCAAGCTGGATATTCCGCCCTTCATCGGTAATCCGGTACAAATGCTTGTAGATCCACACATGCGCGCCAGGATACACAAGCGGACCCGTTGAGCCTGAAATCTTCTCGTAGTCTCTTTCACCCTTGAGGTAGATGGCTATATGCTGCATGTATGTCGTCCAGTCGATTTCCGTGTCTGTCCGCACGCATTGTTAGCAGGGTGTTAATTAGACGTGTGCGAGAGCGCGTACAGGGTATCTTGTCTATTATCACGCCACAGAGCGCTGCGTCGGCGACGAGAAGCAGCGGCGTTAACCATTTTGTGTGTTCGGGATTGTATGCGATATCCAGCGCTTGCCGTATGAGTGACATGGCGGCGTACGTTGCTGTTTGATGGGTTTGGTGATGGGGGATTAGCGTTGGTGATATAGGACACGTCGCGATCACGTGGTCACGGGGCTGCTGAGGTTTCAAGACAGACTTTCACATCAGGAACGGTTTCAGGCATTATTGGTTCGTACGATGTTTTGGGTAGTGGCTCGAGTCTATATTGGGTGATTGGGCCCTGCAGGCTCCTCGGTTACGCTTTCCCTGTAAGAATCTGGTTGTTTGAATATATTCGTAGCGAAGATGATCTCTAGATTTTTGCACTATAGCTGTACTTGAGGTAGCTTCTCCTGAACTACGCGCTCGCATGATAACATCACGTACACATATGCATCATAAGAACAAAACGGATCGCGAGCCCCATATCATATAAGTGGAAATTCTGTTTGTAATCCCTACAATGGACCCCTTTCTAGGTCTGGATCTGGATTGCGAAAATGAATGACTAGACCGCTCTGCGCCATTTCCGCAATATCAACAGGTAGGCTCCCAGGGTCAGAGTTTGCACGCTGATAGCCTTGCCTACTGTGCACCGTTGCATCAGCACCAAGCCCCCCACCATACGCTGGTCTTGCGTCGGCCGGGGTCGCAGGAGACCACGTCTCTCCGAAGCTGACACGACCTTCGCCGCTACGACGACCCTCGGAATCTACGCGCTGGTGGTGTGCCTCTGATGGGCGTTGTATGAGCGGCGACGAGGAATCGTCGCTTGTACGGCTTGGTGGAAGTAGCGATGCATCGCTTTCATTACGAGGCCGGCGCGTGGGAATCGCTGGCGGGAACAGAGAATGTGCCATTGCGGGCGTATCGTGAATATGTGTATCCATATGCGGTGCGGTGGTAGAATAGTCTGTGAGCTCAATATATGGAGATGGGTTGATTTGGGCGGGTACCATCGCCTTTGCCTGCGGAACAACAGGATCCCATTTATGACCTTTGGTCCAGAGCAGCGTTTTTTGGGGCTTCTTGACAAGCCCAACGAGAACGGCGAGCTTCTCCATCGGGTCCAATGTCCACCGCGAGAGCTGTCGAGAAAGCCAGCGCACGGGAAAGCTCCAGTGTCTGTACATTCGTGTTTTGCGTAAACCGTCCATGGCCTCCTTGTAGTCTTCAGTCGATAGGAAGGACTGCTGACACCATTCGACTGTAATGTAGAATATGGAAAGCCACATAACCGTCGATGTCAATACAGTCCCTGATGTCCAGTACCAAAGCACCCATCTGCTATTCGAGGTGTCCTGCACGCTGAAGTCTAGGTAGCCACCAGCGCCACCCCAGTTCGATGTGATACAATCGCATGTCTTGTACCAGCCGAAGGTCTGGGCAAGGACAATGTAAACCTGATATAGTTAGTCGTCTGGTGGGAGATGGGTTTCAACTTGAAGCTTACCAACCAAATAGCGTTAAATATCTCAACAGGTCTGAAGAAGAAAACTTCCCATTTTCTCTGTAGACTCATTGCCCCCACGTTTCTGAACACACCGCGAAGGGCGCTCGCGACTCTTTCTCTCACAGCCGCCTTATCATTCCACGGATATAAAAGTGCAAGGCCAACAATGCAGCGAACAAATAACCCCTGCGTCTTATCCAAAAAGCTGGACACTCTTCTTTTCAAGTGATTCCACTTATCATGTGCATCACCTTCCCATCGGTTGAATGTAGTATGGTTGTGAAGTAGTGTGGTTGTCCTAACCAGCCAGGGTGGTTCCACTTCGTAAGGCGAGAGGATGAGCCAGACGGTCATCTCAAAGAACAGCAGTCCAAACGCAACGGTGAAGAAGATCGTGTAACCCCCACTACGACACCCCAGCCCAACAGTGGGCGTGAAGAAACTCAAGATGAAAGCGCCGCCGCAGCTGGCAGCAACAATGATGATTGCGCTTGCGACCTGCCAGAATTCGCGAATGTCAAACCAAACGAGCCCTTCATCATTGACTGGCCCTATGACAAGGTTGACGCGCGCTTCTTTCTCGTTGGCAAGCCAGTTGCGACCTTTGTCGGCAATGTAGCAGTTTTCGATATCGCACAGGATAGGATGAGCAGCACCGTAATGCCATCTGACTCGTGCTTGACCTGCAAAGTCACCGAAGAAGTCGTACATATCCTCGCCTTTGTTTGCAACGTTATCGACCCAAACGTTCAGCTGGTCGAATTCGGGCTGATCCTGGAATGTATCGACGAATTCATTGCGATGTCGCTCATCGCGTAGAGCGTGACGCACATGATCGACCAGCGCATTCAGCTTCTTCCGAATCGCTTCCGCCGCGATAGGGTTACGGTCAACGACGGATCCCATGATCAAGATTGGAAACCAGGCGAGCAAGCAGCCTAGTGCTAGGTCGTGGGCTGTCGTGTTCTGACCGAGGTCACCGAAAGCCGCTTGTATTGAGAGGGCGAAGGCAAACAAGAACCACATAATTGATACGAAGACTGTAGGTCGGTTAGAAATCGTGTAGATCTGCCATAGTTTAGACCTGCATACCTGGCACTGCGCCCCGTCTCCTCATCTCACGCACTTCTCGAGCCAAAATGCGCCGCATCTGACGCAGTGTCTTATCCGTATCTGTCAACTTCAAATCTTTGCTAAACAGCACAATGCGGAGTAACCCTTCCGCTTCTTTCTCCCTCAAGGCGGGTGTCTGCTTTAGCGTGTACTGATTCATCGCCAACAAGAGATACATCGAATCTCTCATACTGCCGAAATCAGTCCTGCGATCTGGCGTTTCATCGTACTTGACAGCCATATCGACCATCAAGGCGGCCTTTGCGGATACTTTGATGTTCCATAGTACGTAGGACAGCGAGGCGATGGGCGAACCCACCCAACGCGAGATGGCAAGAAACGTACGTTTCGTCGCGTTGCTTTCAAACGGAGCTTGGAGAAGAGTGCCAACAACCGGTAAAATCCATGTAGTAATGGTGCTGGAAACCTCACTCCAAGGGTAGGTATCGATTCCATTTCCGCAGACCTTCAGGCATCCTTCTCTTGAGATCTGCGACGAGCTGTTGTATGCAATGCCGACTAGCGGGCCATGCCAGCCATATCGCAAACGCAGCGCTTCGCCTTCAGTCGTGTTTGCGGAAAACCTTTGGCCGCATTCTTTCAAGTCAATTTTCATCGCCACTGAAGAGACGTAAAAAAGACAAGGCTGAGATAACGTAGGGACTTTGAAATTTAGCGTACATGGAGCGGGAGCCTCGGCTTTATCGTGTCCTGCAGCCCATACCAAGATTGGGGGCGCCACCCCGTATCTTTCGCGGCGGTTGCCTGGTTAATGTTACACCCAATCGTTGATCCGTATCGTGGGATATTGCGGGACGGCCTCCCCAAAAGCAGTACTTGAGCCTCATTGTCCGGTGAGAATCAGATTGCTCATGTCGCACTTGTATTGCCTTTTGTACCACATGCCTCCTCTAGTAGCTTTCCGGCAAAGCATCGTGGTTTTTACCTGAGCGCGAATAAGCAAATCGCGTCATTGCTGACAAGACACTTGCGGTCGCCAACGGCGCATCAGAGTAATGCGTGTGTTCGTGGTGGACTAGGGCGGAGTCGAGGTGTGGGAGCTATTCATGTAAGCGCCAAGGGCGTAGGCTCAAAGACCCTTGAGATCTCTTATCACTTCTCACTCTAGATTTATAACCGAATGCCATGATGCTCACGAAGCTCGTAGGCTTACAGTGATCTAGTGATACCTCAATCATCTATCTACATAGCGTGCATTCCGTTAGTCCATTCGTGGTTCTAATTCCAGCGTTAACCTCGGCTTCGCCAAGGTCACACACAGCCCGATGTATCATCACAGCCACAGAAGATCAAAATGAGGCACAGAAAGAGCACGTGAAAGACAGTTCTTCGATATCGTACTAATGCCCATTCGATCTCTCTGGCACAAAGCTTCCTACAATAAAACGCATAACTCTTAAGTTGGATGAGTGAACATGATAGGTACATAGATATACAATGAGGTAAAGCCCGCAAGCCTCCTCTTCTACAATTATAGCAGAGACGTCGTGCCGAAGCTACCTTTTAGCCATCAAACACCCTGCAATGCAAATGATCCGCAAAAAACAACTGACCAAATAGCGCACAGATACCGCAAACACCTAGCTCCACGCTTAGACCATGATACTTTTCAATCCCAGAGTCTCTTTATCTTCCGGCCCCTTTTCTCACCCTCTTTCCGTATTCTCCCTTCCACCGTCGAACTGCCCAGGTTTTCCAACCTCCAAAATGCCAATGGACTAAGTTCGACGTCCCAACCTCTCCGCAAATGGCCTAGAAGACCTATGCGCTTCACTTTAGGCGTGGCGGTGATAGGCCACTCCTTGGTTGGAGAGAAGTACTCTCGTTCCGCGTCACCACGCAAAGCAGGGCTGAGTCATGAGAAGAAGTATTTACTCTCCATGAGTCGCGAGACGTCCCAGTCGCCCTTCTCCGGCACAGGCGGGAACGTGAGGGGAATCCAGACTTGGACTAATCCTTTGTCGGCGGCGATACGGGATGCCGACTTCTTTTGCTCCGTGATGCCGAATTTGTTGGGTGGGTTACCGTCGACTTCAAGATCCTCTTCGACAGTCAGAGTCGATTCGATTCTGGACACTGCCTCTGTGGAATCGCTGTTCACGGCGTCTGCCTCGGCGCTGAGAACCTTATCCTTGATCTCCTCTTGCCTGTCTCTCGACTGTTTGTCCTTGGTCTCACCAATAAGACTGAGACGGAACGAGGAAAATGCCTTGGGATCCTGGTTCTCGAGCCAAATGCGTGTTGGTGTTACCATCTCTTCGCCCTTCTTCCTCTCTTGTGGGTCTTCGCTCTTTAGTAGCTCTTGTCTCTGGGCTTCAAGCGCGACCTCCTCGAAGCTCGCATCTCCTTGGCGGGTTTCAGTGTTCTTAAGAGTTTTGCCGGCGAGTTTGCGATGTTGCCATCGCCACTTGTTGATTTTCCGGCCGACTTCTGAAGAGGCGAGAATGCTCGCGCGATGCATTGCGCCTGCATAGCGCGTTGCGAATTCGGCAGCCAGGCGACCGATAATGTCTTCCGAGTGCATACGGACAAAGGCGTCACGGAGGATGGCGTTCAAGTTCGGAATGTCGGACGCGTGTGTCCAGAAACTGTCATGTACAGCGGCGAAATCAAGACCCATCTCACTGCACTTCAGTGCCGAAAGAATCATATGCGTCGCATCCAGTGAGTGAATGAAGTTCGGAGGGAACGCTTGGAGCTGCTTGCGCTTGTCGACAACGTCCGACTGCGATCTTTTCGCAACGGTGATATCCTGAATCTTTGTTCTGATCTTCTGGATAGTATCCTTACGATATGGCTGGACGATGGGCATCTTGAGTGGCGTAGTCCAGATGATACTAGTTGTAAAGGCCTCCATGTCCTTATTCATTTTATTCATCGCTGTCGCATTGAGCTTCTTCGGCGCTTGGTACTTGGAATCATATGGGGTACCCGCCTCCCCTTCGAATCGTCTTTGAATATTCCTAACTTGCTCAGCGGTGAGAGAGGTCGTAATGCGGTCACCACATTCACCAAGCCAATACTGGATTCCCTGGGCGCCGTTGAAGATCTTGCCAAGCGCGTTGAAGATTTTGTATGCAACATACAGTGCAACCGGAGATAAGGATCGAATTGTCTCGGTTTCCTTGAAATTGGGGAAAATGTGTTGCAGCTCGTCTTGAACCTGTTGCTTCGCCCCCATGAATGTGACCCCGTAGACATTGGTCATGACCGTTCGCTTGACAACCTTTCGAGTGATGTGACCATTGACAAAGGTGGCATATGGTAGGCCTTCAGCGGCCTCCTTTGCGACCATTTCCTTGACCAGTTCAGCAACGCCAGTGTAGATATCCTGGGGTCGATTAGACGGCTCAAGGTTGACCTGACGGGCACCTGCGTGGTCGCCTCCTAAAGCGGCATAATGCTGGAGTCCATTACAGGTTCCGTCTTGATGTACCGGTAGTTGAGAGACAAAGCGTGTAGGATCGGGTGAGTCAAGGGCGCTCTTCAGCTCCATGCAGCAAGCCAGACACTGCCATGGGTCTTCGGCCTTGGCCCACCAACGCTGGCCTTCTAATGGATTAGTAGCCGAATCGTAAATCGCGCCGATGTTATCCATGGCAAATTGTTCTCGCTCCCGCAGACTAGCTTTGTCATACCCGTAGAGATTGGCAAGATGGATTTTGAGCCATTGCAATCCGACCGTACCAAGCTCCTTGCCATGTGCAAACTTGAGAAGACCTCTTGATAAATCGGATCCAATATGGTTGAGGATAGGGGGTATCGGATACGCTCGACCTCGGAAGTCGACGCTGTGCGGGAAGTAGAACCTTTTCTCGTTGAGAAATGATTTTGCTGTTTCCAACTGGAAATTTTGGAAGCATCGTTGTGAATGATAACCACTCCTCAGATTGTCGTATTCTCGCATCTCTTTGCCCCATCGTGCGCGCTCTTGATACGTAGCATCTGCAGGTGGCTCCTGGGGGCGCTCTAAGCCAGTGTCTTCCCCAATTAGACCCCCAATACCCTGACCGGAGTTCCAGACCCGAGCCATGACGTCATAAACAGGGGCGTTGACCTGCCAGGGCACCCGTCCGAGTACATCCAGTCCCGCGAGAACCTTGTTCATGTCGCCATTGTCAATAGCAGACTGGGCGTACACTCGCTGTGCGGTATCACCGCTTTTTTGGCGTACGACCTTTTGCGGAGACGTGTAATAACCCCCGTCTTCGAAGCTTAGCCAAGCCTTCGGCTCAACCACCATGGGTAGTCTAACAGTTTGGATGCTATGAACGGATTCAGTCCGTAGCTTGGTCATCAATTCATGATGCGGGACTATGGAACCAAGCTTTTTGCCCTGGTGGTACGAGACTTGGTGATGAAATGCAGCCATAGTGGTGGATACTTGCTTTCCCGTTTTCGGGTCATCTGCCGTCACCTTCATTGTTGCTGACTTGAGCAAAAGTTCAAGGCATAGCGCTCCAATCTTTGTCTTTATGGAGAGAGGCATGTCAGCCGCATCAAAGGCGATCGGAACGACATTTGGTTTGCTCGGTGATGTGGTTGAAGTGGTCTTGGTCTTGGATAATTTGTCGACTAATTCAATACGTGTTTGTTTCCGCTGCTTCTTCAAGAACGCCTCCTGGCGAGCTTGAGCGTCCGCCCTGAAATGTTCGTGGATGTCTGAACCGATAGCAATAGATAGAGTCGAAGTCTTGAGAGGGGAACTAGAATCGCTTTTGCCCCTTACACAGGATTGAACTGAGCGAGCAACAGTGATGGCTGCAAGAGTTTCAGGTTTGCATCTCTCTAACCAGGCTCCGTATCCGTGTGCGTCATCGCGTTTGTTGTCCGTCAAGGGTGCGCTAAGAATCTTTCTCGTGCGCTCGATTTGCTGCTTAAAAAGCGGCACCAGTGCGGAGTACCAGCTGTACATCATGGCTTGAACGGGCTTGGTATTCAACACGCCATGAATGCCTATGTCTTGTAGCTTCTCGTCCTCGTGTTTCCACCTATCCACGGCGGCCTCCATAGCATCCTGCTCCATGCGCAGCTGCCGGGCATACGCGTACGCATGGTCCTTCTCTTCCTGTGTGCCTTCCATATCGTGTGGGTATGGGACGCTTCCAGTCGTTTCAAACATTGCCAGTGCTTGCTTCAGCGAGTCTAGGCCCACACCCTTCTGCGGCACAGGTTTGATGGTTTCATGGGGAAGCGATACCAACCCATGATCAATGAGATTCTTGCGTCCGGCAGGGGTGCTGACGTGCAGATTTTGTACTTCTTCCACGGTTGGCGGCTCTTCGTATGCTTCCGGTTGTAGGCGAATTAGCATGTCCCACTCTTCGTCGGAGAAGTCTGGTGATCCATTGATGTCGTCTACGACTTCCGGTCCGTACTCGTGCGCCATAGCGAGAAATCTCCTTACTGCATCCTCCCGCGCATCTTCGTCGAGTAAGTTCATCGCTGCTCGGACCAATGTGACGAAAGTCTGCGCATTTGGCTCAATGTTTTTGCGAATCATTTGTGTTTCGTACCATTTCTCAATACTGGCCATCGAGTCGGGCTTGGGATCCTGCTGCGACAGCTCAGCTAGCGTCTGTAAGTAGACATTGTGCGCATCCACCACCTCAGGCGCAGATGGATGGTATACAGAGGTGAGACGCTGAATAATAATTGCCGCACGATCCATCCGGCCAACTCGCAAGCAGGCATATAGATTCTGATGGAGCTCGACCGGATTAGCGCCCATGCCATAGGTCGCGCGTACTACAGGTGGAAGCTGAACTTCTTTAACTATGAGCGGGTTCGCCGTGTCCCAGCGCTCCAGCAGGGAAAGCTCTGGTGATTGTACTTTATAGTCCCAGGCATGCGAGAAGGGATCATAAGGTAATGAAGCGGGGGCGGGTTGTAATTCGGCGGCCGTGGCGAGTGAGCGTGTGTCATGCCGTGATGAAAGCGACGGTCTCCGCTGTCTTTTCGAATCGTATGTCTTCATATTTATCGTCGCGGCATTCGATGCTCTTCGTAGCTGCGCTGGACAGAGCCATGGTAGCGTCAATTGATCCGAGAGGGTCGTGGGTGTCCTGAAGGCGTCTTTGCGAAGCTTCCGCCGTGCTGCTCGCGCGAGCATTTCGGCGAATATGGGTGGGATATTAAATGTAATAGAAGAAAGCAAGGCAAGATGCTACAAACGCGAGCAAAAGAAAGAAAGTAGCTTCACACACGCGCGAGACTGGTTAGTGGGAACATTCCAGGGAGGCCGACATTTGCAAAATGTTCGGCCTGCACTTCCACCCTTGTAGGTTAGCGCAGCTTTGCACATCACGTGATCTGCAGGGCTTCTGGAAAAGTCTTTGCCACAGCGAATCACCCGCGAGTCATGTCAAAGCATTCACAGATGTGCCATTACTAAGGTAAGCTCTTTCATCGTACCTCAGTATCTACCCTATTGAAAATGTGTGCCCTCTCGGCAGGTCAAGAGCAAAAGAGCCAAACAAAAACCCGCCCCTCAATGCGCCTTAAATTTCTAGAGCTTCGAGTCCAAGCCTGAGCCCAAAAGATACATTCTTAGATTGCGGCCTACTAGTCATCTGCTTCAATCGTTGCTCTCGTAGCCGTCTTATTCCTTGAATTAGTAGCAGCAGCAGAAGCCGTAGACGACTCGTCTGCAATCCGCCTCTGATATGCGTCGTCGACCGGCGCTTCAAACATCTCCACTTCCTCTGATGGATCGTCTTCCCAATCGCCTTGGTCTTCATCGCCAAAGCAGAAAAGATCACCAGCTTCCCCTGTAATGACTTTGCGATGCTTGCCCTTGGGTATTGTGCATCCTCCAATCTCTTCGCGGAACTTGTTGGCAAACTCTCTTGCGATAGAGGAAACGTTCGCAGGCTTAATCGTGTTGCCGTTATAGAGCAGCTGCGGCAGGTGGGGTATTTCAGGAAGATCGCCATTGAATGGCAGAGCCATATGTAGCGGCTGCGATCCAGGTATGACGGGCGGTTCCGGATTTTTCGGCGTTTGTGGAGCTTCGTTGACGCGTAGAAAGGGCTCGTCTGGAATGTCTGGTGTTACGAGAGGTCCTGCTCTCTTTAATGGCTCAGGCAGGAATTCTTCTGGGGCATGATACAGCTCGTTATGAACCGTGACTAGAGCGGTGGGCATGGAAGCGGGATAGAGCAGTGCGTAACCCCGCGCTCGCATAAACTCGAGCATGTACTCCGTCCACGCTGGAAGCGTTTCAGACACCAATTTTGTTCGGGAAGCTGCATTCGACGATTTCTGGCGCTTCACCACACGGTTGCCGAGAAATGAGTGTAGTTCTGCCCATTTGCCGCCTAAGAAAAGAGTCGCATGGCTGTTGGGGGCTTGCCAAAGGAAAGGCGCGTTTCGGATGTTGGGGTACAGCTTTTTGTACCGGTCTGTGTGCATGTTGTCGACAGTTGGAAGGGTCAATTTGGTCTGGCCATCGAGGAGAACAGAGGGCTGCTCCAGGCTCAACCCCATCAGGTTGCGCTGATCATCTTCGCCGAAGGTCGAGTACTTGTATTCAAGCAACGCGTACTTTACGAAGTGCAAGTACTGTGGGGATAACTGGGCTTGCGGCGAGAGCAATAGTAAATGGGAATTCACAGTGCTGATAGGATAGAACAACTCTAGAAACCGCATTGCAGAGTCCTCTTGGGTCGCGCGGTGATTCGAGATGCGTCGTCTGATAGTCAGGCTATTGCCTGCTATGAGTTTGCTATTGTGTGAAGGCCACTTGAACCTCTCTAGGTATTGTTTGACGGATTTATCCAGTTCCGCGGGGAGCTCGAGCGTGATCCGAGGCGGCTTCAGTCCGCTGTAGTCGGCATCTTT
Source organism: Cucurbitaria berberidis CBS 394.84 (assembly GCF_010015615.1). Classification (NCBI taxonomy): domain Eukaryota; kingdom Fungi; phylum Ascomycota; class Dothideomycetes; order Pleosporales; family Cucurbitariaceae; genus Cucurbitaria; species Cucurbitaria berberidis. Next base: position 1,747,617 of record NW_024468940.1, on the reverse strand, counting down.
GATCGACTTGAGTAGCCGCAGCACGCTTGACGAGTCTGGCGGCACCTGTATCAAGATATCTACAGTTGGGTTGTGCCAATTTTTGAGGGACCCTGCATCCAGTCTCGTAATCCACATCAGGTCCTCCGATCTATCTTTGGGCACCTCGATGAGAGGTATACCAACCTTCTCTGTCTTGTCTCGTACACCCTTAGCAAAGGAGGCATCCTCTACCAGAGAGTCATCCATAATGGCGGCCTGCGGGTGCAAAAAGCTATGAATGTACCTCAAAGCTCCCTTTACTGCTAATTCGGCTCGAGCGTCGTCGCTGTACTCTGTATAGTCCGGCCGTGCATCATGCCAGAAGGCCGGGCACTTGCTTTTGTCTATCCCATTTATCTCCAACAGATCCTCCAGTGGTATATCCTCCCTTCCCATGAAAGCTACGTGTACGTGATTTCGGCGCCACTTTGACATTTCGCATATCATGGGCAGCAGCGTAGATGCGCTCTTCAAGTTCGATGCGGCGAAGAGGATGTTTCGGTTGTGCTTCCCATAGCCATCCGTGTCCGCTGCTGACTTGCGCAGCGTTTTGGCGAGGTGGAAGAACCTAATTTGGCCGTTGTACGTGTGTGGTATGGCTTCGCCGCGTTTCGGTTTCTGGATGCCCGGAGGCGGTCCCGTGGGTTCGCCATCGTCACTGATCGGTCTCTCGTACGTATCGGATGTGCTGGGTATGATGGGCCGTCCAAGCGGATATCGCTGTCTTTCATGGCTCAGTCCTGCGAATTGTTCCCCGGTGCTGTGAAAGAAGAGATAGACCAGAAATATGCCCAATACCACTAGCAATATTCTTCGCCGTCTCCAACGAAATGTGTGGTTCCATATTGACCATGAAGGCCGTCGCGACGCGGCGAATTTGTGGTCATCATCCTTTTTGCCCAGCTCTTCATCGCCAGGAAGCATCGTCTTGCCCAGCATGCTGCCCCGAATCATGCTCTCCTGCAGCCACCCACGGTCTGTGGTGCTGCTCTTTGCTACCATGCGGAAGGCCGCTCAGTCATCGTTATCGTTTATGGAGGCCCGGCGTCGCGGTCGACGTGCAGTTAACGGCAAGGGAGCTATAGGCGCATTCGAGGGAGCGTGTAGACGGTGCTCTAAAGACTCTACGCTGCACTGCGGCGCAATGATGGGAACAGTCAAATAACGTCAGGACAGATAGTGACGACTCAAAGTCTACTGGGGGTGTAAGAGCCTCTCAAAGGCGATGTGGAAGAGCATATAACGAAGACCCTTGTTTCGCCATGTCAGAAGGCGCATCCCTGCGCTGCCCGTCCCGCTCGCCTACCTACGCCACGCTTTCGAGTCCCTTGCGTCTTCATCCGTCAAAAGCTACCACAATCCACGAACGGATTCATCCCTATCTCTGCTAGTCGATGCTCGCCCTACACTCAAATCTGCGATGGCAATACAGTTGGACAATTTTGCAACGGAATTTGCGGGGCTTAACGCAATATATCTAAATTGATGGTAATGTTACGCCTTTAATGTCCACTAGACCGAACTCTCACACCTTCTCATGCTCCGCCAATCGCTCGTCCGCCGCTTTTAATGCCTCACGCAGTGCCTTTTCATTCCTAGGCTTGAAGATGACCTTGTAGTGTCTACACATGGTCACCAAGCTCGTTGGATCAGAGCTGCCTCGCACTGGATGTACATCAACCTCGGAATCCTGGACAAGCTCGAAGCTGTTTAGTACCCGCAAGAAGACGAGGTACAACTCGCGGTTCGCCAGCAGCGAGCCAGCACACATGCGGTATCCCAGACCGTAGGTGAAGAGTGGCGCGTCGGGTTGCTCTAACCAGCGTTCTGGTCGGAATTCTTCTGCATCATGCCAGACGGCCGGGTCTGTGTTTGGTAAGCGATGCCACTCAAGTAGAAGATGACACAAGGAGAGATACGCAGGGGAAGTGACTTACCCATATTGCACGCCCAGGCATTGAGGTATATCGTGCTCCCAGCCGGAATCAGCCTGCCCTCATACATGACGTCTTTCACTGTCGCGCGGGGGAGCGCCAGTCTAAGGACGGTGTAGAAGCGCAAACATTCCCTCACCAAAGCAACAATATACTGGCACTTCTGGTCGTCATATGCATCGCCCAGCGGCTCCTCGTCCGTGTAAAACTTCCGAATCTCCTCGATGGCTTTGTTCTGGATATCGGGTCTCTGAGCCAGCAGCGCGACACTCCACTGTACAAGCGTGGTGATGGTGTCCAACCCTCCCGCAAGCATCGTTAAGCTGATGGACGTCAATTCTTCCTTGTTCAAGGCGGCTTCTTTATCCTGGATGATGTTCGCTTGGATGCACGGCTTGTGGATACCCTTCTCCATCCTGTCGTCCAGATCACGATTGAGTCTTGTCAGATAGACATCCCTCCGATTCCGATACTCCTTTGCCGACTGGGTCCCAAAGCTGAATGGGTTCAGCCTCAAGACCGGAATGTAGTCCTGCAAGTTTCCAGTCGTGCTGCGAAACTTGGAGATGGCGGCTTCGACCTCACAGATCTCGTGAAACATGGGATCTTGCCGGCTGCCCATGCGCGTTCCCCAATTCAGTGTCAATGCCAGCGAGAGGGAGAGACGCTCGATCATGGGCATGGGATCGACACCCACCGTCCCAGCACGTCCAGACTCGAACCCGTCCTTCACGAACTCTTTTGTCTCCAGGTCGAGGTGGTCAATGTACGTGGCGATTGAGGGCTTATTGAGCGCAGATGCAGCACCCTTTCGCCGGCGCTTGAGCGAGTCATTGAACGGTGAGGTACCGATTGTGGTTCCGGCAGTGTTCGAGAGTACCTATATCTGTCAGTGAACAAGCTTGTACGTCGCCAGCATTAGAGCAGCGACCTACTTTGTGAAAAGTCCAGAACACCGGCCTCGAGCTCAACGCCTGACTATTCGCTCCAAAAATCTTCCTTGCCGCTTCCGCACTATTCACAACAATGACCGGCTCGTTGCCGAGTTGTATTTGGTACACAGCACCAAATGTCTTGCTCCATTCCCGATATTTCTCTGCAGCGTTGTACTTGATGTCTGGGATATTTCCAACTAGAGGCCAATTGGTAGGCCCTGTGAAGCCTTTGATGCGGCGCGAGAACCGTACATATTCGTTGGCAAGGACGTAGGTGAGGGGTATGCCGACCAAAAGCAGTAGCAAAGAGCGAAGAGGGTGGTCCGCAGCTTGCGAAGAGAGGAAAGGTAGGATTGTCGAAATCATGGCGTCGCCTCTATGCCTGTTCCTGTGTGATCTTGAACCAAACTCGTGGTGATACAATAAAAGACCGACTAGGTTGAATCTCAACTAAAAAGTCCCACACAAAGATTGAACCTAGAAGAAGATCCCTCGGCGCATTGCTGCACCTTGTGTGCATATTAGTCTTTTATCTATATTTTCCGCCTCCGCGTCCTTCCCCAGACTTCGACTGCAGCTTTGGTAGTACCCGGCCCAATGCGGGGAAAGACACAAGCGTCATCGCGGAGTGCGGAATTAGCAGCGAGAGTGCGGAAGGCACAGGCGCCCAAACGAATCACACCACACTCATTTCGTAGCCGTTTGTGTGAGCCGAGTCACAGTAGGACCGTTTGTGTGCTGAGCGGACGGTCTGGCCTCGACGGTGTTTGGTGTGTGGGGGAGGTAAAGAAAGCCGCCAGAAACCGCGCAGTATGGATATTTTCCGGTTCCGTACACGTGGGGCGGGCGTAGTGCGCTACAGGCGACCACCGTTCGACACCCTCACTTTATGGATTTTTAGAGGAAGTGCGCTGGACGGAATTGCCGTTATACTAAGGTATCTTGCATGATCTCTTGCTGCTACATACTGACCCCAGGTCACATCGAGTTCCTTCGTCATCGCCATCAGTACATGCAGACACATTCTCTTCAAAGGGACGTGTGTCTGCTTTTATGATGCTTACCTTTGCATTTTGGACTGAGGGGAAGACTCAAGTTCAATCAGTGATCCTATGTCCTCTTTAGGGGTTGTGGCGCCCGTGCTGGCGTTTGAAATTTCCTAACATCGCGTCGCGGCATAAGCACCTCCTGCTGTCTACTCTGCACTAGCTGTTGCGCTAGAAGGTATAACAGAAGCTACGAACTACCTAGGTATGCGGGACTCCACTAACAGCAAATAGACACAATTAGGCCCCACTTGATGCGTGCCTCTGTGCTCCCCACCATCTACGCTCAATGTCTCGTCCTACTTTGCCTCCTACTTTGCCTCCTAATTTGCCTCCTACTTTTCCTCTTTGCGTAAAAAGGCGGCGATTAAAACGGTAGAGATAAGCAAGCCAGCATAGGAACAAGTTTCAAGCAAATATAAAAATCAAATGTGGCGGAAGGAACTATTGAGAATGCTATAATTAACCGCAGTACAGTCAGAAACTACAAGCGTCAAAGACATAACTCAGAGTTCAGTAGAGTGCAGTTCCCCCAAGTGCTAAAGCTAGCTCAAATCCCCTACCCGTTTCAACCGAGCCAATGCCACGGAGCGACGCATATTCTTCCAACCCACAGATCCTAAGAGGAACTATAGTTCATACTCCAGGCTCCTCGGTCCATGGACAACCGACAGGATCCGGTTCCAGTCGCGAACCTCGATGTACCTATCCTACGGCCAGAGTCCATGGTCCTACCTACACTATAAAGCGGCCATCTAGGTAGCTCGGGGTATCGGACCTTTATAAGAGGAGTGAGTCCACACGAGATATTCAAAATGTCAACTTTGAGACTTAGAAGACACAACATTGGTGTCGAGCTTGCCGGAAACGAAGATACTCTATTCAAGCGGCGGGGCCTTCCTGAATCATAAGGGTGAGTTGCAGAACCATTTTTCTTGGATATGAGTGATAGAGCATGATGAGTTGTCCTTCTTACACTCATGAATCCTACTGATACTCATAGACATCAGATATGTGTGCGTCACGCGTAGATATCTCTACGTCATGACCTCAAATGTTCTCTTCTCATAACACCTAGATTGGTGGATATCTATGTCGTAGGATGAATCTTTTATTATTGGTACTGACTCATCATTTTTTCCATCTTCCCCGAGGTCCCGAAGCATATCCACAGAGAATATGATCAAGAAGAAGCTGCAAACCAGACCTAGAAGTCTCAAAACACTTTGGGGATTGTGTGTAATGGTAAACGATGCAGTCACTGATATGGGCGCTAGTTGTAGAGTTGGAAAGAAGACTCGAATTGGGAAAGTTCCGAATTCTCAACGCATGTTTTTCATGGTGACGGACATTCTCTCAACCTCTGATGTCAAGCACATGATGTGCGAGGTGGTACATAAGGCCACGATGCACGGGTGGGATGGTTACTCCATATGTCGACTGTGCACCTCAAGTCACCAATAGAAGTGTGTGAGCTCTGATGTAACGTGTAGCCTAGTTGACTCTTTGCTTTTCACTCATATCAATGCTCAGACATACCAGTCATTCTCACATCAATGCTCAGGCATATAATCTTTAGGGCAGGTTTGTTGTCTCCTTCTCTCCTCACTCGATATCTACAACACACTCTATCAATAATAAGCGCCCCCTTACCTGAGATTTTTTTTCATTCTGAATCTTTACACACTCATCGAAAAGAATGGCTTTCCTAGATCCGCCACCTGGGCTTGAAGAAAAGGCTATCCGTATGACATTATCCGACGTTATGAAAGTGCTCGACGAGTACAAGGCTGGTGGAGATTCTGAAGACAATACTGCTCCAACGGCCAACTTCTGGTTCGTTACCATCACTCAAGAACCCTCGAAGGATCCGAACGGAACCCCAAATAGTGGCAGAGGCTATACCACTCAGCTAGAAATGATGGAATGGTGTACGAAGACGCGCGGATTTCCAGTTCAAGGATACGTCCTACCGGACATTGACGCCCTGAAGCAGCTCCTTTTTGTTTTTAACAAACATCCTGAGTGGTTCGGACTCTATGTACCAAGTCACGAGCGGTCTGAATCAGAAGGTCTCGGAATGAGCCGTAACAGTGAGTTTCTCACGAAGTTGAAGTGCGCGAGTTGGCTGTGTGAGCTAATCATATGATAGTGAGGAACGAGTATGTCAGGGCTCAACAGGGAAGGCATGCGATTACTGCGGGTGAGCCTACGTTGACCGACACTGCTTGAGTGGAATGCAATCGAGAATGTCTCAAACGATCAAGTTGAGCAGCGCTGGTGTTGCGCATGATCGTCAAAGCCCACTATTTTGTATCTTTTGAACATTTTCTAATATCCTTCTATTTTTTATGTTTTATATTAACAACAAGATGGGGTATCACAAACTATACACGAGATAATACAAACCGGTAGTTCCCTGTTCCCATATAGTCTGTGAGTCTAGGGGTCTGTATCAGCAAGTACAATCGTAGTGCAACAACAAGTCATAAAGCGTCATAAGTAGTCAAGGTCCGCACACGGGCCACAAAGTGCTCCCGAGGAGCGAACTTGTGATATAATCGATGCTGAATGCAATATGCATGACGGTGGAAGAGGAGTCAGTGAGTGGTATAAGAGCAGCTCCATTCATGCTTTGTTGACCAATTCTTTACAACCTACATTTAACACAAAATTATTAGAACTGCTAGCTACTAAAAAGACTGATAACCATGTCTACATTTCTCGAGAAGTGCCTTCTGTTCGAAGTGGTATACTATTCCTTCGATGCCGAAGGTGAGAAGCACACCGGCTACACTACAAGCAAACACCTAGCGAGCACAATCAACCACAATATCGAAGTGGGTAGAAACAAGTGGTCAATGACGAGTCACAACGAAAGTGATAGTAAGGAGCATCTTCGGAAACTGGCTAAGGATGTGGATGGAGGTTGGAAGAAAAAGGGCGATGATTGGATTACGAATGGGTGTAAGTCCGCGACAGTGTCGGCTTGTTTATAAGTACTAATAGTATAAGTGGCTCAAGTAGTGGCTCAAGCACCCGATGACAAGTTTCTGGATGTTGGGCGTTTTCAAGAGTGGGATGCAGATGAAGAGGTCACTAGGAGTAAACCCTACGAGGTTATATACTGGAGCCAACAGCCATGAATTAGCCATAGCTCGAAAGGCGGTTCTGGAACCTAGGTGTTCATAAGCTTTGTTGTCAGCATCCGAGTTGAGGGCATGGGAAGCGGTTAACAACGTGTACTACATACAAGAAATATAGGTCTATGTTGGAAGTCGTGCCAAAAGTTCCGCCAACGTCCACAATTCTAATTATAGACTACTAAAAATTGTAAAATCACACACCATTCTACTGTTCAGCTTCCCATATTTCGTTTCTTTGACAGACCGCCGAATCGTCCACCGCAGCACCTGAGCAAGTCGGCATCAGGGTCCAGTCTCGACTCGAAGATTTAACTGGCCCACACGTGGTAGAAATACCAATCACCACACGGATGTTCCTAAGGCGGTCACTGCGAACGCAATTCACAGCCTCGTTAACCCCACTTACTTCCAACGCATTGCTAGGTCACAGGCCATGGCAGGTATCATGAGGTTTCTGGGCTTCACGAACGGCAGTCCGTTGGTTCGGGTTCAATATGCGTTCGTTCAACATATAAACTCGCTGTTCTTCACTATGGTTACGAGCCAATTGACACAGGCCCACTGCATCTGCCTACACTTCTTCACAGCTTGCTAGACCACAACCCTTGCAATACCGATAACATTACTTCTTCTCCGACTCCTCTCTTCAAAAATTACGTCAAAATCACGATCTGGAGCCTAGAAGAGTAACTAGCGAATACATGAAGCCATCTCCTCGTCAAGCGGAGCCATCACTCCGCCAAAGCAAGTACTATATCCAGGACATACCCCCAGGACGACCTTATACTTCATCGAACCTCGAGAGTAATCACAATACCTACTTCGAGGACGCGATACATACTCGTCGAGAACCGGAGACCCTGCATGAGTACGGTGCCGCTTTCAACCAGCGGTATGGGGATGCAAACGACTTCAGCCAATGCCACATGCCAAACATGAGCCTCAATCCGGAGACCTTCTCGCATGATCCACACTCTTCCGAGGCAGCTCCGCGATTCGCCGCTCGGAACGACAACAAACATCTACGTGGCGTCGAGAAATACGCTGAATTACCTAGTCCAAACATTCAAAATCGAGAGCGGGGGAGAGGAGAAGGGTATCTCTCAGAACAAGGATCTCACCTGAATAACATGCATCGCAGATCTATATCTCTCACAAGCCCTGCAATCAAGCCCATGCAGTTGTTAACATATCCTTCTTCAAGACACAGTAGCGCACCACCGCAGGCGGCGGGGCAGTCAAGTTTCGCTCCTTTCGGTCACCATTTCAACACTTCAGAAGATGCGAAAAGACACCGTCATATCACGATGCGTTTTGACCGGCATGCGTACGATGAGAATGATGAGTCTATCACCCTAGTTGAGGCTAATCGCCAAAGGCACGTGGAGCGTATCTACAACGCCATGACCCGTGGTGATCTTGCGAGGGACAACGTAGGGTCGACTGCAATGAAGAGATGGACTCGTGAGCCGCACTACGCATCTGATTTGGTAGAGGCCTACGCCCACAAGGTGTTTGATTGTTTGCTCGAGCAAGCCAAGGAAGGCTTTCGTGGTTGGCACCACAATGACTACGTGGCTGATGACCGCAAGGGCGAAGACGAAGACCGAGACGTCAACTGCGCTGGACGTTTAGACAATGTCATCACCGCGCTTGAACAAGAGAAGACAATCTGTGAGGACGTTATGAACTCTGCCTGTCAGATCCGCATGTTCGTCAACGCACCAAAGGCATACTCCAACCGAAAGCATCAGAACCGCGTCGGCAATAGCAAAAGGCCAGGAGCAAAAGCCAATGCGCTCGACCCGAATCCGAGAGCCTCGAAATTGCGAAAGACTGGGGGCAGGGGCAGCAGAGCTCGTTCATCAACGACATCTGATATTCCGGCATCGGCCAAACAGAGTCCATGTGAGCTCGCCAAACTGCCATACTTCACAAACCCGTCCTTGAAGCGTATTTCCTCAAGCTCTCCGTTGGGAGACTTTCTTGCGCCTCCAGGAGTACCTGTACACCAGCCCATATCACGCTCACATCGGAGCTCATTTGGGGAGCATCAAGTGAGCACTATGTCACTATCTTCAACGCTTCCGTTAGCACAATCCTACGGCCTACAGCAGCCAAACACCGCCCACATCATGGCAATGCCACCAGCGTTGTTGTCGCCGTTTATGTCGCCGCCATCTCTCTCACACGGTCACTTCTCAGCACCTGCTACGCCTGATGAGGTGAAGCCTTTGGATGGGAACATACTTTTAAGTCCATGGCAACACGCGGATACCTTCGGCGAGTCACCTTGCACGACCTTCCAGAGACCCGGCAATCCAGAAGATTCGCTCTTCACCCAGGTCATAGATTGGTCACAGGATGTTTCAGCCTTTACACCCTTTACATCTTGCACTGCGACGGAAAGCGCGAACTACTTCGAGCATCATCCTGAGGCGGGAGTTTCCCTTGCGGATGTGGAACAGCTGCCGTCAAACCAGGCCGGCAACAGCGAACATGATACAGAATTCTCAGCCTTCTGGCAACAGCAGCAGGAGGTGCAGCCCTTCCCAAACAACGACCCCCATTCGAATTACCCGGATCAGTCGTAAACAATTTCATCCTCATAAGTAAGAATGGGGCGACTTTTGGGCTGGCGCAAAACGTCCCAGTTGTGCCTTAGGCCTGTGCTTTAATACCTGCGTTGAACTCTTAGCGATGTTTTATGTTGATGACCACCTGGGTAGTGTGGCGACTGGGCTTCCTTTGTCTTTTTTCTGATACATCTCGGTTGCTTTAGATACCCGGAATATTTCTCTGCAATACACATTTTGCTCTTATGATACTTTTGCGAGGTCGTTCGGGAAGGCGCGATGCGGTGGATGACCATTCATCTTTTGGTAGGTGCAGAAGCTTCGTTTGACTGAAATTGAGAGGACTGTACCTGGATATGGGGCTAAATTGTGGCCGATTATATGCATCCGATAGTATCCAATATCATCTACATTGGTTAAAGTTGTCGTAGGTTTGTGACAAAGTGAGTGTCGTGGTGAGCAAAGGAAGGTGGCGCTCATTGGCCGTTATCCGCCCGTGCATATCTGTTGAACAATTAGAACCGTTTTCATCTGACTTATAACCACCTGAATATATACAGACCACGCTACCTCCGTATACTTGCTCATTCAATCAACTTATTCAACCTTGATAGGCACTGTTGAATACCACGACCTGACTCCATTCCCAGCATTTCGGCTTTGGAACTCTACACCTAGATATTGCATGTAGGGAATAGCTTATTTTTCTACAATGCAATGGTTTTCTTCGTTATATACTGATCCGTGCGCAAATCTGCTTCCCTAGAGCTTGAGGTGACATGACGGTCGAGTGCTCCTTTTATCTTATATACAATCTGCGTGCTCTAGCTTATCTGTGGTCACTCCCGACTTAGAGAGTCTATTTCCACCAGCTTCGCGATGCTTGCCTCTGCTGCTCAATTACCCTCAGCAAATCGGATTATTTCGTTACTCTTCGTGCTCCTATGTACATGTCAAAAACTCTGTTCTTCGACCCCGGGGACCTATAATATACTACACTCGCGCTTTTTTAGAATGCTTAACTCAATAAGAACTTGTTCACCGACCTAATATGGCACCCCGGTCACACTGCGTGCGATAACTAGACGTGGTAGCCTCACAGCTGCGTTGCTAGGCCGCGAAATGCGAATTCACAATGTTCCAAAGAAGAGTGAAATAAACAACGCATGTATTTCCACTATCTATAGCGCCAGAGGCTAAGCGTCGCAAGAAGGGCGAGAGTATAGTCGGTGAAAGTGAGGCACCTCGTTCAATGAGGTAGAGCCTACTGTTCTACATTGATGCTCATATCAGTAGTCAAAGACTCAGTCTCTGTTAGGCTTCAGTTTTATTTTTAGAATCTTGCGACGAGCAACTGCGTCTTTGTGTGTCGAGTGCGATCAAAAGTCCGCGGCTATCTCACGGTGTAGCTGTAATATGTTTCTACTTATGTAGAAGAATGCACGCGTCGCGACGTCTGCAAATTTCTTTTCATGTGATGTAACAAGGTGAACCACTAACAAGAACAACATATGAATACAGCGTCATGTTCACGCAAATATTGCTGGTATCGGGATGAAGATATTGTGTTTCTCTAGACAAAACGATAGAGGGTTAGAGCGGAAAATTTGTCAATAAAAGACACTTGATAAGGTACAATATAGGTGTCTTGACCACGAACCCTAATTCAACCTATATGAATGTCTAGAGTATCTAAAAGCTCTTCGCCACTTAGGAGCTTAGCGGAGTGGCCCATATCCAACACCGAGGGACGCGAAGCATCTCCAAGTACAGGAAGAATGGAACGTGTATTTTATACTGAACAGCTAAGACCAGCTTCTAGTTTCCTATCATGATGTTCCACTGTATCCCCTCTGAATTCAGTCGCTAACTGTAGCGTCTGAAATCCTATTCATGTCACCCCTCCCCACCACCAACTAAATTGCCCAGTTCACGGATTATTATCCGTGCTGATGCCGACTGCTGCATCATCCGTCCCAAGCTCACTGTTTCCTCCTCACTCGTGCTCTTTCGTATCGTCAGCATCCGAACGTGTCAAGAATGAAAACAGATCGCTGTTGACAGGCTGGCTCGACTGTTGCGGCACTGCCTCCGCGTTGAATTTGAAGCTGGCTGGCACCGAGAAGTCGAACGGCGATTTGGAAGCTGGCTTCGCAACATGCTCTTCATCATCGCCCGTCTGTGGCGCTGTGGCTTCAGCTGGCTGGAACGTGAATGTGTTACCACTCGTGAAGGTAAACTCCTTTTCTTGTGGTCCACCAAAATGCCATGCTGGGATACTTTGATGGACGGGCTGTTCGAAATCCGTCTGCGGATTCTGATCGTATAAGTGGGGAGAACCGAGGTCTTGGAACTCGTTATGTGGCGCGGCTGGGACAGGACTCTGGTCCTCTCCGTCGCTAGCTAGTGTGGCGCTTTCGTCATTGTAATAATCGCGATCTGGTACATTATCATCCGGGTTCATATCATACTGATGAGCATGATTTCCGTATGATGGCTCCGATGATGGAGTGGGGAAGGGTGCGTACTGCGGCTGTGGAGTTGGAGCTGGAGCTGGAGGAGGAGGAATACGAGGGGGCAAAAGGCCTCTATCAATCAACACATCTTCTACGGCCCTCAATCTGATTAAAAACCGTAGAATATCATTAGCAGTTCCTGTGCTTTGGTCCTTCACCGTCATGAAATCCGATACTTTCAAGGCGATGTCTTCGTCCATGGAATCGACTTGAGCGTTGACCTTCGCGAGATGTTGCAGATTGGACGATTTGTTCTCCCAAACCATAAGCCAAAACTTCTTCAGCTGTTCCTCGAGCCGCTTTGATATGCCGTCCACACGAGAGTCCAGTGGCCGCAGGAGGTCTTTGAGAGCGCCCGTAGATGGGGCTGTGATTATAGACTTTGGATCGTTCTGGACCATGTCTCGAATTTGCGTGATGATGTCTTGTATCATTTCATCTTTGGAAACCTCTTGAGAGGCGAGATCAACAGGTTCAGGTGTAGGTTCACCAGTGTTTTCCTTCTCGAAGCGCTTGTTCAAGCGCCGCTCCTGGTCTGCAATCTTTGCATCTTTCGCTTTATTAGCTTGTTCTAGAGCCTCGATCTTCTTGTCTTGCTCTGCTTGATTATTTCGAAGCTCCTCAAGCTGTCGCATAATGGGCTTAAGACCAATCGGTGTTGTGTCTGTAGTAACAGGCTCTTGGATTTCTTCGTCCTGCTTTCCACAATTCTTTAGCATATGATCTTTTCCTAGATCTGCTTTCATATCAGCAGCTTGCTGTAGAGCCTTCTCGATTCGAGCGAGCTTGCCGTACGAAAGGACAATGCCAATGAAGCTCATGACAAGCGCTGTTATGAGGTACTCATTGATGCCACGCCAGTCGCTCTTTGTGTTGGACGTTGTGACGGTTTCGCGTTCATGTGGCATACTACGTCCGTGTCCAGTTGTTTCTGTGACATACGCATATTCCTCCGAGGGGATCGTAGCGTTGATGGTGGGTTCGATGGAAGCCTCGGCGGCTGTTGCTGTCTCTATCTCAATCGCTTGACTTTCACTGAGAGTGACGCCGTCGACTCCGATGCTGTTGAGAAGCGTATTGTTCAAACAATTAGAGCGGCCAACATGCGTCTCTTTGTCGCGGGGCGCTTCAACGTAGACCGCTACAGGCTCTACGACGTCCGTCGGTGTCGGAGGCGAAGCCATCATGAATCCCCAGGTGGTGGCAGCGACACCATATGCTAACGATGCGAATGCTGCAGCATTTCCAAGGCTAAGTGCCATGGCGAGATCTGGCCGGGGAAGGGTTGAGCGTAGATTGCGGGTATAGTTCTGCGCAGTTGACACCGTGAAATCGAGTATAGAGTTGAGGGTGTAGAATGTGAGAGAGCTAGAGTGAGGCTAATATAAATGTGCGGGACTACAGAGAAAGGTGGGGCGGGGAGCCGCTAGGTTTTCTTTCACTCAGGTTGGGCGTTGTTTCACTCTAAACATGGGAGGGTAAACAAAGCACTTTGTCATGTCGCGCACAAGCACCGACGACCATGCTGTTTCTAACCACCTCAGTACTGCCCTATTCCACAATCACGCAAGGGACACACACCCTATCAATACAAACTACAATTTAGATCTAGCGATTTGAAGTCTAATACGTTTCATCTTCACCCGACACATCTCTCTCGTTCCTCGCACTCTACATACCGTCATCTCCCGGTCCACTATTCCCAGAGCTTTAATCAGGATCAACCGCACATCTCCGATCTTCACCCTCATGCTTATTACTACGGCCCTTGCTTAAGTACTGTTATCACTAGTTCCAGATGTCCGCCTCGACTTTCGCGGCGTCCATCATGCAGACATTCGATTCATGACCGCGGCGTCGTCGCGCCAGAATTCCCTTTCGCTTGGTGTAGTGGCGCCGACTTTGAAAGACACGCTGAGTGCGAAGTGCGACCGTATGCAACGTCCATTATGTCCTCTTCGTTCTCATTCGACTCTGTTGAATTTGCCGCAAGTAAACGGAGGCCAGCGGATGATAAAACGTGTACCGCTTTACCCAAACTCTTTCGTTTCTGAATGTTTTCGGTCCTTATTGGCGTTATCTTACAGCTACGGCGCTGCTTCAAGCTTGTTTGTGGAGAGAGCGTTTGATGGAGGAACGGGGGTGTTGGAGTTCTACTTATCCAGCCCGCTCGTAGTTCTTCTTGCAGGTTTATGGGTGCATCTGGTGGAATCTGCGTTGAGACGGGGTCGCATGAAGAAAATGACGATGTGCTGTCTTTGTTTGGGTGTTCGGTGGACTTCCTAAGATTGCTGGCTCGAAGTCCTTTCTTCATGCGGTCTTCACGTTTCTGGGTCTGTTTGTCTCCGCGTCGGATATACCGCCATTCCTCTTCACTTAATTCCCTGCTTGTCAATTCCACTTTATAAATCTTAGTCCCTTTATGCTCCTCTGACATACCAGGTCTCTGGTTCTCTTGGCCATTCACGTCTTTTGCTTCTCTTCGCAATTTCTTACCAAATTCTCGCCTCGCTATGTGTACGATGCGATCACGATCCGGAAACCAGGTTGGGCTCTCTACCCCATCCCAAACAATGCAATCTTCGATTGGCCTACCCGTGCGTTCCGATTCGTATCGTGCTGCCTCGCGTGCGTGGGCTGTTTTCTTGACCCAACTCTCGTGACGTTTTGTCACATTTTCCAACAAGAAATGAACGTCTTCCTTCTCATTCGGTCTTAATCCTCTTATCCGCACTTTCCCACTCGGGAAAGTGTCGTATTCCATATCGTGTTTGATAGCAAGTGCGAAGTGTTGTCCTGCAGCATGCCAATCGCGCGTACCGCCACAGCTTCGTCCGGCCCAGTACTCGCAGCGAGCCTGGAGGTCTGGACTCTCTAGGGCCTCCGCAAGTCTCCTTGCTCGATAAGCAAAATGTCGCATCTTGGAGTAATAGTAATAGGGTGGCTTCATAGGGTCTTGTGCCCAAGGCTTACGTTCGAGTTGGTGAACAGTAGCTTGTACGACATGACAACGCATCAAGAGCGTACGTAGCTGAACAAGGCGCATGCGCGTTCTGAAAGCATCTTTCTCCCTAAGGTGAGTGGGGATGCCGTCTTCGGGAATGTCTTCATCTTTAGTCCTCCTCTTGTTTCTTCCCATGTAGGAGACCTCATCGTCACAAAGGGGCGGCAGGAGGGGTGGATCAAAGTCGGGAATTGCGTCCTGCCCTATTAATGTCGGCAACCGAAACTTTTCTTTATAATCAGTATCCTCTTCATGAAACATGCGCATAGCGTACTCGAAGGCGGACATGTACTTCGGAATATTATCATGATCTATTGACTGAGGCTCTCCAAAGATCGTCTTTCTCGATTGGATGTCTGCTGAGAATTGTGGACTCATTGTCCATGAAGAAGTTGTTTCATGGCTTCTTAACGGTCTTCGAGGGCTATATGCGAGTGTTCGATGAACTTGAGAGAGGCTGAGAGAGATTGGAAGAGCCTCCTTTCGAGACTCAATTTCATATTGTCTTCGCAGAGAGGCGCGGTTCCAGGGCCCTTGGGTGGCCTCTGACAGTCTAGCTGACTCCGCCCGTGTCCAACTCTCCCAGTCTCTTCCCCGAGGTTGTGGACATAACGCGGGTTTTGGATAGCTTGAACCTGAAACTGGCGAGAGCTGCGACGTATTTTGGCGTCGTAGTGGTATAATTGATGCATTAGTGCTTGCATTTTCAAATAGAGGATCTTCTGAAATGGGTGCGTTCGCTGCTCTGGTCCCAATTCTCGGAGTGGAGTCGAGCTTCGCAGCTGCTGAAACTGATCGTCGGTGTGTTCGATTTCTTGGACTGGTGTCGGGCAGGGAGCTGCTACTCGTCTCGTTGGGTGCCACCATTTTGTTGATGAGGGTGGTTTGAGTGGTATTGTAGGTACACGATGATAAAGAGTAAGTACATTCGAGAAGTTTCGTACATGTTAAGTTACAGGTGCATTGGTTGTCGAAGCCATCGAGGTAGAGCCATGTTGGGGGTCAGGGTGCTTCATTGTCCTTCTTTGTTCGATCTTCAACAACGGATGCCTTCGCTAGGAGAAGTCAAGGAGATGCAGCAACAAGAAAGGGAGTAAGACAGACAAAGAAAAATAAATTTGAGGTAAAAGGAGGTTATGTAAAAGAGCAATGATGTACCTGCATAGCAGCTATTCATGGCTTGGGGTAAAATTCATAGGTTGCCCTTCGTCATACACTTCGATATTTGAATAGTAATAATGAATACCCCGCCCAGACCGGCTTCATGATTCATCACATAGCCATTCGGCTTTAGTGCTCATCGCTTTTTGATGCCACCCAGCGATGGGGCAGTGACATCCGTTTCGCCTTGGCAGCAGCATATTGCCTGAGCTGCGCGCTTGTACGTCGACGCTTGCTCTGTGTGATCATAATAAGTAAATCTGTTGCACTTCCAATACTGCTAACGCCAACAACTCACATCAAGGCCCTTCTCTCCCAGCTCTACCAATAACTCCCCCATTGTAGTCCGGTCCTCATCGAAGCCTGGCCTGCGCCTGGCGACGCGTAGCTGATCAATTTCGTCATCGCATGACCTGCGGTACTCACTAGCTCTGGCTGAGAGCAATTCGTCATCGCTAACTGTACTGAAGGCCTCCCGGGCTTGGTGAAGCAGACGCAGCTCGTAATATAGGACGCCGCGCTGGTATTGTATCCGTGGGAGGAAGGCCTCCAGTTCTGACAGACGGTCACAGAGCTCGAGAGCCTCGCTACAGGCGGCTAGTGCGTCGTAGAGTTCATCTGGGCCTGAGGCTCGTAGAACATTGCTTTTCAGCAACAAACCCTCTGCTCGGGCCTTTGAGCTGAGAGGGCCGCATAACAATCTTTCGATCTCCACCAGGGCGGTTCCATAATTTCGCTGGGCCATGGACAGCTGCACTCGATTGAAGAGTGGATTGGTGCAGTCATTCGATGATTGTCGTTGATGGGTTGAATCGGTCTTGCGCGGCGAGAGAACAACGGCAGTGCCAAAGGGTCGCTCACGCTGAAGGCCCTCGGCACTGTCAATAGTGCCCGCACGCTGATTTCCGCCTTGGCCTGACTTCGCATATAACCTGCGCTGTTGAGCTCGCTCGTTCTCCAGCTCAGCCTGTGTAGCGAAACAGATGTCCTGAAGCTCTTGTAGGCGTCTTGTTTGAGCCTCGAAAGCTGTTCTGTACTGGAGGGCTACTGCCTGCCAGGTGTCGCGCTCTACCTTGACTTCGTGTACGGCCCGTTCAACGTCTGCGACATAATCCATGGCGATCAAGGGCATCGTAGTAATGTCTGGATCGATGGACAGTGGGTTATGCTTGTTGGTGACATAATAACGTTCTAGCTGACGCCTTATGAGGTGAGGAGCAAGCTGTCATCGACGAGGCAAGCACAACTGGCCCCGCTAAGGGACCCTCCCCAGACTAGAGGAGAGCAACTTCGAAGCACTCCCATATGTCAGATATTGAAGCCACCGTGCTTGGCTACTTCGACAAATCTCCACAAGCCTGCCTCTAAGGCTGCTTTCTTGACCGAAGATACTTCGTCGAGATCGACGGGGCGGTTGATGTCTGCGTACCTCACTTGCTCTTTAGCTGCAGGCGAGATTGGAGCGCCGCCTGGCTCAACCACCTTGATTTCACCTTTACTATTACGTCGCTTCTTGCCAACATGCGCGCGGGGGAAATACTGCTCCATGATGTGCACCATGATATCCTTGGAGACATTCTCAGCAAGCCATTTCATGATTTCTCTACCCTCATCCTCCATGCCAGGCATCACCAGGTGTCGCACGAGCACACCCTTCTTGGCGATTCCGTCTGCAGTGAAGCAGAGGTCGCCAACCTGCTCATGCATGGCCTTGATGCTCTCCATCGCCGTTGCCGTGTAATTGTCCGCCTTGAGCAACCTCTTGCTAGCCTTGTCACTCCATACCTTGAAATCTGCGAGGTAGATATCCACCAAGCCTTTTAGCAGTTGTATGCTCTCCAGCGAATCAAACGACGACGTGTTGTAGATGATGGGTATGCGGAGACCGAGCTCACGCGCGTGCAGGATCGATAGCACAACCTGCGGGACAACGTGCTCGGGTGTAACGAGGTTGATATTGTGAACGCGACCGACTTCTTGCAGCTTCATGTACCACTCAGCGAGCTGCTCAGGTGTCAGGTCAAAACCATTGCGCTGGTGAGCAATGTCGAAATTTTGGCAGAAGCAGCAGCGTAGGCTGCAACCAGAGAAAAAGACTGAACCGGAGCCATTGTGGCCCTGGAAGCACGGCTCCTCTCCAAAGTGGGGAGCGATTGTGTTCACTTTGACAGTTCCTGCCCCGATCAGACATACGCCTGTCTCCTCATACCGATTGACACCGCATAATCTTGGGCACAAGTTGCACTCGCGCAGATGCGCATATGCCAGTGATCGCTTCTTCGACGCATCGATCGAGGATATCAATTGGTATCGCGGTATGTAGTCGTCAAGGAGATAGGGCGGAGCTAGGTATAGCTTGCGACGTGGTGAGGAGGTTCGCGCGAGGGAGCAGGTGGGCGGCAAGGTTCTTAGGGCGGGTCGAACTCTAGGTAGCAATAACATGGTCTTCTGGCTCGTGAAGACATTTGCTTGTGGCTTGGAGAGTGCATTGCCCAAAGAATGAAGCCTCGCGTTCGAAGTCGTGTGACGCGACCTTCCCCACTTGCCGAGGCTGGCTAATATAGCGAATGACGCGCGCTTTAATTGCAAGCAGACATCTTATACCGTCCGAACCTTTCATTCTCTCATCTTACCACCTGGGCAGCTTGAGAAACTTCAAGTCTTTCGTAGCTACTACTTCGAGCTGCAGAGTAGCCTCGAGGTCTATCGTCGCAAAGGAGGTTACGACTGCTGCTGCTTCACCTGCAATTTCTGGTCAACACCAGCGGGCCATCCCTTTGCTCTCACAGCACTATCACCTCAGCACCTAGTCCAAATCACAAGCCACTACGAGCAGAATTCCTCGCTCGGTTACACTACTTCGTCCACGCCGCCGTTTGATCCGCGTCTCACGACGCCATCCACGCGACTTTCATCTTCCCTCACATAGAAGCTAAGCGACGCGCTTGCAAGTAGCATGATATGGCGGCCTTGCTTGTTCCTAGATGTGACAACAGAATAGTCTCCAGCCTTGCTGCCCGGTTGTCGATCTTGTGTCTGTTTATGACATCCGCCTGCTTTTCCCGTATGACAGCCAACCTCTTTGGGAGGGCGCACCACGGCAAGTGTTAGAGTTCATGTAGGACGGCACCGAAAACGTTGTCATCTGAACACCAATAGCGCACTATTTACAACTCAGCCAACGATGCTAACGCGTGCATGTATTCAGCATCGGGTCCATCACGTCTAAACCCCTGCTTCTACGGACCATCACAAATATAATAAGACGGCTACTACATTGATTCGTGGCGACTATTCGTGCGGTACCTCAATCTAGACACGCGAGTTGTCACTCAGCTCCTACACGCGAATGACAGCTTTATTGTACCTCGCATCCTCGCTTTTCATACGGTCTAGGGAGAGCATACCGTTGCACTACCATTTGACAAGAACTGCTACGCTCTCATACCTGTGTTCTAATACCAAAGTCTGGCCACCACTCTTCACTCAATTGGCCACCGCAGCATCTAAGATGCCACTGCAACTTCCTAGTGGCTCATTAGAGCAAAGTCCACATCCCCGCTCTCCTCGACCTTCACTAACGTTGCACGAGTACTCTGCAAGGGCGGCACTTCCGTCATATTTACATCTTGACCACAGAGTGGAGGTTACACGACGACGGCCGTTGTGCTCACGCCACTAGGTATAAGTATGTCCATAATGAGCAGCAGAAGCGTATCCGACATCCTTTTGTCTCAGCCCACGACAGTCAACCATGCACGCTCTAGCACTCCTCCCGGTCCTTTTTGGGCTCGGAGCCTTCGCAGATCTCCTCAGGACAGAATTTCCCCACCTCATCATTCCCCTAGTTAGCACTGCGCCAAATACCTCTTTCGGCACGCGCTTAGATGCAACCATCAGTTACTCGGTACCTCTTTTCCCCTCAATCATCAAGACGCATACTCACAGTGAATAGCCTAGCAGTGGTGCATCAGAGTTTACCGAGATCTCCTTCGACGTGCCCAACAACCAAGCAGCCATCTGCCGCCTCAAATTCTGGATCAATCCCGACCCCAACAAGAACGCTCCACGCGAGCTATCCGGCGAAGCGCCCTATGTGTTCAACATCAGCCGTTTAGAGCCGAAGATCAACAAAAACTCGGATAGATGGAATAGCTACCCGGCAACGACGGGATACGTCAAAACGGTGGAGCTCGATCACTCGGGCGTGAAATGGCAGGATGATGGATGGTTTTCCTGCCCCAAGGGACAGGTTGCGCAGTTCCTATTGCGTCCTTCGGGTAATCGGGCTTTCAGGTATTATTGGTTTGAGTTGGATTACCCAGCAGATCAGGGCGGGGCGCATGGAATTGTGCTGGAGATGCACACTTGAGGAGGAGATGTAATAGGCACATATATAGTTGTTGAGCGACAGCTGTTTTCTTTTCAAATACGACCGAAATTCTTTTCTTGGACTGGGAATTGGTTATGTAGCTGCCAACGTTGCTTACTTAAACAAATGACGCCATATACAATGTTACGTAGCACCGTGCAACAGATCTACTGGGCTGGATATCTAAACTCCACCCCGTTCGCTGGATATACAGGTTTTCTAAACCAAAGTCTGACACCCGTCTTTATACTGTCGTTGATGAGCGAGGGCGTAATGCTGTCAATCGTGCCGTATAAGCAAATCCTTAATCCCCTCGATAGCTTGTCAGGCCGTTGCATCTATCCTATACAGGCCAAGGGTTCTTAAGAAGCTGCTCACAGCCCGGTCTGTAATCCCATCCTTACGTGTTGCGTGCTGCGACCTATGTCGTTCTGCTGGATCACAGTTAGTTGATTGAGATTTTATAAACGAATGTTGTGTTCACGAATTTTGATATTGTAAGACAGTGAAGTGAACAACTATTTTGAGTATTTAACTCAAGGGTATGCTCAGAGGGCGTCCAAAATTTGCTGGTGTTTTATATGAACTAGAAACGTTATGGCTAGAATACGCCCAGGGACAACGATGTCGACTAGCAAAGCAATAACGTACGTACATCTGGTATTCCAAGGTAGTCTATTCGGCGAGAATTGGCTTCAATCTGCCTTTTTCACATCCACGGCTGCATCTATATTGTTCCGCCTAAACAGTCGAAGCCTCTTGCCAGCTTCCCGCTTCATTTCCTTCACTTTTGATTTCCACCCTTGTTTCTCCTTCGTATCGCCTTTCCTACGAGCATTTTGTGTAGGCTTGCCGCTCGACGCTTTCTTTTCTGCGCCTACGGCACCTGGACCTTTTCGGTGGGATGGCGCAGAGGTTGTGGGCCGCGTTCCTGTTGCGTTTGCAACGGGTGGAGATTTATGAGTGCCGCGGTTGATATGTGCGACTGGGTCAGGTGTGGTTGTTGAGCCATGGGAATGGTGTGGGGATGCCCCGGGTGGCTTCGGTTGGGCATAGCTGTCGAGGATGAGGGGGATTGTTGAGAAGAACATCATCGTTTCCGCCATGATTAACTCGAGAATCTGGTAAATTGCTTTATTTGGGGAAGAGAGAGAAGAAGAAAGGGAGGGTGGTCATCTCGTGGATTAAATACATCCTGCTAGGAATCTGGGACATGATGCTGAGAATATAACCTCTGTGGTTGGAAAGATGTGAAGCATACCACGGTACTGTGTAGTTGCGACCAGGGCAACCCTCATGATTGGGCCAGGATGACTTCAACCAATTTTGCTGACTTTGGTCCGCGTTAGAAATGTATTCGAAGGCCTCCACGCATCGCTATTCGGCAAGTCTCTGTGGTTCTGTTTGTGTTTGCTATGATTGGTTGAGTTCAGTGGATAGCGTTATTCCTTCCGAAAAAGGAAATTTGTACTAGCGTGCTTTTAGGGGTAAGCCAAAGAGGTGAATTAATAATATGAGCAGGTGAGGAATGCTGCAAGACTGGATATAAAAGCATTGAGATGCGCGAGGAAATTTCAAGACGACATGACAAACTTATCCATACGCATCCATTGACTATTGATCTAAAATCCTCATAACTTCACTTCCTCCAACAATGTCTACACATAGCGCTGTAGCGACCGTGGGCATCAAAGCACCCCTCGCCTTAATCCAAGTACCTACAATCCAGCCAACTGGTGAGCAAATCCGATTGCGCGTCGAGTGGACAGCTTCAACCCCGTTGGACCTGCACCAGAACGATGGTGGTCTTCTGGTCAAGCATCCGCAAGTGCTGGGCGACACCACAGCTGGCACAGTCGTCGAAGTAGGGCCAGATGTGAAGAACCTGAAAGTTGGCGATAAGGTTTTTGGATTTACATGGCGAAACCAGGCAGAGAAAGCGCAGCAGGAGTATTGCACGGCAGAGGAGTGGCTATTCGCGAAGGTATCGAGGCTCCATTTCCGCCTTTCAAAAGCGACATTTGCTAATGGACAGGTAGTTGCCCGAAGGCATCACTATGTCCGAGGCTGTGACGCTGCCAGATAACTTCGTGACGGTGTTCCACACACTTATCACTGATCTTGGTATCGAAACGCCATGGCCGAAGCCGAAAGAGTATGTCCCGGAGAACGTCGACACGCCGATATTAATATGGGGTGGATCATCATCCGTTGGCCAATTTGCGATCCAGATACTTCGGTATTACGGATATACTAGTATCCTAGCAACCGCATCGCGCAAGCACCATGTAAAGCTGCAAGATTTGGGTGCACAGGAAGTCTTCGATTACAACGATTCAGAAGTTGTATCCACCATCATCAAAGCAGGAGGAGAGGCCGGTATCCCACTTGTCTTCGACTGTATCGGCAGCAAATTCGGAAGTATAGCACCAATATCTCAGATCGTACAGAGCGGGGCGAAGGTCGCAATCTTGCTCCCTATAATCGTGCGCGACTCGAGCGAGACGCAGGATCCGGAGTATGCGATGGATATCAAGGCAGCAGCGAATTGGCAGGATGGGGTAGACGCGAGGGGCGTCAGGACGCATTTTTACCTAGACGTAAGCTGCCATATCAACAACAAGCGAGTCGAAGTAGACGCTGATAATGCTACGCAGAACGAGTTCTTCAAATACCACCTTCAGCCAGAGATCATGTACAGCATGCTCAAAGACGGTATCGTAAAGCCGCAGAAGCAGAAGATTGTCGAAGGGGCGACGTTGCTCGAGAGGGCACAGAAAGCAATGGATATGCTGAGGCGGAAAGAAGCGAGTATGGAGCGCTTAGTTTGGCGGGTCTGTGATGCGTAAATTTTAGCTGTGCGAAAATACGCGTTTTGAATAGCGCCGGTGGCTGGCGATCGAATTGGAAGGACGTAGTGGAGTGTCGCGCGGGTCGCCACGGATAGGAGGATTCAAGCCACATCAAGACCTCGGTAGCGAGGCTACTTCCTTTCAAATAGAACGATATCAAGCACGGAAAGATGTTTGGAATTCATCCTCTGCAGTGCTTTTGCAGTGAACAGTGGTGGAGAGACGGATTGTCGAAACGGCCAAAAGCCTAGGCTCGATCGGCTCATCATCCCAATGGCAAAGTGATCCAGCTTGAAGGAATAAACGCAAATGATACGTGTTTAGGAAGCCGCAATTGCAATGATATCGCTGATCTTTACTGGATTGTTTTCATCAATCAAGCTTTCTCATCTCATGTTCTGGAATTGTCCTGTTCATCGTACACCGCCCACCAGATCATCGCGAACCCATCGGATATTCGGTCACTAAGAGTGATCTCATTTCCCTGAATGCAAGGTTGCTTTGCTCTGCATCTTAGTGAATGTAACTGCCTCAAAGTGCCTCATTCCTGTGCTTCATTTGAGTATAAAAGACGTGGCTTATGGAACCATGATTTAATACCAATTATCTCTCACGAACACCAACACTACGAACACTTCTTGCAACTGTCGAGTCGACGCCTCGTCCATCACATGTTCTACCAGAATGATCTCTGCAGGCGTGTTGATGAGGAAGAGCTGGCCGAGTCATGTGCGAAGACTGCGAGCCGCCCCACTAATTTCCGCAGTCAAAGTCGCTACCTCCTTCCAATCTTGCCAGGCAAGCTTCCTTGATAGTTTCCATCATCATCTTTCCATTTTCATCTCTTCCATAATTTCGTCATCTTAAACGACGCCGACGCTGCACAGTACTGCACAGTAGGACGCCTGTCAAGCTCCTGCAATATGTTCGGACCAGGTTGGTGGAGAGCGCCACAATCTCGTTTCCGCTCCTCGCATAGACCTCGGACCACATGAAACCCACCACGCGCTCGCGACCGTTTCAACCCAGGGATCAGGGCGCTTCGACCATGCGAAACTTCTCGTCTACTTTCCTTCTCGCAGTTAGACACTTACGACATCCAGATAGACATGTTCTAAACAGCATGGTGGCCGCTGTTGCGGAACGCCTTTGCTTGGCACGCCGCCTTGTCCAACTTCCTCTCCCTTAGTCAGACCGACGCTGGCTTATGAGTGGTGGATATTGCGCTCAAGCTTGACAAGAGGTCCCACGCTACGTCTTACATCCCAGAAATAGGAAAGGCGTGGGAGTGGGCATGGTCGAGAACACAGCCAAGCGTTGTTTGGAGGCTGCAATCCACCGGACTTCGTTTCGAATGTTTAATGACATGGCCCACAGCGAGGCATGATAGGGAATGGTTTGGTTTCGAGGGATCGTATATAGGTGCTTGAGGCTGTCACCAGTTCTCGTCCAGTTCAAACATCCGGTTCTTCACTTCCATCAGCTTCTTTGTGCTCTTCAGGTCTGAGACCTCACATTCGTTCAATCGTCATTCATTCATTCACACTCTTTAAGAAAAGCTAGCCTTTTATCACTCTCTCTACCAGCACCTCTTCAAGCACCAACAAACAAATCACCATGAAGTCCTACTCCGCCGTCGTTGCCCTTGCTGGCCTCGTTTCCTCCGTTGCCGCCCACGGCTTCATCTCCTCGCCCACGCCCCGTCAACCCGGTCAGGGCCTCAAGGCCGCCTGTGGTGACCAGGTCTACAACCAGCAGTCCTCGGACCACTTTGGCAATGTCCAGGGTGCGCTCCAGAACCTCCAGGGCTCCCAACCCGATTGCCGCATGTGGCACTGCAAGGGTGTCCCCTTCTCTGATGCTGGTGAGGTCTTCGATTATACCCCTGGCCAGGTCATCCCCATGAAGGTTGAGATCCGCGCTCCCCACGATGGTGTCGCCAACGTCTCCATCGTCAAGGTGTCCTCCGACACCGTCATCGGCCAGCCCTTGATCAGCTGGGACCAGTATGCCCTGACTTCATCGCCCCTCTCGCAGCACCCTGACTGGACTTCCTTCGACATCAAGATGCCCGATGTCAGCAGCGAGTGCGCTAAGGCTGGTGACTGCGTCATCCAGTGGTACTGGGATGCACCCAAGATCAGCCAGACCTACGAGTCTTGCATCGACTTCAAGATGGGCGGTGGCTCCGGTGGCAGTGCTCCTTCTCCTTCGGCTTCCGCTGCGCCAGCTTCGTCTGCTGCCCCCAAGCCTTCCTCCGCTGCCCCTGCCACCTCCGCTACTCCTACTGCTACCGTCCCGGCTGCTACCCCTACTCCCTCCAAGGTCGAGGAGGTCGCTACCCCCACCGCCTCCTCCGGCGCCGGTGAGGGCTCCACCCTCCCCAAGAGCTTCACCATCGACAGCTTCATTACCTGGCTCCGCGCCAACGCTGGTTCCGATACTGCCACCAAGGTCAGCCGCGCGGTAGCTGAGCGCGCCCATCCCCGTGCCTTCCGCGTTTAAAGAGGGTGCACTGAAACGTGTTCATGTGTTGCTGGGAAATTAGAGGGACTGTTTGATTCTGTAGATATATACTTCAATGATGCATATACTTTTCTCGCTGATGGAGCGAGCCATTCCTATGACGTTCTCTCTCACGTGTGACATTGATGTGAAATCCGCTTCACCTGCGTCCGTCCTCGACCCTTGAGCTCCTTTCCATTATCTATAGTACTCTGCCGACTGAAGATCTTCCTCCTTTTCCATTCACAGGCTTAAGGCGTTGTTCAGTGCTTGGTGGCTCCTTATTTCAGCATCTGTTCATCAACCGCCAGTATCGCTTAAACTCTATTGTCATATGTAGATAATAGACCCTACCGTATCGCAGTTTAATAAGCGCTTTGGGTTCTTCAGCTGTCCATTTGAGTGGGGGATTTGTTTGGAAACTCGCGTAGTGAGAATTTAAAAAAAAATCTAATCTATTAGGACTGTGTTATGCGTGAAGTCATAGGAAATATGGTCTATGCGGTTGCAGAGTTATTACTTATTCGAGCTATCAAAGCAAAGCCGTTGTCAACTTAAAAAACCCCAAATCTACACATGTTAGTATAACTTCATTAGAAATGGAATATTTACGAAAAGATAATGGAAAAGATTCTGATCATTCTGTGATTGATTGATTGCATAGTGCAACTACATTAGGGGCCGACGAGCCCCAGTCGAAAAACAATCCGACAAGAATACTAGAAAGGGTCTGACAAAGCATTCCCAGTCGTATATGATCCACTACCATACTAGGTTATCATCTACCAGGAGCCGAACTTCCATACCTTGGGCGCATTGCTAACCCAAACGGTTCGCCATCTACCCCAGAGTACCGCGGGGAGCACGACATGCCCCGTAGGCAACTTGCCATCTACATAGTAATATGGGACTGGGAACTCATCCCGATCGTCCACTATATCAGGAGTTTGGCCACTGTGCAGGTAGTGAGAGCGAGAATCTCGAATTTTGTTAATGCTCTTGGCCTCTTCAACTGTCCACGCATAGCATGACGCAGCTTTGAAGTTGGCATAGCGAAGGTTGAGGTAATGGAGTTGCTGGAGCAAAGGCGACACATGTGTTTGCAATTCCGGCTGGGGTACTGTGAAAGTACGATGAGTAGCGATCAAATAACGTAGGCCATTTGCTATCTCATCCTTACCCTGCCAAGTCGCACTGAGCGTCTTACCCTCATCTAGGCTTTCATCGCGTTGAATCATCAATAATGGTGATGATGAAGATCGAACAAGAGCTGATTGCAGATAATCCAGACAGAGAGAAGTTAACTGAGGCATCTGCTGGAGTCCCTTAATGACGCAGAGCCATGTGTTTTCGGTGTTGTAGAGCGAATTGACCACAGAGCAGTCTATGAGAGAAACATGAACGAGACGATCCTTGTGATTGGATAGAAATATCGCAAGTGTAGTAGGATTTGTCCAAAGTTTCTTCAGGGTAAGACGCTGCAAGCCACCGAGCGGCAGATAGTCCAGGCAAAGCGAAATCGCCTTCATATGCGGGGAATAGATTACGTCAAGCGTCTCAATATATGGACGGAATAGTTGTGGGACGAAGTCTCCCATGATGGGTCGGTCCATGCGGTTCAGATTCAGTTGTAGATGTTTCAGTCTCCCCATCAAGCCGAGGGCAGCTTTCTGCATTCTCAGCTGTAACATGTAGCGCTCTACATACAACTGGTCTTCAAGTCCAAGACCAATGCAGAATTTGACCTCCTGGCGAAGCCGTGTTTGCTCCACTGCGGAGACAACCGTCTGGAAGACAACGTAAATTGCTTCCATGTTCTCTGTGTCCAGGCAGTGTTTAGAAGGACACCTGAAAGACGAAATCTTGGATGTGCCCCAGCTACGGCGGATGGGACGACCTTGCAAGCTAAGATCCTTACCAACCATGATGAGCTGGAGTTTCGGTAGCTTCTTGAACGCCTGAGAAATGACATGTGCGTCAACCCGAGAGCGAGCAATTTTGATCTGTTGTATTGGGATTGCGGATGTCGAGGATAGTGAATGTACGAGAGTACCGAGTTTGATATCTTCATCGTGTAGCGGATCGAAGATACCCACGATCTCGGTTCCAAATGCCACAGTCTGTACGTGAGACGCTAAAGCTCGTATATTCGAAATGTCGGCAAGCGCCTGTAGACTGATTGGGTGGAGGAAGAACTTCAATGTCTTGAAGAACCGATCACCAAAGACATAATAGGCCTTCGATCGAAGACTTCTTGAAGTTGATATTAATGCTAACAAGGTAGCGTCATCAAGTTCTGCTGCGACTTTATCAATCAACTCCGT
Source organism: Cucurbitaria berberidis CBS 394.84 (assembly GCF_010015615.1). Classification (NCBI taxonomy): domain Eukaryota; kingdom Fungi; phylum Ascomycota; class Dothideomycetes; order Pleosporales; family Cucurbitariaceae; genus Cucurbitaria; species Cucurbitaria berberidis. Next base: position 1,719,225 of record NW_024468940.1, on the reverse strand, counting down.
AGCGAGGTCTTGTAAACGAGGTGCGGTATTCTTTGGTAGGGTAGACATTGTCAGTTGAGGCAATGAAAGGCTGTTTGTGTATGATTTGAGAGCGGAGGTGCTATTGGAACTCTTTTCAGTCGGCGCTTCGGCATACCTTTGGCAGAGTGAAAGCGATGCCGGAAGTGATTCGAAGCACTCTACTAGATGGAAGTAGGGGAACGCGCGTGACTGACGCGAGATAGAGTATTCGTTTGCACTGATAACGTCATCAGCCTACTGGTCGCGTCCGATAAGAAAATATGACAGTCACTGCGCTAGATGACTTCACTTGGAGGAGCTAGTTTCGACTAATAAGTATTCCTTACACCATCAACATCCGCGCCCGACACTGAAACTTCTCGCATCCTCCGAAACTGACCGAACAACTTGTCCCTCACTCTTTTGACCTTCTGTCGCCACAATTTCTTCATCTTGGAATATCCGTCTCTTGCACGCGCATCTTATTTACGGACCCCGGACAAAGTTACGTCACGTACAAGTCACTACAGCCGTTTCAATATCCACCATTCCTTTTCTCAAACGCAAGGCAACACTAAATATCAGAATAATTTCAATGACGAAGCCAACTCCTACAGTACCCCACGTCCCGATAGCCATTCCCATGGGCTTCGCCGCGCAGATCAAAGCGCTCCAAGAATCGCAACGCGACCAAGCTGAGCGCCTCTCTGCCCTTGAGCATGATAATGCTTCCTTACAGGCTTTCAAAGACAAAACGCAAGCCTTAGTGGCTCGCATCGAAGCGCTTGAACAACACAACGCGCACCTGAACGCGCGCCGCAAAGAGGCTGTCAGTCAACTACTCAACCTGCGCAGCCTCCACCAAGAAGCCGACAACGCATTCCAAGTCCGCACGCTCGATATCCAACCCGATGACCTAGAGGGCATGCTGTGTATATATGGGACTTCTATTACGACGGTTATGAGCCATCATCAACGCATTCTTGCATATTTGCGGACTAGAAGCCAGGTATACACCGCTCCGACTCCTCTGGTTCAACAGCCGATCGGTCCTACGCCCATCTGCTACGCGTATCCTCCAGCATACACCCAGGCCGGCTACTGTCGCGCTCATACTATTCCTTACTGGTGCCGTATATGCGGTCAGTAGCCTCCCTCTTGTCCTTTTGGCTTCGTTTCACTTTTTCGGCCTTGATATGGAGGAGCACTCGCCGCTTTACAACATTTCATGGGCCTGGTTGCGGTTTGATTTAGTTGGGACTGGAATTTGGTTTGCTAAACAATGAATTTGAGCTCGACATGCCTTGTGGGCGGCTACGAAACTGGCGTTGGCGTCGGAGATTTTGGTGTCTTAAAGGAAACATCCTGTCCAGGATGTTGATATCTGCTCTATATCGTTTGCGTCCTCTGCTTTTGGCATAGTGGTCATTTGATTTTCTTTGGCTCTGCATCCTACAACTACCGTCTTTTGCACAACGGATTCTTCAATAGCTCTATCTTGCAAGAACTCTGGCCGCCCGCTGCGTGCTCTAGCATCTTTAGTGAAAAGGTTCGCCGTTTGTCGTGTGCGGGGTCTACGTTAATCCACAGCTTTGTTTCTCCAAAGTGAATGGGAATGTGATTGCAAACGCATTGTCGCCCGTGCACTTCTCACTTTTATTCTAGCTCTTCTCTCTCACCACGCCCAAGAATACCATCCCGCACATCCTCGACCACGCTCCAAAATATCGCCGAATCATGAATTCGCTTATCGCGAACGATACCTGGTCGAGTGGCTATTACCTAGGACTTGTTTTCCTCCTCGTGTGCTTCTCCGACGTGGCCTCAATAAGCCTGTCATCGAATTCTTCTGTCTTGACAATGGTGAGTGAAGGATTATTGCGACTTGCGCAAGCTGACTCGGAGGTAATATCTTCACGGTGAAAGCTGGGGGTACAACGCTTCCAAATGCCAATTCTGCACTGTCAATGTAGGAATCAATGCGAAAGTCCAAAATGAAGCCGAAATATCCCTCAAGCAACAATCGATATAATGGATTCTTGACAGACACATACTCGTAACTTTTGCTTTCTTGTCATACCATTGACGAAGCTAAACGAAGTCTATAGAGGCGACTAAAGCGATGCAAAAATCTGCAATGAGATAGATTAATTAGTTGGGTTTCAACGAAGTTAGCCAGTGGCGGCAATTACAGAGTGAGCGGAGTGAGGGACAATGACATGACGCATTCATTACTACGGTAATCAAACAGGCGCTAGCGAACCTTTAGCATCCTACGATTACTCACCAACGATACTGGTCTGTAATGATGGTAGCAGCCCTTTCCGCGATACCATAGATGGCCGTCTGAATATGCGCTGAAACGATCATTGGAATGACACTCGCGTCGACAACGCGAAGGCTCTGTACGCCATACACCCTTAGCTCGGGATCAACGACGCCACCATTCTTCTTCGGCAGCATAGCACAGGTGCCCAGTGGATGAAAGAACGTAAATACGTTGTTTCTCACATATGTCTCCCACTCGGCGTCCGTCTCCACGCTTAGGCCCGGATCGAATTCAGACACCCAAAGGTCCTTGAAAGGCGCCGTGGTCGCCATCTTGCGGAGATACTTGGCTGCTTGGATGGTGGCTTCCAGGTCAAAGGCGGTGCCTAGATACTTGGGGTCGATGATAGGTTTAGTGGCGGGATCGGGGCCGTTTATGTGCACAGAGCCGCGAGAGAAAGGATGCTGGACACCTCCAAGAAGGGTGGCGTAATTCTTGCCATGACCGGGCGTGCCTTTAGCAGGATAGCCTTTCGTGCCGATGTAGCCGTCACCAAAAACGACCTCAAGATCCGGCGCTCCAGAGTATGCGTCCGTGAGTAAGGACAGCTTCTTCCGGTCAACTGGGTTCGACCAGTCAACTGACTGGTGGGCAAGTCTGAGCAGCTTTTCGTCGTTACCAATCGCTTGCTTCCACTTCAAGAAACCGTAGCAGCTACCGCTGTATTGGTAGAGTGATGTCTGACTGCGCCTCCACAGGTCCAGTTCGATGGCTGCTCGGGTCGTGTTGTATTTCAGGACGTCCAGCCCTGGAATTTCCGGTTTGAGTTCGTAGGACGTTTGGATACGGAGGTGATCTTGGAGGTTCTCTCCAACACCTGGAAGGTCGACGATTTGCCTAATACCAGCTTTGGAAAGAACGGCTTTCTGGCCGATACCGGAGAGCTCGAGAATCTTGGGAGAGAGCAAGCTTCCTCCTGAGAGAATGACTTCTTTCTTTGCCTTGATCTCTTTACCACCGACGAGAGTGACACCGGTTGCTTTGGTGCCTCTCCAGTCGTAGTCGAGATTGACCTTGTGAACAGTGCTATTGAACATTATTACTAGGTTGTCGCCGGCCCTTGGGAGGTAGTCTACCGAGTATGACCTGGTATGATTTGAAACACGGTGCATAGCTGGTTGGTACTCAGCGCCAATGCTGTGTCCGTTCAAAGACTCAAGGTTGTTCTCCAGACCAAGGTTTCCTAAAGTAGGAATGCAAGCTTGCACATGCGCAGGAGGATTCTCAACTAGAGAAACCTGAACTGGGCCTCCATAGCCAACACCGTCGTTACCATACTGGGCAATCCCATCTTGACGCTGAAAATTCTCCGCCTTGAGCATAGCAGGATACATGTTCTTCCAACCCCAACCAGGGTTGCCAAGTTCTTCCCATGCATCGAATTCTTTTACTGTAGCACGGTTCCAAACAAGAAGGTTTAGGGCAGAAGTTCCACCAAGCACTTTACCCCGGTTGTGCGGAATGGTGCGCCCATTTGCTGCGGCTTGAGGGACTGTTGGAAGCACCCAATCATACACGCCGCCGAGTGTTGAGCCTCTCAAACCAGGCACATATATTTTTGGTTCATCGCGTCCATCAGGACCGGCTTCAATGACCAACACACACTCGTATGGCAAAGCTCTGCTGAGCTGAGTAGCTACGGCAAGGCCAGCGGTCCCTCCACCGACGATAATCTACATCAAACGATCAGTCCGAATATCGGCACCACACCAGGAAGAAGAAGGGTTACATACGAAGTCAAAATCACGGTTCTCCACGTGGCATCTTCCGTGTCCGTTGACGCCATGCAGGAGACCCAGCCCAGTGGCCAGGATAAAACCGAATGTCAGCCCTCGCATGATGGATCTCTGGAAACACGAGATAACGAAGTCTAAGCAAGGAGGTGATTTCTGGACTAGGGATTGCGAACCCTAGTGACTGCCGGGAAACTGCAATAGACACAGAAACAAGGAAGGCTGCAGATGGGTTATCTGCGAGAGCGATTCGTCTGTGGCAAGGACCTCGACGACCCGACTCGTGTACATTAGACAATCTTCCCATGAGGCCATCGCCATACTGACGAGGAGGCGCGCGAGGCCCCGACAGGGGCCTCGGCAATAAGATGTAGGTAATGAAAAGGGCATAGGCTACCATGTAAAACATCAGCCGATGGGGCCATCTTTGCTGTATTCAGGAACAAAGCGGGCCTAGGATTAGGCGTAATTTTATGTGCATGTGCAGTTTCACTGACATAACCACATCACATTGCGAAGGATTCGCAAGGATGCGCTATCTATACAACAGGATTTACCGATCGCTAGCAGGCTTGACATCATCTTGCTATTGGCTGAGGCAGGTTTAGGTTGCAAAGCTAATTTGTGCCTGTATGTGGGAACCGAACTAGACGCTACGCCCGCGGCCCGACAATTAACCAGGCGCCCAATCCGTCCGTCATTGAAAGAAATCGCAAAATGAGCCGACTTCCGAGACCAGGGTCTTGGCCCTTGAGGTCGGTGAAGACCCGATAGTGCCTACACGCCGGCTATTGTTAAAAGAGAGATAGACGACCTGGGCAAAACTAATACATTATATACAGTAGACAGTAGGCGGGTTAACATTTCCTGCACGTAACCACATGGCTGGGAATGTGAAGCTTTTTCCGACAGAAGCAACCCGATCGATGATCGATACGTAATAATGGGTTGAACAAGTGGGGGGCCGTAAATAGCTCTAGCAGGCATCCCACGTGTATGGTCCAGACGTGATTTTGCAAAAGCATGAAGGAGATTAGCAAGTTGTCAGGCGACATTCCTACGGAAAATAGGATGCGGCGTCGGAGTAGCGAAGCCGGCCACTTATTGCGCTCGGGTACAACCCAACCGATAGCGTAATTCGATCTCTCCCCGGATTAGGTGCGTGCCTAGCCTCTCGCTACAATCCGGCGCCCCGTAACCAGGGCCTGTCTCTAACCCTGAATCTCGTTGTGGAATCATCAATGCGAAGCGACATTTCCATCCGTTTCCCTCAATGGTTAGGCAAGACGACGGATCAACATGTGATCGGCAAACTATACAAGAAAAAATATGAAAGAACAAGACATCCCATTGCTCCACCGAGCTCTAGGGTTCTACTATTGCTTGTCATCTATTCCTTCGAAAACCCTATATGCTTGATCTTATTATGCCTATCCTTCGCATTCGCGAAACCGACCCTTCTAAAAAAGACGACAAGGGCCCTGCTATCGTTGCCGTGTCTGTTGTATTCACCACCATCGCATTCATTACCACCATACTGCGGTTATGGGTACGCAAGGGACGCCGAGCACTCGGAGTGGACGATTACACCGTAACGGCAGCAATGTGCCTTACCATCGTGGAAGCAGCGCTTACTATCCAAGCCGTAACGCGCGGTAAAGGGAAGCGCGGTAAATACCTTTCCAAGGGCGAAAGAGAGTACATTAATATGTACAGCTGGTACGCGCAACATGTGCTCTTCGCGGCTATGGCACTAGTCAAGATATCAGTATGCCTGCTCGTTACACGAATCAAAAATTCGAAGCAGATGAAGTGGCTTACTGGTGTGGTAATTACTGTTTTGTGTACTTCCGCACTGGAATGTAGCATCGTCCTTCTTGCGCAGTGCAGACCTATCAGCGCTCACTGGCGCCCTGCTGCAGGGAAGTGCTGGCCTGCCAAAGTACGCATCTACTCGATCTATGTGCAAGCTGGTAAGTCCTCTACGCAATGGCACACTGGTACCGATACTGACAACTAATTAAGGGCTATCCATCACTACGGACCTGATATGCTCGGCGCTTCCGATTGTCATTATGTGGAATGTCCAACTCCCCTTCCGCAAGAAGGTGTCGATTTGGGTATTGATGGCTATGGGACTCATCTGCACAGCCTGCTCAGCTGTCAGGGCCAAATCTCTTGATGCAAAAGCCAAAGATCTTGCTTGTAAGTCCTCCTCGCACAGTACTGTATTTCAATCGCTAAGCTCCCCTCCTGTCAGATGAGTACGGAATCGTCGCAATCTGGGCCATAACCGAGCTTTGCCTTGGGATAATAGCCACCAATCTCGGTCTTTCTCGTTCCATGTTCTACTATTTCTTCAGGCGCGCGGATCTGACTACCAACGACTCCTCGCAACGGCCATCGTACAACGTGTACGGTAGCCGCTCACGAAACGGATACGCCCAGCATCCGGACTTAAATTCGAATATCTCGCGAATGAGTAAGAGCGATAGGAGGGAAACTAGCACGGCAGGGAGCGAGACAAGGAGTGAAGATAGTGATATTCCGCTGAAACCAATGGCGGGCATTGAGAAGACGACAAAGATTGAGATGCACGTGCAAAAATCATGATCTATGAGCGGCTGCTGTTTTGGGAATTGATTGTAAAAGCGTGGTGTTTGGCGTTGTCGAAAAATTCGAGTCGTGTCTTGCACGGAAGTGTTTTAGATTTCATTGTTGTTAGGGCCGTAGTCCCTCAGCTCAAGGTCTCATACAGTTTGAGCATCTGTTAATTGAAAGAAAACCCTTCCGCGCCTCTCTTAGGTGCGGAAGAAAGTCCCGTGAAACCGTCCCAGGGATTGGATTTGGGCACGCTCGTCATTCTCGCTTCATTGCAGCATGGCGTTCAGTTCCTACCTGAAAATTCGGTCGAATCGTTGATTCAGAGTTCCGATCCAGTCGCATCCACAAAGAAATCTGAGCTCTCAATCCTACTAAGGCCATTCTCGAAATATGTTCTCTCGTAAAAGAGGTTATATGCAAAGTGCTAAGAGCACCAGCTAAACTGCGGGATCCGCTAGACAATGAAGGTCAAGTAGAAGTACCAGCTAAGCAAAAGTGATTCTGACGCACTATGCAAAGTCAATTAATCATGTCTGGGGTTGCAAAGGTCATAAAGATGTCACTCCGATGGCTCGAAACATCAATCTATCGCCAGGTCCCATCACACTCAATTTGGCAACCTCGCAATAGACACGTTGATCCAACCCAGCAACCTTTTTGGAGCTACTCCAACCCTCGTAAGCTCATGTTCCGCTCACTCCATCACCCCATCATGCACCAACCTTACATAACTTCCCATTTTCATTCGGCAGCCCATCAAAACTCTCAACCTTCCAGCCCTCGCTCCCCACCGCATGATGCGCCCAGAACACATCCCTATGATCCATTTCCCTCTTGATTTCAAGCAATCGCGCATACTTGTCGCCCCAAAAACTCTGTTGCCAATTCGGCTCTAGGCGATCTGCTTCATTTAGATACGCACCACTTCCCGGCGTGACGTCGCGCCATTTCTGCATCGTGCCATTAGTCAACGCAGCGCGCGCGCTCATGATGTCGGTATTTGATGCTTTATAGCTCACGGAAATACCAGTGATGATGTGGTACACGGATGTGCGCCATGCGGGGTTGACAGAGTTGTCCGGGTTGCTGCCGCGCGTTGCCATGTTGAATGCGATGAGCGACTGGCCAGCTTCGACGCTTTGTCTCAGTACATTGAAGGTTATGTTGCGGCCTGTTTCCGAGGCAAAGTTTGACCGGGGGAAGAGCCGGGAACTGACTGCACCTGAAACGCCGGACATGGGCTCGAGTGGGAACTCGGCTTGCCAGGCAGGATAGAAGCTCTTGTATTCTGTGATCTTTGGTGAGATGGGGATATTGAGAGAGGTCAGTTTCGAGAAGTACGGTCCCAAGATGGTGTTGAGCTGGTTAGCAGTCTTGTTGGGGGCAAAGAAAGGCTGCATGATGAAGATGAAGTCCGGTCCGGTGGGGAGAAGAAGCCAGTAACTGTACGTGCCGTTGTCTACGTTGCTGATGGCTTGATCGAAAAAAGCCTTGGTAGCTGCCCAGAATTTGTCTTTACCAATCTTTGAGCTATCGAGTTGCCAAGAAGCTGCGGTAACGGGCATATCTTTGTACGCTTTGATCGTGACGGACGACACCACGCCAAAAGTACCTCCGCCTCCACCTTTCAGTGCCCAGAACAGGTCCGCATTGCTCGTAGAGTTGGCTGTCAAGAATTCCCCAATGGGCGTGACGACTTCGAAACCAAGGACGTGGTCAGCTGCCATGCCGTACAGTGAACTAAGCGGGGAGTGACCGCCACCTAAGATATAGCCTCCAAAGACGCCCACGGTCTACGCTGCTCAGCACCAGTTGCAGAGGCGAATTTTAGGATACATACCTGACCCTCACCAGCGACTGCAATAACGCCGCGCTCATTCGCAAACTTGTACAGCTCGAATGCCTGTACACCAGCCCCCGCCTTGATAGCAGGCCCGCGATAACCCGGCTCATCCACATAATCTTCAAAGAACTGAATATCCTTTAATCCATGCGTCCATATACTAAGTGCGCCGTAACCTGCAGATTTACCTGCAAAATCATGGCCCGTGTTTTTCACGACTAGGCGCATGTAGTCATTCCGCGCAAAATTTATACCGCATTGGATGTCTGAGACTGTCTTCGCTTTGATGACACGAGCAGGGTATCCGCCCAATGTGCAGTTCCCAATGTCGTATATTGACGGTGGTTGACACGTAAGGCCCTGATATATTGGCGACAGAACCTCGGTGGGGTCGTCAATGTGCGTGTACGAGTTCGACCAATTCCTTGCCAGCTGTTGGCAGCCCGCGTCGTTCTTCGTATTGCCGTAGCAGAGTGATGCTTGAGGTGTGGTTGTTATAAGTATTTCTGGAGCGCTCAATTGTCTTCGCAATTTGTTCCATGCTTTCTCCGATGGCCACTTCTTGTCGGACGGATCATAGCGACATCGCTTGTCCGTTGTATTGACCGCTTGGATCTCGAACTGGCCTTCGAATGCGAGAAGCGCCGCATCTTCTTCCGGCAATGAGGCCACGTGTTCTCTTGTCAATTGGTGTTCCTCGTACGGGAAGAGTGTGCGCGATTGAACAGATACCAGTAGAATCGTTGTCGCGAACAGGAGTGAAACAATGTGAGAACTCATCCTCAAAATTAATGCTTGACACCTCGCAGTCGAAGAAGCCACGTTGAAAAGCTGGGCACACGCGGAACCAAGGTATGTTATACTCCGCCAAGTGTTTTAAGCTCTGGTAATGACCTTTAGAGGTGCCGAAGCGTATGCGCGAAAGATCAAAGTAATATGTAGAGATGAAAGATTCAGTGCATTTCTGTAAGGGACCCATCGCGTGCTCTTTCTAGACGTTAACGGCTGTTGTGCAGCACGTGGAAAGGTACCGGATTACGACCGATATGACATATTCGTATACGTTTTCCTAATTGCTTTACATTGCTTCTGCGTCGGCTAATTGGTGGCGGAGAATTTGGGATAAACGGGCTACATAGTGCATGAAGCAAGGGTACACTGTTCGATGCCGCCATGTGGCTTGGCGCATCCGGTGATCTTATATGGCTATGTTCTAGATGAATGTTGCGAGGCGTTCGAGACCTAGTCATGGGCCTTACGTGTCGGTTCTACCACAGATGTACAACGCATTTTCGAGCACGTCCATACCACACGTCATTAAACATCCGGAAAGGATTTCCCTGCCTGCGTGCCACCATCTCTTTAACCTTGCCACCGTCTAGTGGGAAGAGGGTGTCTACATATACAGGTAGGACAACGACATGTTCTTGCAGCTGTCCTAGAAAAATCAGAGTCAGCTCAGTAGCAGCTATCCTGCCACCGGCTTCTTCATGTGCAGGCACTTGATGCTCAGGAGCATATGTTCGCGCATCGTGAAATCGAGGCTCAAGCAGATCGATATCCATGACGTACGACCTAAGGGTCTGAGAATTACTTTTGGGGGGAAAGAAGGTGTTTAAAAAGGTTGCAATAGTTGTGCGAAACGTGATGACGTGACTCATATCAATATCTGCCGAACGCGGAAAAGTTGCAGACGGCGAGGTGAATATCTCGGTATCAGAAGTGTTGGGTCCGCTCTGGTGGTCGGTACCACGATCGTCTTCCATCCATTCCAGTAAGCTACCAATTTTGCTTCCCAGGGCGCCGTCAAGAACAGGCTTGGAGGGCCACAATCTCTCAGGAAGTTCGTGAACATGTGTGAATTCTTTTATTGCTATCGAGCCCTGCCACAGGTAGACTGAGCAATGCGGCCACATTTCGGTGACTCCAAAACTAGGAAAGAGAAACGGCCATGTCGATAGTCTGACAGCGGAGCTGGATCCACGGTCCTGGCGATGTGGGTGATGCCATCCTGTCCAGCTCCAAGAAGGGAACCCCTGTCGTCGTTTCAGCTGTGCATAGTTGTTCCAACACATTGCATAGCGAAACAGACGGTGTGGATGTCCCCATAGGAAGGGTCCTAAAAGGGGTGTAAGAGCATTGGCCATGCCTTCGAACGCACGTAGGATATCCTCTGGGTATGTTAGTTTTCGGCCGACGTAGAGAGACACGATCCTTCCATAGCTGAGGTCCGCTCGTCGTCCATCAGCAAGAGTGGGAACTTGTCCATTTATGGATTTGGACAATGGTGGAATAGACGACCGGTGAGGTTGTAGCAGCTTGCCGGCTAACGATTCTATATACAGTCCTTTGTCGCAAGAGAGGAAATACTCCTGCTCGGTGAACACCAGGCGTCTACGAGAGAGGGCACTCTCCTGCATTGTCCAAGACCGTTGATTCCAAACAGAGTTTTGTACTCGGTGCTCGATCGCATCGAATGAATGTGGGATAACAGCGAACTTAAAGTCATCAATGACGACTGCTGGCGGAAAAAGTGGACGAGCTTGGATGGAGGGTATACCGGAAGTACAATCTAGGCCAGCCGCTACAACAAGGGTAAGATATGCCTCGCGGTAAATTTTGTGCATGTGCGCGACCTGCCCAGCTGCATGATCTTGGCTATCCTGTACGATGCAAAGACTGTCAACCCATAGATAGCGAAGGCCAAGCAGTCGACAAATGTGGATTGCATCTTTGATGGTCTGTGGTATTGATAGCGCGTTGAGGCTTCTCTTGGTCTTGAGTAGCTCCAAATTATCGTTCTTAAGCAGCGGTTGCTGCACTTGTCCCCAAACGTAGCTTAGAGCAGTGTATCGACATGCATCTGGCGCCTGCACTACGCACTGGTCCTGCACGTCGATCACTCGAAATTCCAACAGGGAGTTTTGAGCTTGTGGCATAACGATGCAATAATGACTTGAGTCGCAGTCATTCAACCAACTCTGCACCAGCTTAGGATTGAAAGCTGTATCTTCAATCAAGCGAGCAACGGAACCATCGCATAGCGGAACGAGCGAGTAGGGACAGTGCCTGATCGAGAGACTGGAATCACCGCTGACGAAGTCGAATGTGAGACGATCTAATCGTGGCCGAGACTGGAAGAGAAGGTTGATGCCACAAGCACGAAAATTGCCCAACTGCTCACACCCAGGAGTGTTCTGAGACATCCATTTCAGCGCTCGACATAATGAGCAAGTTGAACTTGGGGAGATGGACGACGGCTTCCATCTTTGAGCATCTAGATTCAATACCCGAAAGAATTCCGTGTCAATCTTCAGTTCAGCGCAGGCGCAAGATGACGATGTTTTTGGGGAGATGATCAGCCCAAAGAGCGATAAGACGTCCGCGATCGAAGCTCCCATTCGCCCAATTGTGATCAAGATCGGGTTGAAGGAGATGTTTGTGGTCGATGTTGTGAGATGCACACATGACGCATATGCTTCTCAAGAGCGTTGGTCGCGACGCAGGAGATGGAACCGAAGGGGCTGAAACTGAGGTTGGGGGCCTCGGCGGTTAGGCTGGCCACGGCAATACTAGGCGTTTTAGTATTCAAACCACGCGTCGGTGTTTCCATCACCTGCAACGATATCTTTTAGGTGACCTTTGGTTCACCATGAATTTACGATACATGAGCACATGCAAAACCATGTGTACTCCTAGGAGAGGGAGCACGGCACGTCACATGACTTCGACTAGTCCCCATAAGACGTAGCGCCGGTGCCTGAACTGAAGCCGAACGGCGCGGAAAGCTGGAGGGTGAGCCTCGGAACGGACCTCCCCCCCTCGTAGCATCATCGAAAATGCGGTCACGATTATAAACACCTGTTGTTCACCTTCTATCGTGAAGCAAACACCTGATTCATTTCGGAAAAGGAGTTTAAGCTTATAAAGCTTTGCCGCCCCATTTGCCCGGTCTGCAGTACTCTTCCCCAGCATTGCCCTGGAAAGCTACACAATGTCGAAGCTCTCACCAGCACTCAAATCTCTCATAAAAGCGGCACATTCGCGCCCTGGGCCGGTCCCAGCACCGCGACAAATTCAGTCCATCTATAGCAAAATAGAAGAGGAAGCCACAGCGCGTAAACTCGGGAGGCCATCATGGCTAGGCATCTCCACCGCTGCAACGATGACGATGAACTCACCAGAGTCAATGGTCGCATTATACAACTCCTCGACCAAGTCGAAGTCAGAAAGTGAGAGTGTCGCCATAGCGGAGTTTATGCGAGAGATAGGCTTGAAATGCATAGGTTTCAATGGCGTACGCTATGAGATGAAAGTTTCGTTGCAACATGTAGCTAACTGCAAGCCAGATTCCTCGCACAATAAACATGCTCAATGCATTTCGCGCAGACCTTCCCTCTTCGATCGCATCCTCCCTCAACACAAAACCCACTCGCTTCCCCGATCCTTCCAATATCGAGTCGATCAATTCGCGAGGCCGAGAACTCTGGAACGCCATATACAGGCCACTCGAGACAAAGCTAGAGCACAAACTTGGAGACGCACATCCCGACCTGCCCGTATTTATAATAAACACTGAGTACGGCGGCCTATTCACCGACCCTCCTCGCAAGACAGGTGCGACCGTCGGAAGGATCACAACAAGCTTAGTCGCAGTAACGTGCCTGCGAGCGCAGCAGGGCGTTGGTCCTCAAGTACTCAGTCATGTCTTCGGGCTGAGGAAGGCATGGGAAGATGGTACATGGAAGCAAGAGCCAGAGGCAGGCGAAGAGGAGGGAATCAAGTGGCTTGTTAGCGACGAAGGGTGTACATGGGTGTTGGAGAAGGTCGACGAGCTTGTTGCGGTGCTTGGTGGTGGACAGGGCAGCACCTTTGCTCCCGTCAAATCAAAGCTTTGATCGCTTACAGGGCTAGAAAATGAAGTCTGTCGGCCCCATGATGCTTCTGTGGCCTGCCAACAGTACAAACTCTCGTGCAAGGGATATCACGACTATTTGCAACGGCTCGTCCCTCCGCGGCACTTCATAATTTTCTCATCTATCTTTCCACTTTTACTCACAGCTTACTACGAAGAGAAGGAAACGCTGACCATAGAGGTCCGTTCAGAAGGTTTCTACATCAGATATGCGCAGTCACCATGCTCATTATACTTCTAGACTAACCCGATCTCGCAGTATCGCCAGTTCTACCTACAAACTCACGATGGCATGAACGGCCCTAGTCTCTTAAATGAGAAGGGTGCCAGATCAGCCGCGATCTCGCTGTTACCTAGTGAGCCTTCTCGCAATTTATGATTGCGTAGCCCCCTGGAGCATGACACGGCCTTTTCAACACCAATATCACAACAATATACGCTAGGTGACATATTTTATTAGTGCATGATAACTGAACACTTTAATGTCTTTCAGGTCGCTTCACCATTACATTGCCCATCGAAATTTGCGCAGAAACCCTTCAAATGGATACATCCATCCCACCTTGCCCATCGCACTGTGGCCCAGAAGTTGGGTAAGCTTCACTTAATTGCAAACTCCATAACGTCGGTCGAAAGCGTCCAACCCTGGAATACACTCCAGACAGTCGCAGACCTATCACAAATCAGCATCTGTCATTGCAAAGCACTCACTGCTCCTCGGCTTACATCAGCACTACAGCTGGAAACTGCATCTGTATCTCTGTTCGCGATCCCCTTCGTGATGCAGCGCGACACAACCAGGACCTCGAGGCACGCAAACGGATTACATCCTTTCGCTGATGTGGCGTAATCAACCACGGCGCTGTAGTTGTTAGATTGTCCTCCACCCGGTGACGCATTTTCCTGGTTGCATGTATCCCAGTCCCCGTGGCAGAGACCCCAGTATTTTATGCATTTCCGATCTGGGGTGGGTTGGCCGGGACGAGTATTGCGCCATTCGGGGCTGCCGCGGCCTTGAGCGAGTGCAAAGGCAACGAAGGAAGCGAGCACGAGGAACAGGCGCATCTTGGTGGTCGAATGTTTGGGTGTCGGAAGGGCGTCAGACTCAAGATGTATTGCACCATCGTGGTCGAAGTCTCTTTATGTTAATAGCCTGGAAGGTATTTTCTCAAAGAGGATGCCTGGAATGAAAACAGGGAGCCCAAGAAGACCCTTCTCGCGATGTCCTTGCTGAATTCATACCGACCGGTAGTGCTGGAATGAGGCGAACAGGATCGACCGTAGGACGCCCAGCATGAAGTCGATAGGCGGATCTCTACGATCGCACTCATGTACCACTTGAAATCTTGCATTCTTATATGGTGACCATTTTTATTGGTCAGCGTTCAATGGAGGTGGCTAGATTCGAGGGATTGCTGTTCACGTGTGAGGAAGTTTTGCCTCATTTCGAAGCGAGTTATTAGCAACCCACTCCAAGCATTCTGCTCGTCTGTACACTAATACCTAGGTAGCCAAGAATGCCATTCCATTTGCACGTGCTCCCAAAGGCGATATGTAACCGATGACACTACTACGCGAGGCTTCATCTGGCGCCCAGCACACTTGACGCGCATCTCGGGTGCAGACAAGCTTTCCTCTCTATACCACGAACCACGTCCTAGGCGCCAATTTCACATTCCTGAAGCTTGTGCTGTTTGCGCATTGTAAACGCGATGCCGCATCAGGCAATGAGACGTGCCTCTAACACGCCAAGCTTTACCCCAGTCCATGCGTAACAGCGCCCTGGTTTTAACAACCGTCACCAGAAGCGTCTCAGAGCCTTGCGCCTCGGGAACATTGACCATTTAGGAGACACGGGATCACAGAACCCACCATGTGGCGACACGCAACGTCTCTAACAACACATCACGGTCTTGTGAGTCGTGGGGAAACTTGTCACCGCTCCCGCTACGCGGCATTGCGAACGGTGCATAGAAGCTAATGCCTCGTTCGCGTATGAGAAGTCGCCTTGTGAGGCTCGAAGGCCGCACTGTCCTTGTTTTGAGGGTACTGACTGAGAATGAGGTCGGTGATCTTGATCAAAGGTAAGTATAAGATGCATGATGAAGCTGCATCTTAAGTTTCCTACTATCATCAAGCGTTTTCAATCATTCTCATCTGTTCTTCCATTTATCCAGCTTGACGCTGTGACCTTCCTTCTTTACATTCTTTCTTCCGAGTACAGCTGAGCTGCCTCTTCCCATTCGCTCCTAAAATACACACCCGCTGCATAACTTGTATACTCTTATCCGACGTCATGCATTTCCAATCCTTCACTCTTCTCTCTCTGGCCACGATTGCCATCGCCGTTCCCACGCCCTTTAATGCGCTCAAGCCTCGCCAGAACGCTGCAGTCCTAGCAGACACCACCTTTAACGACATTTCCATCGCCGGCGGACAGGCAGGCAATGCCGAGGCCGAAGCCCTTGCCGTCTTCTCAGCATTGGACCTTCAGAATCCCGGAAATATCAACGCTGCCGACGTCAAGTTCCTGGGCGAAGTCAACAATGTTGCGAACGACGCAGAAAAGGAAGCTTTCAACACGGCAGTTGCAGCCGCCACTGGCGATGAGGCCGCCCAAATACAGGTACGAACACGCCACTCTCAGTCTCCTGTACTATAACCTTTAACTAACACTTATTGCAGAACGGCAAGATAAAGAACAAGGTCCTCAAGTTGATGGCTACCAAGATCGAACTCGAGGCCAAGCAGGCCCAAGGCGAGGATGTTGCCGCCAAGTTGGAAGAGGAGACAAAGAAGTTGAACAACAACATTGCGACAGATACGAAGAACGCTGGCCAAACTTCCATTGCAGAGCCCTTTGATGCGACCATTTCGGGTGGAGGAAATGCAGCTGCTGCCGGTGGAAAAGCGAAGAACGCCGGAAAGGCGAAGGATGCTGGCAAGGCAAAGAACGCTGGAAAAGCGAAGGATGCCGGCAAGGCAAAGAACGCCGGAAAAGCGAAGGATGCCGGCAAAGCCAAGAACGCCGGAAAGGCAAAGAACGCTGGAAAGGCGAAGAACGCTGGCAAGGCTAAGAACGCCGGCAAGGCGAAGAATGCTGGAAAGGCGAAGAACGCCGGCAAGGCAAAGAACGCTGGCCAGGCCAAGAACAACGGCAATGCGACGGCCAACGCCATTGATAATTAGAATCCTGAAGATAATGGGAAGGCTCCAGTTGGGAAGAAGAGAGAGGATAATCAGATGGCCAGGCCATGAATGTTGAAGGGTTGTCGCACGCTGCCTGGCTAGGTCATATACCCCGAGCAAGCTTGAGGTTGGATTGTATCATAGTAATCATGAGGAGCAAAGAACTACTCGCGCCAGAATTGAAATGGCCAGTCATACCCCTCTATGCAGCGTATCAACACTTCGGTGCCTCACACTTGTGCTCGCTATCACTTTTGCGACCCTAGGCACTTTGTCTTTATCATAGATTGCTGGCTTTTTGTTCTGCTGCTGCTGTAGGCAGCAGCATCGCTGTTACGTGGCTAGAATCAGTTCCATAGTTCTGTTTTGCGTCGCAGTACTATACCATTTATTTTATTGCAATACTACTTTTAAAAATTTGCAGAGAGCTTCTGAGCTTTATAACTTATTATTCTTCTCTCGTCGCGGTACTGTACTATTACTATATTATAATACTACTGTTATAATTTATAGAGAGCTCTGTGAGCTTTACACCTTTTTCTATTCTCTAAGTTGATGGGGAAAATATAGAAGCATGTGGATGGAAGATTGAGCAAGTGGTAACTGTTTTTTGACGACTACACTAAGCTATGTCCCGGTTTCCAGAGGTGTTGAAACAATGCCAATTGGCTTAAAATTGTGCCAGAGACACCTCGAGCCCAAAGTGAAACACTTGGAACTCTGGGTAAGGTAGTACAAAGCATATTCTCCGATAAGGTGCTCTGTCCTTTATAAGCTACTCGGTGTATCGAATAGCGACAGTAACGCTTGCCAACGAGAACGCAATCCAAATAGCCGTGAGAAGCTCAAGTTTAGGGGGGCAGAATCTAGATCGTGTCAGCTGATGTAGACACAGGTATGTGCGTGATTACGTACTCTTCCAGACTAAGACCAATGAAGCCACCCCAAAAGAGCCACTGGGCAATCCAAAGGAGGAGCATGCCTATGACCGTGACCGCATACAGTCTCACGAATGATCCTGGGGGAGCAGAGGTGTTATGTCCTTCAACAGAGCAAGTGCCATATGCTGTGTAAGTTCCTCCCTCGTTAAGGAGCGACGATGTCTCTTCTAACTCCCCACTCTTAGCTATCCCATGATGCGCTAGGTTTTCTTCAAACCGTGCCCAGTGTTGGATGAACTGAGCCAACCCTTCTTCCACAATGTTCCGTGGCTGCTGGTTCTGCCACTTTGGTACATCGATGTTACCAGCTCCAGTCGATACATGCCACCTGCATGCAGCTTGCAACAACTTAACGATCGTCACGATGCTAACAATGAGCCACAAGAGTGCTCCAGCATACATGAATTTTGCCCATGTTGCCATATCTAGTCTTTCCATACCTCTTAGGTAGAAGTCATGTTCGCGACCATAATTGACGGTCAAAATCAGATAATACGATGATATGACCTGGAGGATCGCTTCCGCAAAGAGCGAAGAGGCGGCGGCAGAGATACTCATCGCTTTGAAGGGTCCTATACCAGCCAGCAAAGTCGTCAGCAAATTAAGGCGAGGCATTGCGCACCAAAGAAGCATCAACTGGAGTACGGGTACGTTCTCATAACCAAAGGATTGCTGGACAAGAAAGGCATTCAGCCAGTTTGCAAGAAGTTGAAAACTAGCGATCAAAATGCCAGTGGAGAACCAACACCGCGGGTGCGGGTTCCATAGAGAGTTGAGTGCGATTTGATGTATGCCTGTTCCCCGGCCGAGAAATACGGCAAAGAAAGTAGCTATATTGATCAGCGCAAAGCTTCCGAGCTTCCACTCAGTTGAGGCACATGTATCCATTGCCTTTTTAGATCCCAGATTCGTGGCAGAGTCACTGTTTGAATCGTGCGATGATCGGATAGTCCATGGCCATGGAATCATGTCGAGAACGGTAGGGGCGGCTAAACGGCCCCAATTATCTGGCAGACCATGCCAGTCCTGCACATTGCCACAAAGATCGTGAAGCCATTTTACATAATCGATTCGGGTTTCGAAAACATGGCACGATCCGCCGCAGGAGTTGTAGCGAATGTACCGGCAGAAGCAAGCCCTATCAACTGCGCGCACCACTTTACAGTAGCCATCAGAGTCGAGGTCACAAGCATCGGTAGCACATTGACCATTCAGCTCAGTCAGCTCAGTCAATCGCTTCGGGATATCTGTGACACACGTGGGCCAGTGCCAGTCTTCGATGGGGATATATGCGAATTCGGTGGTTTTGAGCCCGTCCGTCCCGTTGTCGGGTAGAGACCTCGGCCCACAGGTGGCACTTATCCACAGCCGTTCCCTTTCAAGTCTATCATCTCCAGCCCTGAGCAGGGTTCGTTCTTTGTATCTATAACGAACGCGCCGCAGAGGCAGTCTTTATCAAAATAGTCGCCATATCTGATGATACGGTGGGTGTGATCGTAACCGACAGTTTCAGAATCGAGAGTGATCATGGAATGTAGGCTTTCACTGTATTCCCAGGGACGATCGGTATTTCCGGTATGTTGGGTTGTGCTCGTGAAGCTACATGAGGCCATGACATGTTGAAATGGTTCCATTGATGAAGCAGAAACCGAGCCCATTAAGCATGCCGGTGCATTGTAAATGACGCCAAGGGCCGCATATCCTTGAGCCAGCGAAGCCGGTGAGAGGGTTTGCAGCTCGTTCGTGTCGCCAACGTCGACAAGCCACGTCCGACCGGTAATGGTATGAATCCACCGATACAACTGCGCTTTGGCGAGCACTGAGCGGCTACAGTGTGGGAGATACCCTTTGACAACCTCGGAGGAGAATTCTGTGCTTAGACAGCTGAGCTGGGTCAACCATTGGTGGTGGGTGCAGATGATTCCGAAGTGTCTCGTGCACCGTTTGCTGGTACACTTCGTCATGGTACTCAGCCAAGTGGATTGATCCTGTTGAGCGATGCATTGTGGCATAGGTGTCAAGTCCTCCGGATTGACCCAACCACCGTAAAGATTTTGGGGCGTCAGGATAATGTCCTCTCTAGTAGAATCAACGCTAGCGGGAGGAAAGGCTTCTGCAGTTCTCGAGTTAGTGTTAAAAATAACCTTGGAACAAAGGTACTACCTCGTGCAGCTCCCGCACAAGCCCCGGCTAGCAATACCACAAACCACGTGCTCGATATCTTCATCTTGCTGACAGTTCAAGTTGCCTCGTGCTTCGAGTTAGTGTAAATAAATCGTGGACCTAGGTAGTCACTGGCACCCTTTGATTCAGTTTAGACCCGACAACTCTGAGGTGCGGGGTTGCGGCAATTGCGTCAGCGGATTATCTATAATCCCAGAAGCCTCCAGGTCGCACAATGTGTTCGCGCAGCTACGTTGATCTACCTCTCACCGTGAGGATATGCCAGCATGAGACCTAGGCCATAAGGGGATAGATTATCATGTTCTTCTGCGCTAGTGAGGTGGCCGGCCCGGCCTTTACGGGGAAATGTATAGCGGCACGAGCGGGTACAGTACCGAGGGTTCGCTTACGGGTAGTAAACTGGGTCCATGGTTCCACTAGCAACTTCTGTTGTTGGACTTCTTCTCTTCCCATGAAGTCTACACTGCTGTCCAGCGTAGTATTTTGATTCAATGAAATTATCCAATGCTCTGATATCAGAAGATTTATACTTGATCGTGGTGAAGTAGTTGTGAATGTCTCAAGCGGCTTTAGATGCGGGTGACAGAACGATAACAGAGGAGGAGCACTATGGGACATCGTACTTCCGCTGTGCTTCTTGCACACCGGCACGGACATTGTTAGAAATCGAAATCGCGCTGCAGTGGGATAGTGAGTTACCATAGCTAGCGGCTGGAACATAATCCTTCACCGCGATTTGAAGCTTCATGAAGTGTGATTCCTGGTGCCGGGAAGTGCTATTTGTAATGCAAGTTCTTGTCGCGTAAGTGACAATAGGGATCAATCAAGTATTCCCGTTATTTCCTGAACATGCTTGTCGTAAGGTATCTCAGAAACTATTGTTCCATTGATCTTCCAGTGAGGAAGGCAGCTTCCCGGTCTTCTATCAATATGCTTACGCTACTGCTTACTAATAGCTACTTCTGTACTGAACGATGTTGCTTCGCAACGTCATCACGAACGCCACCCTCGAAGTACAACCACACATTGTCGATAGCACAACAACTTTCAGAGGGCTTATGTGTTTTTAACATCCTTCGTTTCATTCATTTCAACGCATACTGCTCCTGACATAGAATCGATATACCGTCGCCTCTACTTCAGGCCAAACTCAAACCTAGTATGGATGTCACCGTAAGCTATCGCGATGACCCAACATGTGGGCATCCTAAAAGCATCTCCCTCTCTCCGGGAACCAGACATCAGCAAACCATAGATTAAAGAAAGGTCCCAATGCACCACCGGGCGCTAGTAGCCGAGATGCGTACTAGCGGTCGATACCATACCATGACTTACATTATTACCGCAAACCAAAGTTTTGTTGTAGAAAGCGTGCTGCTAATACTAGTTTACGCAGGGTCCCGAATACTTAATCTCAGAGGCGTCACAGCTAGATAGGGAGCAATGGATAGACCCACGAATGGAGGTAGAGTGGTTGAAGATGATAGTAAGCCAGCAAAACTTGCAAGAAATTCACTTCACTACCGTGGTACTGTAGAAGCTTTGCACTGAATCTTGGGAGGGTATTTTGAACTCCAGGAGTAGCTCTTGGACTTATGGCGTGCACTTTATAAGGGCAACTCATCTAGCTCTGTCTAAAGATGCTCGCGCTGATTTCAATTCATCTAGGCTATGGAGAAGCAGGGCGGGAAAAAAAATGAGGCGGCAGTCGGTCCCGTAAGAAGTCTGACCTTCAAAACCCCCGAACTGCGAAAATTCCTACACGACATCTGCTTGAAGTATGACCACGACTTCAACAAGTGGTACGACGGCGACTTCAAAAAGCACCCGTATTCGATATTCTTATCTCGAAACGGGTATATGCTAGGCTCAGCACCTCATGCCGCAAGTATGCTCTCGAACCCGATCCATCCCATTTTCGCCCCGGATAACTGGTACGGCCCGTACAACTACCCATTATTTTTGAGTATCGCTTGGCCTGCATTGCAACTCGCTTCGCTTTGGATTTCGCACGATAGCTGGTTGTTCGACTGGTGGGTGCATTTGTACTACGGACAACCGCAAGTCGACAGGAAAGGGCGAATATATCTTGGCCCGAATCCGAGAGAAGGGTGCCTTGACTGTAGAAGCATGGTTGCAAAAGAGATGAGAAAGCTAGCCGGGCAAATTAACTTTGTGATCCTGCCGCCTAAGTTACTGCGCGGTGCTCTGGCGTCCAGTAATCGCTCTACACGGACCTTTATCAAAAATCTCATGCGGGAGGAGACGTCGGCGTCGGCGTCATTCTTTGAGGCTTTCCCCTGCGCAAAGAAACCTGTTATCGCACTGAGTTCGGACTTTTACCACATCGCCCTGGCCGGAACGAGTGGTGGAAATAGCAGTATCACTGGGGCCAAGAAACTACAACACCACTTCGGAATGGCGCATACTCTTGTACACGAACTTGCCCATGCGTTGGTATCGATATGGCACCCGTGGACTTCGATGAAAATCGAGCCGTTACACAGGCTCGATGATCTCCCAGAGGCTGGCAAATCGTGGGAGGATTATGTTTTTGGCGCGGAACTCATTACGCTTCATGGCGCCAGCCCGATGATGTGCAGGGAGTGGGACCATTCCTTGCCTCTTATGACAAATAGTCGTAATATATCACCACTGCCTCTGTCATCTGCCGTTCCGGAGTCGTGGACGAACACCTGGTTTCTACCACAGACATGGGAGAACATGTATATGTTGCGAGGTGCTCTCAAGGCACCATCAATACGACAAGGAGCACCGGTTATTGCGGCATCTCGAGTCATAGGGAACAAAGAAGTGTTGGTATTATACTACCATGGGGTAGATGTGATGGGCGACGATGAGCTGGCCGTGTACCATGCGAGGTATTTGGAGGGCCAGCTCCAATCCCAAAGTTCAGGACATCAACTATCCTCCACGGCAGCATTTAGCGTTGGAACCCAACAGCAAATCCGATTGATTCACGCCACGGCCAACTTATGGGCCGTACAAACGCTTAGTTTTGCTCACATAAACAACTCCGCCGGCCCTAGTCTCATCCCCGTAGCGCATGCCTCCTCTTCACAGTCGCCACCCCGACTAGTACGACCACCACCATTACCTAATCCAGAAACCTTCTGTTCCAAATACCTGCAGATTTGGCGCAATGAAAGTGTTATATCCTTCAACGCAGGCAACTCATCATCGCTCCGGCTGCATCACGCACATCCATACATGCACCTCACACTCCCGCGATGTCGGTGCAACGGTTGCATGTCTGTTATGCAAAGCATGATCGACGCGGAAAATGGAACAGCATCTCCGGAAACGAAGAGAGGGCTCGAGGAGATGGAACTCGGTAGCCGTTTTGGGGAGATATTTTATGGGAATCTTTCAAAGTGGAGGGCGAGGGGTGGTGTTGGTGATGTTCGTCATGGTTTTCTTGATGGTAATGGTAGTGGCTGATGGGCATGAGAGCTGCGTGAATGGTGTCTGTAATTCCTTTTGCATCACACGATAACTGAATTTTTGTAGTGCGCTTGTTAGCCATTTCTAATTGTTAGTAATTCACCAATACGGTTGATTCAAATACCACACTGCTGTCAATTTGGAGTCCAGGAAACATTTGACTTTATATGTAGGATGCAATGAGCTGCGACAGATCGGAAGCAAGCTACGAAACCTCGAAGCCAGTAACTCGTGTTTGTTTATATGATTACCATCATATTTCATTATACGAATTGCTCGCTCGTTCGCTTCTAAAGCGAACATATACTGCGCCAGAAATGATCTAATCACTTCAACGGATCGCCTAAGCGCTCAACATACACATCATGCCCCTAAGAACAGAAGTGTGTTGGTAGGCAATGTAGTGTGGCGCAGTGCGTAAGAGTGGGTATACTGAAAGCCCCAACGCCGCCATCAAACAAGCACGAAAATACAAACATGGTCCTTCATGGTATTCAACGCATGAACTGCCGTCAACTCCTACGCCGTTCACTATTCACCTCTTTACTCCAAGTCCGTACTTTAGTCGAAGCGCGTGCCATTGGTATAGCCCGAGCCTTTCATGAGTGGATCTTCACTTACCGACCAGGCCTGTGCATCGAGCCTGGCCCTCTTCTCCTCACGCGTTTCGCCGTACCCTTCTTCGCCTGGATCAGTCCTCTTCTTCCCCTTGTTTAGATTTTGCTGAGGCTCGATGTATTTTGGGGTGCTGACACGCGAGCCACCCAGAGCCGGAGTGGGAAGGGAGGTATCGGTCAGAGCGGGCGGAGACGGAATCTCATCATCGTCATCGATAGTGATGTAGCTTGGCCGCTTGTTAAGGGCGATACGCGGCGGAAACTGGCTATCGGCTGTCATGCTCTCCTTGTTTGTGTGTGCAGCTGAAGCCTCGTGGTGCGCGGTGGCTTCTTGTAGTTTTGCTACGGCGGCTTCGCGTTGCTCGAACTCACGTTGCGTCTCTTCGCGCTGCTGAAGCCAGAGATCGTGCTGCTCCTTGTAGTCGATCTCCATGCCCTTTGTCCATGCCTTTTGCTCCTCGCTCTCTTCGCATGCCTCAATGCAGGTAGGACACTTGATGTAGAAGCCGCCATGGGTGGGCGGTTCATGCAACAACTCGAATTCAGGTAGATTCTCGCCAATCAAATCAGTCTGGTCCCAGTCGAGACAATCCTCGCAGAAGCCTTGTGGACACCAACGGCAGCGGAAGATCAGGCCTCCGGCATCTGTAGTGTTCTTGCCGCAGTCGCCGCAATTGTGTTGGGAACAGTAAAAGCCGCTGAAACCCTTGACCTTGGCCTGGTACTCAGGCTCGAGGCAATCGAAGTGGTAAGCACGAGGGCAGCTCCGACACTCCACCATATGGCCGGTATCTGAGCCTTCGAAGCAGGCTAAGCAGTGCTCTTCGTGATTGAATTCGCGTCGTTTATCACGTACGGGTTCCGCGAGACGAGGGTCTTTACCAGCCATGGTGGGTACAGCCTCCCAGTCGCCACAGTTCAAAGACTCTTTGTTGATTGCGTATCCATCGATCATAACTGTGGTGTTCTTGCCTTTGCGACGATCTTCTCGAGTGATGGTGTCCGGGAGGATATTAGTGTTAACCCTGGTATTCGGCTGACGCTGGTAACGCTTGCCCTCGAACACGGCGCATTCGACACGTTCCATGACTGACAGCCATTTCTCTTCGTCGACTTCGGAATGCGACCCTTCAGCGACTGTCAGGTCAGCCGGCTTGTCACGACACTTGGCCATCATAGTCTCGAGATCCCATGACACCATTTCGTTGACATCAATCTCAGGATGCGACAACGTTTGCGCACCGCGACGGACCAGTGTCTTGAGCTGTGACGTATCCATTTGAGGCATGTCGTCTGTGAGTGATGCTCGTCCCTTTGTCTTAGCTAGAGTCTCTTTGCCGTGTATGTTTTGCATGGATTCTGTGATCTTTGCGGACAGGTAGAGCTTCTTTCGAATACGGCCCATCATCTGTTCCTCAACGGTGCCTTGTGTACACAGCTTGTAGATTGTCACCTTGTTTGTTTGACCAATGCGGTGGGCACGAGCCTCGGCCTGTAGAGTAATCTGTGGATTCCAGTCTTCATCGAGGAAGATGACGTCTTGTGCGCTTGTAAGGTTGATACCCAGACCACCCGCACGAGTAGAGAGAAGCATGACCTTGTAGTCTGACTCCTTCTGATTAAAGAGGCGGATATCGAGATTTCGTCGCGCACGAGCGGTGCTGCCGTCTAGGCGTAGGGATCTGAAACGCTCACCGTGATTGCTAATAAGGGATAATAAGTCCTCACAGTAGTCGAGCGTACGAGTGAAGCCGGAGAAGATGAGTACCTTCTTGCCTTGGTCGAAGATGGTGTGTTTGAGCAGTTTCTCCAGCAGGATAAACTTGCCCGAAGCGCGGATGATGTGGTTACTGATGTAGTATGGATCCGGCGCGGCCCCAGGTAGCAGGTATGGATGCGAGCAGCATTTTCGTAGCTGCATCACGAGATTCATGAGTTTCTGCCAGGCACCTTTCGTCTGAGCACTCGACTGATCCTTGGCAATGGCCTCGAGCATGATATTTGCAGTCTCCTCCCATTCGCCGCCCTGCTTGGCGTCCGCGTCCATCCCTTGCTTCTCAATTCTGCGAAGCAACTGATCCTCTTGCATATCCTGTTCGATTGCCGCCTTTTCTTTCGTCTTGCCGTCAGCGAAGAGCTCATCAAGCATGCCATTGTCGATGCGAGTCAAAATCCTTGTGTACCAAAATTTCTGCATAGGGGTCAACGGCACATAGAGGAGCACCTCTTCCTTAGGCGGTAGGCCAAGGTTGACGCTAGGGCTGTCTTTCATGCGTCGCAGCATGATGAGCTCAAGCAAGTGACGAGCGTTGTCCATCGTTGTCCTGTTGACTTTGCCTTTGTTGAGGTCGAAGGACTCTTTGAATAATTTGTCAGTTCCCCCGATGAAGACATCTGGATATAACCAGGCGAGTAAGGCCCACATCTCGACCAGGTTGTTCTGGAGGGGGGTACCGGTCAATATCAGGCGGTACTCGGCGCTGATAGTACGCAGAGCGGTGGAGATTTGCGTGACGCTGCTCTTGATCTTATGTCCTTCGTCCAGGACAACATAGCGCCAGACAAAAGCGTGCTTGAACCATGCCTGCTCCGCCTGAAACGTGTCGTAGGTCGTCACGATGATTTTGAACGAGGTGGAGTCTTGGTCGTTAGTAGATAGTTTGGACACCTTGCGGCCAGCCTTGCGTGAGGCCTTCCGATCCCTGGCGCGAGTGGTTTCGTGTCCTTTCATGTCTTCCATCCCGACCGCAACCCTCTTGAGACGCTGTCGCTCGCTCGTAGCACCGTGGAAGCGCATAACTCTCAATCCTGGCACCCACCGCTGAGCCTCGGTGACCCATGAGTTGAGTACACTGAGAGGGCATATGACGAGATAGGGGCGAAGCTCTTCGGAGCTTAAACCATTCTTCTGGTCGAGCTCTTCGAGGTACTGGAAGAGCGACAGGGTCTGTAGAGTCTTTCCAAGGCCCATCTCGTCGCCTAGAATACCAGAGAAACCGTTGTTGTATAGATGTACGAGGTAGGAAAGGCCCGAGAGTTGGTAAGGCTTCATGACGGCTGTGACACCCGCTGGCTGCTCGCTAAGCTCCTCGTATTCAACAATTGGCTTCGCATTGTGATGGGCCACGAGCTTGGAGACGTGGTTGTGAGGCGGCAGTAGCGGTAGGAAGTAGTCCTTGTTAGCGACGAGGAAATTGTTCGCCTTTGTCTTTGACTTGTGGGCAATGTCGTCGCGAAGACGGGTTCGCGCAGTGTCGAGTTTCCGTAATGGCGTCCGTCCCTTGCGCGTGGGCGACGGAGTAGGCACAGTGTCGGACTCGAGGATGGTGCTCGTCCTGTCGCGCGTGCTCCGCCTCAGCGAACCAGTGCTTTCGCGCTCCTTCTTGCGCTTCTCCATTTTCAGCTCCTGTGTGTATGCCTCAATCCTGGAACTCGACTTGCGTGCCGGGCGGGCAGACAGTGCAAGCTCGTCTTCACTGATGGCCCCTTCTTCTTCTCTCGTCCGCTTGGAGCGCCTAGCGCGAGAGCCTTTAGGCACAGAGATAGTCGTCGTCGTCGGTTCGTTCTCGGGGCTCGATATGGAGGCAGAGTGCTCGTCACAGTCGGCTGTCGAGTCTTCAGCAAGGCCGTAATCTAGGCGTGGCAGTGAGTGCCGCTCGGATTTGTTTTCACCGTCACGAGAGACAATGGGATCTTCGCGCTTAGACTCCTGGGAAGAGACGCGCCGTGTCTTAGTCGCAGCCTCTGCTGAGCTTTGTGAAGCGAACATAGCCAGGAGGTTTTGCAACACTCCACCACGCTTCTTGGGTGTGATGGGGATCGGAGACGCTGGTGTTATACGCGGACGTTCTGCCATGGCGCCGTTTGCTGCGGATTTCGAAACCTATGGCATCACGGAGTGAATTGGTACAGGTAAGATTGGAGCGGAGGGGAGCGCTGGTCTAGGTATGCGACTTTACGTAGGGCGCATTGCGCAGGATGCAGCCTGGAGCCTTGCGCGGGTGAAGTGACGGTGAACAAGGCGTCAAGCGGTATTAAGCATCTTCATAGGAATATATCTACAAGAGAACCAGCAGGTCACGGTGAGGTGAGGTGAAGAATCGAACTCTTTACGGAATTTGAGATAGCCTGGCGGCGACATCGCGTACCGCGAAATCGCGAAATCCGCGTCGCGGAGACAAGGCCTGCTAAACGCCGACACACGCAGCATTCATTCTACGTCTACTTCGTACCAGCCCTCGCCCACCAGCGCAGCACACGCGCGCTGCCACAGAGCGCCATGGCACAGCAACCACTAACAAGCTTCTGGCCGCTCTTTGGGGGCAAGTCGGACGGCCAGGACGTGGTCAACCTCAAAGGCCGAGTGCTAAGGAATGGACCGAGTCAGGAGCAGCTCGACGACAAACCCAACGACCAAGGACAATGCGACTACTACCGCCTGATCAAAAAGGACGATCCTAAACACCTCGATTGGCGGAAGAAGCTGGGTGGCATGCTCCTGCGCGAAATCGGTGGCAAGCAGCACGAAGGTGAGCAAGGTGCGCGGCGCGTTCGCAACACGGCGCTGATGTGAAGCAGACAAATGGCAGCAATGCATCTTGTGGGAATTGCCCGAGAACTACGTCCTCTATGAGCACATCAAGACCAAAGCGGACGGCCAGGTCAAGACGGTCAAGAATCACTCGGGCGGCGGCCACGACAGACAAGATGCGTACTTGTATGGATACCCCAAAGGACCTAAGAAGCGCTTTCGGAGCCCAATCGAGTTCTTCCCACATCTCTTGTGGCTATACACCGACGAAACCAGCGATTACAACAATTGCACCTGCAAGATGTGCTCCCCTCAGCAGCCCGAGCCGGAGCGGCCAGCTGTCAGGGTCGAATTCAAGCCGGAGCTTTCTACGACCATCAAGCGCGAGCCCACGCCGAGCACACCTGTCCCAGGTTATGCCGTAGTAGGCCGTAACCCTGTCGTACAGATACCTGTCCGAAGACCTTCCTCAGGCCCGCCTGCGCAGAGCCCTAGCACAAAATCTGCCACTCCTGTGCCTGCACCAGTTCCAACGCCCAGTGCGCCGCCGATTAGAGCACCCCCAGCCCTTCAATCTACGACACTTCCGCAGCCTCGATCGTTGGAACAACAAGCCGATCTCTCCTACAACAAATATCTCTGCCGAACAGGAGAGGTGGTGTGGTTCTTCCGCCCAAAGACAGCAGCCTGGGGATTGGGGCTTGTCGTTCGAAGGTGGGCGACAAGAGGAAGCCCCGCAGACAGGTCATATTTGATTCAGCCTTTGTCGCATCCATTCGAACTGCCTCCCCAAGAGCTCGTCACCACGGATCAACATCTAAAACCTTGGCTTGCGTGGTCTGCGCCTAATTGCACTTTTCCTTACCTCCAGCAGCACCCACAGCTCACTTACGCCCAAGTAGACTGGGCCGGACTGGAATCGGGGCGGTACGGTGAAGGTATTGCCTCTGTTGATGCGTCCATTATGGCAGCGAAAGCCATCGACGGCACTTACACCCTTTTCGAGCGCCTCAAGACAACGGCAGAATCAGGCGTCGAATTACGGCACTACAATGGTATATTCCTTGGTGCTGAGAAGATCTGGAGAGGCGAACCTGTCCGTCTCCGTATAGGGAGCAGTGGAAGTGACTTGATGGTCATAACCGACATAGTGGAGCGCGTTTTTAGCAACGCCCCCCAGAAGCAGCTCAGCACGCAACCTGTTTCGCAGGTCGTTGTAGTCGGTGACATATACAGCTATGCCACCTTGGATGCCCCTGACCCTTCTAGTCCCCCGAAACCTCCGCAGCAAAACAATAACATCCCAACACGCATGGTTCACGACATGGCATGGCGTAACCGCATGCTCGTACCTACGACCCGTACGTTGGCCTGGTGGAAGCTCATTGCCTCTGGCTCCAAGCTGGAGATCTCGGATATCAAGGGGCGGTGGTACGAGACCAGTCTTGTTTTCCAAGAACCCTTTACCAAAGCTGTCAAAAACAACGAAGGCGGAAATGGCATATGGATGAACTCACGAGGCGATGCAACAGGCTTGGGCAAGAACGCTGGTGCACCAAGACCAAACCGAACCGCTGCTTTTGGACCATCCATACCCGAGGGCACGCAGCTTATTGATGGCCTAGACCCGCCAAATCAGCCTGTCGGAGAACAGCAACAACAACAACCACAACAACCACAGGACATGCAGGGCTTAGACATGGGCATAGGCTCCGAGCATGCTACATTTTCCCTCGACGATTTCATGAACGTCGACCATCTAGGCGAGGATGCAGGCATGGACTTTCCCTTTTGAACTGTGAGCATTCAAGCATTGCCAGGCGCAAATGGACGGGTTTTGAACTTCGCAAATAGCATTTGCATGGACAGGTCTTCGTACTACTACAGAAAGGAGATACCCAAAGAGCTTTTATAATATTAAACAATTAAAAAACATTCTCGTAATAATAACATGTCCACTCTTGAAGAAGCCAGCCCTACATTGAACATTGAAGGCAGATATCCAGGCGTCTTGGCAATCAATGACGTCACATCTCCATCTCAAACCACAAGCACCAAAACACTACAACTCGACCGATTCCCACGACTTCCCGTAACCTCGCACCACGACCGACTCAGAATGCTTCGCCCTATAACCCTACGTATACCTCTGCGAACTCCGTGTTCAAAACGCGCCTTCTCCCTCCTCAATCCAACCCACCGCTCCCATACAAACCGCATCTTCGACCCCGTCCGTCAACCCAACGACCTCCACACCCTCACCCTTCTCAACGCCGCGGACAACCGCTCTCTCATCACTTTATGGAGCGCATCGTGGTGCCAGACTTGTCAGACTGTTAAACCGCTTATTCGGCAGTTGATTGAAGAGGAGAAGATTGGTGAGAGGGAGGGGGGTTTAGGGTTTGTGGAGGTGTTGTTGGATTCAACGCTCATTGGAGATTTGGGGGTGCAATTTAGGGTATGTGTGTTTTCAGTCGATTCGTGTGGGGTTGGAATTTGATTAGGGCGTGAAGACTAATGCCGTTTTGGCAGATATCGAGTATGCCCACGCTCCTTGCTTTTAGTCGGCAGGAAGCGCAGTTTGATACTCGACTCACGAAGCCGGAAGATATGCGGAATAAGGAATTTTTGAGGGAATGGCTTTTGACTGAGGCGCGGAGGGGAGGGCGCAAAGGTGGTGGTGGGGGGAGTTTGTTTGGTTGGTAGGCGTCCGATGTGTATTGTGACTGGCCTGACGATGGTCAGGTAATAATACCACCAATTCAAAAGGCACGCAGTGATAAGGTCAGGTTGTATGATAGGTTGTAAGTTGTGACAGGTAAGTCATGATCCTTGAGCGGGACAAGTGTATAGTTAACTAGGTAGGTTAGCGATTGATGAAACGCCCAGCACCATAAAACCGCCGGTATTCTGATGTTGCTCGATTCTTTGGGGGTAAAGTCTGCGGTCTACATTTCGAAAGAGCTTGAGTTGACTGAATTGCATAGCGACTAGAGCTCAACAACAGCCCCACAACCACAATCGCCGATGTTCAATGCAGATATAAGTGCCGTCCGGCCGAGCGCGAGGACTCAAAAGACACTACAAAATGCGCGGCCAAATCACTATATGAAAAAGTCGCGTTGCGTGCCTTATGACTAGAAAAGCGCAATGTATGTTTAAAGCTATGATAAATAGAACTTCGCGACGAATGTACGATGTGCACGAAGGAGTTGGAGCAGGGAATTTAAGGCCAAGGGAGTTTAGGGAACCACAATAAGTTATCAGAGCACTTGAGTGACTCATATATGTGGTCGTGGTTGCTTACAGCTAAAGAAGAACCTCGGATACCTCTCAATACCATGAAAACTTCCCAGTAGCATCAACTTCACCTAAACAGACATTTTCCTTTGTGACCCTTGCTCAAATAGCAGTTACCCGGAACCCCTTCACCGCAGATGGTACTCCCTCTGTCTAATTATCACTGGTTATTATATGCTCGGAAACTAACATGGGAACTATCATACGACTTGAACAAACACTATCGGTAGGAGGGCACCGTGAGCCACACCAGCATGTATTGTGCTCCATCACCTGGCCTCATATGCTACGTCAGACTTTGCGGGGCTAATCGAACAGGCGGCAATGGAAGGCAGACCTGTTGAGGACTTTGATCATGAAGAGCCCATTCTAATTCGACATCTGAAACCAACGCGTTATAGGGATCAGTGTTGCTAACTGATCTCGAAGAAAGTCGATAACGGGTTCGAGCTTCGAAATGACGGGTGTTATGGAGGCATATATAGCACGCAAGTAGACATCGTCTTCGCTTGTATATAATACATACAAGACAGAAAAATAATCAAGCTAAGATAGAAATCGGCCAGTGATATATCAAATTTGAACGAGGGACCAATATATGACCAACACATAGCATTCAGCTGCCTCTAGGCGTGAGAAGGGCGCAGCCACAGTCAAGCCAAGATACAGTCTCTAGATACTTCCCAATGAGTTCGGACCACGTTTCAGGGTGAACTTAGTTTCGTATCCATATGTGGGAATCATGTAGCTGATCGCCTTCTCGTCTTTGAGGGTCACATATGGGTGTAGTACACAGCATGGCGTTGGGATTATCAACCCCTTCTGATACGGCATTATGTATGTTAGCTTCAAACGGACTTAAGCCTGCTGAATACTATATAGGCCTCCTAGATTAAGGTAGATATGTGATAGGAAGGAGTGGTGAGCTGCTGCGATAGGTAGAGAGCAACGTGGATGCGCGGCGGAGTCCACCATCGGAGCTTATCAATCTTATTCCGGGTGGAACTTGCAATACTTGGTTTCGATTCTACTGCGGGTCATATACAATAAAAGTACTTGAAGATAGTGAGCTGCTCCAGTCGTGTCTTGCATTACGTTTCGTCTGTCTTCAGTGCACTTGATAGATACCATTCACTACAGTCTTCAACTGCAGCAATCAGGCTGAAGTTGTTTGTAGCAGATATGCCTAACCCACTTTAACCTTGAGCATCCTGTTGTTCAGCTGTGAGTTGTGTTAATGTCTACTCTCTTATTTAATTGGTCAGCCTTGTGTTTCTTTTATAGGAGACAATTGGAACAGATTCTGAGTTCTAGTGAAGCGATGCCTTTGATTTGTATTCTACCAATTTTTTGATTTCAAGATAGCCAGATATATTTTTGTAAGGTAGAAGAGTACAACATAACTACTATATAAACAGTGCGATTACACGTCCAAATACAAGACTTCTGACCAGCGCGAAAAGGTACATCTAAAAGACCTGACAATGAGAAAATCAACACAAAAAGCCGTATCAAAACGCGTCTAAAAAGGAAAGTCTGTCAGGTCCACGTGGTTGAAGCGCGTCACGCATCTGAACGTCTCCGTCGGCCTCGGCGTGGACTTCGTAGCCAGCCAGGAAATGAAGGGCGTCCGCTTCCCTTTTCCTTGGTTTTGGGCGGTATCGGCTGGCATGACTGCCGAGGAAGTCGATATCTGGCTCGTCGTAACTCCTATTCAAGGGCGGAGGGTCACCCATCAAGTAAGCGATGTCACTATTATAGACGTCTTCATCCTCGTCCTCGTCGCTATCTTCAAAGTAGCCCATGCCCTCGTCTTCTTCTTCATCTACATCTTCCTCCTCCTCCTCCTCCTCCTCCTCCTCCTCCTCCTCCTCATCTTCACTGTCTTCAAGTTGGAGGTTGTTGGAATAATTGTACCCCACGGTTGTTTCCGGAACTGTTTCGAGCACAACATCTTCATCACGAATCGCTTCGATCCTCTCGCGCAGAGCGTTTTCGTTCTGCCATAACTTCGTAGTGGGAAACTTCCGATCGGCCAAAACGTTCTCGATACTTTCGTTGGCGACGAGGTGTCGGCCTTGAAGCCAGGCCACCAGCGTCCTCCAGTCTAGGAGCCCAACGCAGGCGGCTCGTGCGAGGGTGTAGAACTCCTCGTAAATTTCGTCGCTGAAGTGACGAATTAACGCAGGCCTTAGTCCCATTGCGAGAATCCACGCGTTTATCACGACATGAGCTCCACATTGCCAACCTCCTGCCTGCTGCTGCGTAACCTGAATAGATTCGAGCGTAGTCGTATTCACATGCCCGTCTCTATTACGATGTACTGACCACTGGAGGCGCTCCATAGCGCTTGTGACTGCACGCGCCAAACGCTCGTAGGAATCTTCGAATATGTGACAGCTACTGTCGCATAAAATTACTGCAAATTGCGGTGGAACAACAGTCGTCTCTTCTTGCACGACCGCGAGGAGATGATGACCAGCCGCCCTTCCTCCCCTCCTAGCCGGTAGTCCTTTTTTACCTCGCCAGGTTTCGACTCGTTCAAGTAAACCCCCTTGCATGACGCTTAAGGGCAGGAGCCAACAGCGTCTGGGACGTGAAGCCACCCCGGTACCTCCAGCAATGGTCATTGCAATCTGGAGATCGGTGCTAGTGGCAAGGGAGAAACCGCCTGCAAATATAGTGTTAGGATTACGCCGGTGGTGGATTTGGCTCTGTAAGTCATCGATTGCTTCTACGACTGCAGCGATAGCAAGGTTAATTTCGGATGCCTCGAGCGGACGTCTCCATGCTCGTACATGGAAGGGCTCGACCGCAAGTGTGGTCCCAAGGAAATCAGGGGCGAAGAGGTTGGTGTAGAGTTTAATAGTTTCGTCGGACACCTGAGCCGGATTTGATATCAGAAGTAAGTCTCTTCCAGTGCGCCATTCCTCAAGATATCTTCTGCATGTCGCTATAAGTTGAGTACGAGTCTGTTGTTTGAAGTTTGGATTGGCGGCTGCGAGTTGATTTTTCAGCTCCGCACCTCTGATACTGCCCAGGGCGCCGTGCGCATTTCTAAGCTGAATTGAGTTGTGGCGTAAATTGAGCCTTCCGTGCCAAGCAAGTTCTCTGGCACAGATAATGCGATCATTCGCATTCCATCCATCTGAAGGGAAAGAATTTCGGTCATTGTGCCTCCTTCCTAGGGACAATGAACATCTGTTCGTGTTTACCAACTGCTGCAAATTTAGATCAGGGTGTTCGAAGAAATGAACCAGTTCTAGCTCCCGTATGTTTTCAACAATGTTTCCGAGATAGTCTTCACGTTCATTCCTCAGCTCCATCGTCTCAGTGAATTGGCGGTCAAGTGGGACATGGTCTTCGAGAACGAATCCCCGGCATCTGAGGAATGCATAGATCAGCCTCCAGTCTGCATGTTTAATGCGAGCAAGATGTACAACATCTTGCACTTCCTGGAAGAACTGATCGTTCCAGTCCAGACGAGCGTTAGGATTGGGTCGAAGCCCTAGAGCTAGAGTCCATGCGTTCAGAATGGTATAATATCCACATTCCCAGTCACTGCGCTGTTGAGACACGGGAATCCAGCTTGTATGAGTTGGTGCGTGGCTTTCCAAGTCAGCCTCGGCATAAACGTGCTCCCACCAGCGGCAGAGCCTGAGAAGTCTCCAAGCCCAGCGATGTATTGTTTGGCGATGTGTTGTATTGAAATTATAAGCTTTGGAATCTAGGACGGAGAAGGTAGGTTCCGCTTTTTCGTTGAGTTGGATCACAAGCAGTGCAAAATGATTGGCATGGTGAAGCGGCACGATCAACGGCCGGCCTGGTCGTATACTTGCAAGGGCCGTGTAGTCGGCATTGCCAGCACATCCCTGAACAGATACTTGATCAATGAATGCGAATCCCAGGTTAATATCCCCCTGAGATTGGGTAATAGCCAGCGTCACAGATGCGATAGCTAGTGAAACCTCCGTGTCATCCAACCAAGAACCATAGCCTTGAGTCGGATTTTCTGTTTCCCGGAAGTCGCGTAGATCTGCGGCAATTTTGTCGGTTTGTAATAGCTCATCAAGTCTTCGACGGAAGTCATCGCACGCATTGAAGTTCCGTGGTAGGTTGTGGTATAGGTTTCGGATCTCGCGTCTAGTCAGATCATTTTCGAACCTTCCTGAGCGCCTCAATGCGGGAATACGGATCTTTCTATCATCTGGTTCCAGGTCATCCCATTGAAAGGGCACATCATGCGGCACACCTAGGTCGGGGAAAAGGTGCTTGGTTGAGTTGATGCTATTGTCTGTTCCGGAAGAGGTAATCGACCTCTTCGCCATCTTTTCCAGGTGCGTCTTGTCATTTGAAGAGTGGACGGTTTTTGAGAACCTACGCGTTTGAACAGGCGGCGCTTCCGAGCTGACATAGCCAATGCAGCGCAAAAATGACCAGATGAGCTTCCAGTCCGCATCGCCCTGTAGGACGACCTGGACGAGTTGATTAACCTCGGAACTGAACGCTGCCCTGGGCTTAAAGCTATTGTTCAGGGGCAGACCGAGAAGTATACTCCACGCAGTCAGAATTACAAAGTATTCTGCTTGCAAAGATTCGAACTGTTGTGGTCCCAAGTGCCATCTCATGACCTCGGCAAGCGTGAAATCTGTCTCCCAGCTACTCAATACTGACGAATAGATTCCGGCGCGCTCTTCTCGATTCAAAGCCCATGGGGCAGAATCTACAGCATCGACGAGCACGCGATCGCCATCTGCCGTACGCTCAGGCTGGAGGATAACCAGGATGGTATGGTTTGCATGTCGAACTGGCATCAATGTAATGCGCTCTCCACGCCCAACATAACGGTCATTACCTGCATTGGCTATCCTTGAGACCGCAGAAATACCAAAGCCATCGCCACGAGGCTGCAACTCATTTATGGCGCGTAACACTGTCGCAATGCTCTCGAAGACTTGGGTCTGGTCGAGTCTAAGCTGTTGTCCTTGATCCCCAGACACAGTCTTTGAAAGCTTGGCGATGGTGTCATGGAAATACGCACAAGGATCGAAATCCTTGGGAAGTTCAATCGTATTAGTTGCCCTTGCTTTCGGTGACGTTTTAGGCGGCGGTGGTGTCTTAGGTCCTGGCGTCGTAGTCCTTGCATCCGAGAGGACCGGAGTAGTGTGGTTTGTAGAGTTGGAAAGACCATTCGGTCGAGTTGTGTGATCTAGGGAAGATGATGGTTGCGACGAAGCATCGTGTTGTCGCAAACTGAGACGCCCTCTGAGTTGCTCCGATGTGTCGGTAAAGTTCCAGGAGCCACTACTGATAAGGGCCTCGAGGCTTTCGAGCTCCTCATCGTCCAAATCATCCGATGCAAATATCTTTGAATGACTGATGCCCCCATCAAGGACTACTTCTATGGTAGAAGTGCCACGCCCAATATCTTCCTCGCCTGAGGCAGCCTGCGGGGTGCTGTCTTGATTTTTCTGTCGCTCAAGTGATAGTTGGAAAGGACGTACACGCTGGTCGAACAGGCGGTCCTGAGGCGGGAAGCCTTCATCAATATCGTTTTCCCTGTTGCCTCTGCCGTCATTGGGCCCATACCTTCCCGGCTTAACGAATCTAGTACACCTGAAGAAAGCAAGTAGCAGCTTCCAATCCAAGCGATCTTGAAGGGCCAAGTCGAAAAGTCGCTGGGCACGGGTAAAAAAGCTTGTGAACCCATGATCATTTGGTCTAAACGCCGAGTCAGGCTCGAGGCCCAAGGCGATAGCCCATCCGTTTAAGATTGTGTATATCACACTCTGCCCCCGTAAGTTATGTTGAGCACAAGGAACCCAATCAATAGGTTCATGCAAATGGGCTTCCATTTCCTGTTGTGTGTTGTAGATGTTCCGCCACCACCGTCCTTGAACTAATAATTGGCGCGCACGTCGAATGAATCGGTCCCGGTCAGTTCTTCTAGACCGCCATGTCATAGGGTCCAGAATACGAAGAGTTATACGACTATCTGCTTGGACTTGGACAACAAGCAAGACATGGTGATCATGGTGTTGTAGAGAAGCAAGCAGTGTCCTCCCAGGTCTGTATATGCTGTTGTCATGATGAAAACTGAATCCAGTGCTTTCTGGTTGTCGATCATCAATAGAGGCAATTACTCTAGAAATGAGATCTCCATATTGGCGGTGCTGTGGCTCCAATAAATGACGTCGGACATAATCACAGGCGTCCTCGATAGACCTCCCTTGATCCATCCATGTATCATCATACACTGCGCTTTTTACCGGTGCCGCTTGAATGCCTGGACTTGGAGCTTGAGTACCGACCCGCACTGATATAGTGACACCAGATTCAGTGTTCTCCTCTGGCACCTGTTGACCTTCAATTGGAGCTTCAGACCCAGACTGCGCCGGTTTGGTGGCCCTATCTTGAGTAATTTTCTCCGGCGCCAGTTGACTTTCTTGATTCGGAGCCTGGGGACCAGACTGTACTGGAATGGTGACACCAGCTTGAGTGCTTTTCCCCGACTTCTTTGGAGCCTTTGGAGCCTTCGGAGCCTTCGGGGCCTTCGGGGCCTTCGGGGCCTTCGGGGCCTTTGGAGGCTGTGGAAGCTCTGGAGACGCTGGAGCCCTTGGAATCCTTGGAGATCTCCGTACCTCAGGTGGTGGAATTCCAATGGGTATCCAAGTAACAGTCGTATTCTCCAAAGCTACGTCACCATTGGTATCTCGATTCTCTAGCTCTTCCGCTGACGGCCTAACCTTAGCACCAGAAGCAATTGGTGCTTTAAAGTCCAAATCTTCGATGCGGCGGAAAAAGAATAGCGGTTGAGATAAGAGTTCGATGACCGTGTATCTAGTGAAGGGACCGATGATGAACGGTTGGGTGGAGGCAGCTTCACTACTCTCCCCGTTGGCATCATCTTCGGGCGGGCGGTCGTTGACATAGGTATGTCCGTTCACGGTGACGTTTGTCCCAGGTGGAAGTTCAATAAAGTATCCGTGGTGTAGCGTCGATGACTCTCGTTCTGCACCTGCATCTGCATCTGCATCCGCCTCTACAGGTGGGAGTGGGGGCGGTGACCTTCGAAGAAAGTTCAAGTGAGCAGATACATCATGGTCTGCATCGCGTATGGTACTTTAATGTCGAGATCAGTATGTAGCCAATTCATAGTCTAAGTGGATATACACTCACACTTGTAGTCGGTAATCTTGTGTTAGAGCCAGCACAGGATGATCATCAGACCTAGATGCGACAACGGCAAGGTCATCATTGTAATTCCTGAATGCTTGCTCGAAAGCGTTGTTAACATATGGTCCTGCAACACGGGTTGACGCCCCTCTCCTTGGCGGCAAATCTGCCTTGATCACTTCGAAGAAGTCAAGCACCGCCTGACTAGTCTGACTCTCGTTGCTTCCAGGTGGAACGTATGGTTTCGCCGTGGCCGCTTTGTATAGCGGCGTGCGTACGCGCGGGAATCCAAAGGATGATTCTCCTGTTGTAAGTTGATCCCAGTTGCGATTGTAGAGAATGGGCGCAAATCGTGTTATAGCGTTGCTCGTGTCCGGCGCGTTGTCTCTAGCAGTCGCAGTCCCGGGCAAGCCCCAACGGACCTCGTCCCTACCAGACGCTGGTTGCACTTTGCCTGTAGTAGCCTTCTTTCTCGGCTTTTTGGAACCTTGATCCCCATCGCCAGTCGCTTTGCGCTTAGGGGGCATGATCTAAATATCGGAAAGGCAGGATTTTGAACAAGAATATGACACGGAAATAAGATAGAGATCAATTGAAAGATCAGCGAGATGTTGCGTTGGGCGTATATTTGACTTCTTCGCAACAAATGCTCTTTGTCTGCGAAGTATAATGAAGACGCCGCATTTGTCACAACAATGCGAAAGGGATCAAACAAACAAAAAGTGGCTGAACTAATCTATTGAACGCCAGTTGATGCGGATCGTCTATCATGATACTCATATGATGAACAAAGAGAAAAAAGAAATCATGAAAGTGTTGGTACAAGTCAGGCTCGGTAGACTAAAGGTAAAATGATAGGGTGGGTCAACCCTGGTGCAGTGCGAATCTGTCTGCCCATAGCTCCCTTTGTTGAAATGGTCCTCTAGGGTTCTTTGTTGAAGTGATCGAGCCAGGGAAGATGCGCAGCTCGAGCGCGAAGACGCTTGGCGGGTCGCAACGTATTTGTGTCAAAGCTACCTAGGTAGTACGATTGTGCGCGGCGTGCCATGCAACTCTTTCTGAGTCGCGTCACAACTGGTTGCTTTCTTCCACTTGCAAGTATTGTAGCCTCTTTCGTCACAGGCTAATGCTATATGAGGAACCTCCTCGGCTGTATGGCTCATATCGCGGTATGTTGGTTCGAGTATTTGTCCATCACGTTGAAGACTATGTGGTTGTTCACGTAACAGTCCTGATCCGAAGTACGACACCCAAGGTCGGTTTCCAGCTCTGGTCCGACGTCTGATCGCATCGTTCGGATGATATTAGCGGCATCGACGCAAGATGAGGTGCTGTAGTAAGTTGCGGCAGGATCTGCGACGTAGTTGTAGTCGCTTGGGTAGGTCCAAGTGTTGTGGTAGTGTTGTTCATATGGGTAATTGTACCGGACATCCTCGACCTTGATTTCAGCAGCCGACGGGGTCATCGGCGCAGTATAGTAGGGTGTAGAGTACGCTGGTGGTGGTGGTGGCGTACCCATACTTGACACCATCGAGCTAGGGCTGGGAGAGTCACAACAGCTTAATGCCGTTGGGCGAGGTGCCGGAATGGTAATCGGTGGGACTGACGGCAAGTGTCGGGGCATGGAAGCCGCCCTCGCGTGAGAGGGCGTCGGCGAGCTTGTAGATGATGCCAGGTTACAGGTGATCCTCCGTTCGAGCATGGCATTGAGCGTAGGTGCCGATGAAATCTTATCATATGATCTGTCGGGTGGCCCGCCCAAGGCGATAATAACCTCTGGCTCAGACACACCTCGCTCATGTAGGAGCGCTCGGAGCCTGCGGTTCTCATCGAGAACCTTTCTGGCCGCAGTCTGAATTTCTGACGAAGCTTCGATGCCGACCTGTTCGCAGCTTCGTAGTTTGGTTTCCAGCTCATGCAGATATTCCTTACGTCGAGCACGCGAACGCCCTGGTAGACGAGCAATGTCAGTATTTACTCGATCCAAGGGAGTGGAGTTTAGAGCTAGTCGAGGTCGGCTAAGCGAGTGATCGTTCTTCAATACCGTGCATTCGCTCCAGTAGCGTTGACGGACACCATCGTTGAATGAATGCCAGGTCTTTCGCTGAACTGTAAGGCCGGGAAACGACACCAACACGGCTGGTGAGAAAAGAAAAAGGCTTACGCTGGTTGTCACGAATCCGAGCAAGATTCTGTGCTTTTTGCTACGAGCCGTTAGCAAAAGCCTTGTAGTTGAGGGGTGCAAGCGGCCCGTACCGAATTCCTGAGGTCACTCATGATGATGTTTGACGCGAAGCAGCTGTGGTGAACAAGAGTTGATGATGGGAGATCTTGATAGGCCTGAATTTAGTTGCTTGATCATACTGGGGAGGATATGTACAAGTCGATGGCAACGGGTAGATCTTAAAGTAGAAGGTAGCCAGCTCGAGAAAGCCGCCAGTACCCTCCCGGACTAAGGATGGTGGAAGGGAATCCTGGCAAGTCAATGTAGGGGTAGCCAGAGTACGCCTCGCTGTCTAGCTGCAGCCGTGGAGGTCTGAGCGGGCAGGCCCGGGGCGGCCAGGATGATAGACGACTTTTAGTGATGATGAAATTTTCGGCTTGCATCGCTGCAGAGTTGAGCTAGTGTAACGTTACACTGTAAACGGATAAGCCGCCGCTAGCGCGCTGTTCTACCTTGGTAGCGTGGCACGTTCCCGTCTCAGCTCAACTCTCGGAAATTGGAAGTCTGGAGGGTTTTCAGCTGCTTTGCAACAACACGTTGCCTGTTAGCACCAGCTGCCATCGCCTCTACTGGACCTACGTCCATCGACTTTCAATTCAACATCACGTCCACGAGGCGCAAACACCACGCAACTCGCTGACATGGCTGTTCGCCAACGCATAACCGCTCCGTACACTGGAACCATCGATCCCACATACAGACTCGTAACGTCCTGGATACTCCCACCTGGTGTTTTTTTTGGCTTTCGAGCCTTGCTTTCCCTCTATGCTTTTGCGACTCTGTTCACCGTCTTTGGCTGGAATGGCAGCCATGGCAGGTCGGAAGAATCGCGACATTCCTTTTCTTACTTTACGCATTTGACGTATTGGGGTCTTGCCTTCTACTATGCGTTCAGTGCCATACATACAGGCAGCTATTGGCTCACCGGAACTCCCTTCCTAGCTCGTTGGCCGAAAGCGCTCCAGATCGCCCACAGCATGTTTTACTCAACTATTGTGATCTATCCTTGGATCGTTACTGGTAGGTTAGATCTCTTTATATTCGTGTGGAGCTGGGATACCGTTGGTAGAAGACTGAAGGGTTAACGCGCCTTGAGTGTCAAGTCGTTTCGTGAATTAGCCATTCTGCACCTAGATGATGATACTGACACATACAGCTGTCTATTGGGGTCTCCTTGCACCGGGTCGCTTTCCTTCCGCATTTTATCTCTGGTCAAATACTTCCCAGCATGCTCTCAACTCGCTCTATGCGTTCTTCGAGATCTTCTTTCCCCGCACTGAGCCGTTGCCTTGGCTTGACCTCGTCCCAACTGTTATATTACTGGCTCTGTATCTTGGACTAGCCTACCTTACGCATGCAACCGAGGGATTCTACGTTTACGGCTTCCTGGACCTACAGGAGCACTCATCTGGCGTTGTTGCTGCTTACATCATCGGCATCTTGGTAGCTGCCATCGTTATCTTCCTGATTGTTAGATATCTCATCATGTTGCGTGTGTGGGTTACGGAGAAGAAGATGGGCAAGACTGGCAAATTCTCGAGTCGTGGAAAGCTGGAGGAAACTGGAAAGACCATCCCGCTACACCATGTCAGCCAGAAGTAGCTAGCCGTTGACGCTCCTTGAATCGATCCTTCTTGGAGGTATTGGTCGTATTGTTTTCGTTACGCCAAACACCCTTCAATGTTACGCGGAACTAGACCTCCACCCATAATCCTCTATTCCGTTAACTCTCTTCCTTCGCGTCATACCCCTGCTTGCTTTTTCAAGAGACATCGATCGCACGGCTGAAAGCTCTGACCCTCTTGGCTTCGCAAGCCGCTATTTTCACAGGCCACTTGACCCCTCGCGGCACATCGGTTTAGCCCATGTCATAGTTAGGCACGCTCCTGAATGTTTGCTTCTTTCTGTTCATCACATTTAACGGCTCGCATCTTGTTGTGACCCTACTCTGTTGCTACCGCCGAGCGGCGACTGGGCTCGGACCATCGAGGCTGATTGCGGTGTTATGGAGCAAGCCGAGATTCTCATCAATCTGGTCGGCTCAGGCTCAACATCGAAAATCCGTTCTACCTCACGTACAACACTTTCGAAATTGGCTGATGAACCAGTTCCTCAGTGTACCGCACAATCCGCCGGGCTGGAGCTAGTGTTCTCCTTGGAGACGTGCTCTGTCTACATGGAACCATTGGGCCCGCTGTTAGCCATATTCAGCCATTGCCAATCGGAAGGAAGAGGCTATGTGTGCCTCACTGCAGCTCTAGTATTGATCACACGCAAGATCACCTCAAACTGATGCGACTGCAATGCATTACGGGGGTGCTGTGATGTTGGATTACTCAAGTGAGAAAAGGAGAACCAATCGATATTACACGTGAGAAGTGACCAGCCAATGGATAATTACACGTGAGATCAGGAATATGCCAAGTACTTTGTACCCAACATGAACTGGGCAGTCGCAGCCATCAGTACATAACGCGACTGTAACTGGTAAGGTGATCGAACGCCAAAGCGAGCTTCTAGAAGCAGGCTACTGCTTGCTAAACAGCGCCCATGGATTGCACACGACACCCTTTTGCAGTTGCAAAATTATGATTGGACTACTGCTCGCATGTGCGCAAATTTTCTTCTTCACGAGACCTTCATGAAATCATCTCGCTGAGTTTTCAAGTTGGTCAGGGATATTTACCAGGAGAGTTGCATAGGGCTGAGGCAAATTTTGGCACTCTCTGACGACCCAGATGGTGCCTGGCATGACATTTGCCACATATGATCGCCTCTTTCGTCCTGTCTGGGGAAGGTCTTTGCGGTTAGTCACCGCTCGAATTCACGATTGCCCCCCCCTCTCATAAGTGGGGATGACTTGGCCTATCTGCTTTATCGCTAGTAATGATCTCTGGAGTCGTTGGGCGCCATCGGCTGCGAGCGGGTGTCCACTTAGGAAGTAACACCGTACACCATCCCGTTCCTCTGCTCACAAGGGTCTAGAGTGGGGCGGCCTTCAACAACGCGATGCCCCTACCCACCTCCACATCTGCTTGATAGAAATGATCTACCAATGGCTCGGATGCCGTTTCCTGAGCCTCATTTACCTGGCGATCATTGATCGCTGTGCTTAAGATCCTGGGTTCTACATCAGATATTGCAATGCAACATCACCCATGTGATTTGTACAAGGATCAGCGATCCTTCACTCATCGCGATCTTCTCAAAGTCACTATGTTTATAGGCGCCGAAATCTCCGGAAATATATGGAATACATCCTTAGCTGGGCCAATAGTGTATT
This sequence comes from Cucurbitaria berberidis CBS 394.84, assembly GCF_010015615.1. Classification (NCBI taxonomy): domain Eukaryota; kingdom Fungi; phylum Ascomycota; class Dothideomycetes; order Pleosporales; family Cucurbitariaceae; genus Cucurbitaria; species Cucurbitaria berberidis. The sequence continues at coordinate 1,674,891 of NW_024468940.1, read as the reverse complement.
CTCCACAACAAACTTAGAACAGTCCCGCTAAACGGTGCCTCTCCGGTGTCTTCGGGGCCGGCCGGGCTTCCTTCCATACCGTAGAAGTTCTGCGATGAAGCCGCACAGACGGTCAATGAATTATGAGATCCCCCAATTTACCGGGACGGGACACGCTTAGGTCCCTCAAAGTCCACGCTTCCGAAGATTGTATGAAACCTTAGGACCCGTCTTTTCGCGGAGTATCGCTTGCGCCGTTCCTTTTTTTCACATTGCTAGGCAGAAAGGGGACCTGCGGCAATTTGCTCGTGGGACTGTGCGGCACTCTAGTGATGGCTTGCAGTAGTTTCGTCTAATCTGTGAGTTTCGAAAGATCTGGGATGGCAGGTGGATGAGACGTCAAGCAGCAATTGATATCAGTGAAGACGTGTTGAGACACTGATGGCGGTCAAGGTCGTTTTGGCCATGAGAGCGCAACTGACATGTTGTTTTCCTAAGAACCTCCTCAATAGTACCCTAAGTCCGCGAGTCAATCACATGGCTCAACATTTGCTCATCCGTTGCAACCGCACACTAGTTCTAACCCCGCGTTTAGCTAGTTAGTTTCGAGAGGATCCAACCCCTAGTATAGTGGCACCACTTTTTAGCCCGTCGCCTTTCCTCCGTCAAGCAAAGCTATCCCACTCCATCAAAATATTTAGCTAGTTTCAGAATCCGAGCAGCATGTGAACGCCCATGAGATGTGGAATGCATCGGAAGCGCCGATGATGACAGTAAGGATAGGATGATTATCTCTAACACCGTAGATCTCCCCATGACGGCGGGTTCAGGGACTCTCATTATTCGTCTCAGCCTCATATTTTCGGCAATACGCATGACAAAACACGTTGCAACTGTTGCATTGCCATGGCGGGAACTGCTCGAGCCATCCAACAGAAGTGCAAACACCCGCAGGCCCTGCGCAGCGTTTACGCAAACTGCGCAATATGACGTTGCGCTCGGGTTGGAAGTGGGCTCGTTCCTTTACCACTCCTGGGTCCTGCAGTAAGGTTGCATCTGCGTGTGCGCTAGTGACTGTCATTTCTGAAAAGGCCGCATGGGGGACGTCTCAATGCGTGGGGGCTGATGATGGTCAAATGATGCAGTAAACGGTTCGGACAGCAAAGCATGGAAAACACAGTCGACGCTTGGTCCATCCACGTGAGACTGGCCACACACCAATATCATCTTACTATCGATCTGGTTCGAATACCAATACCTAAGTCTATCGGTCCATCTTTTAGTGAATGGTTGGGACAGAAACGGCTGGTAGAAGCCCAAAAGAGCGTTGCGACATATCTCTATCGTCTCAAGCAATGACCCACAATTTGCCAATCAAGACTGAACCACAAAATCTTGGATATGTTCCTGATCGCATCCTCGGTCAAAGTATGTAGATTTAGCTTTGGAAATTCGCGCCCGTGGAAGCAGAAGAAACCTTCTAGAAGCATGACTTACCGAGGTCCAGCCATTGGTTCACATGCGCTTTTCTCCCACACCAGCCATCACAAGGTAACTCGTATTCGCGAACCGTCAAACTACACCAAAACTACCGCATTACGGAGGGATATTCGGGTTCACAAGCAAAGATGATAGAAGTCATCTACATTGTTCGGCATGCAGTACGTATCAAGTCAAACATCCGACTCCCCACCGCCTCTGCACAGTCGCCTCCTCCACACACTATTCATGGAACCAATTCCGCGTCGGGCAGCCACTCTACAGGCCTCCGTTCCTGCATCACAGTCTTGCTAGTTTAGACACAGCCCGCGCGTATTATATTTGTGTTCTCAAACTTCACGAGCTCCACATTTCCCCTTAGAATGACATTCTCTCTAACGGCGCGGCGCGACTTCTAGTTTCGCGCCAACTGGTCGGTGGATCCTCAGACTGGCACGTACACGGCATCGCTGATCAAGACGCCGACTGGGATCCCCACGGATCCGCCGTTGACGTCTAAAGGGGTTGAGCAGGCGAAGGAGCTCGCCGAACACCTATGCAAGCTTGAGCCCCCGATTGACAGGGTTTATTCGAGTCCTTTCTATCGATGCCTACAAACCCTAAAGCCTACGACGGATCGACTGTTCCGGGACGGCAGAGCTGATGGGAAGATTAGAATCGATCGAGGAATTGGGTATGTTGATTGACATTTGATGCCAAAATGTCGACAAACATATACGAGAAATCAACGCTGAGAACGACGACTAACTTTTGATGTAGAGAGTTCTTCGGACGCGCCAGCTGGGAGCACCCAACACCACCGACGGTTCAGATCTTGTCTCCCCACTTTGATTACCTGGACGACGAATATGTCTCCGTACACGTGCCAGCATCCAAGGGCGAGATGATAGTAGAGCTTCACGATCGTGTGAGAAAGGCTTTAGATCACATCATCACTACTCTCGATAACGACTCTCAGCAGCCAAAGACAGTACTATTGTGTAGTCATGCCGCTACAATGATCGCAGCTGGTCGGGTGTTGACCGGCCAGATTCCAGAAGATCTAGACGAAGATGACTTCCAGTGCTTCACAGCTGGACTATCGAAATTCGTACGGAGGACTGCAGATCCAGAGAAGGGTGCCGCTTGCAACTGGGACTGCATATTAAACTCTGATACCTCGTATCTTTCAGGAGGAGCAGAAAGAGGCTGGTAAGTGAACAACTCTCTAGCCATTTGTCAATTTGCTTTCATCCACGACGAGTACTCCACGATGATTACTCCAAGACGATTACTCTACGACTATCAGCATTTGAACAATGCTAACTATTCGCGACGTTAGGCACTTCAACGGCGAGGAGAGCTTCGTCTCCTTCGTAGAGAATCCAGTGGACGACAAGGAAACCCCAAAGCTGTGAAAGAGCAAGCCAACGAAACACACACACAGAAAGGAAAAGCGTAGAGAGAAAATATGGTGATCGTCCGGCATCGTCGCGGAAAGGCTGTCAGACATGTATAAGAGCACTAGGAGCTTGCATCATAGATCATCAAGATACGTTTCACACATAACAGACCTCATCTTGCAAAAGTTATTCCTTTAACCACCCCCCACCCCCCATCTTATATCAGCATACCCAACGTCCAAATAAGCTCATCGCAATATCCCCAGCATACCATGCGCAAAACGTGCCCAGCCATCGTCCCAGTACCAGGACCCCAAAAAGAAACGCCCCGCAATCCCTACCCATAAACGCGATCTGTTCTCCCGAGTCCCAGGTCCCCGCTCCACAAGCTCCACACCAGATCCAGCTCGCGTTGATGATTCCGACGCCCCAGCCCATGGTTGAGGGAGCCGCGCGCACAAAATTGTGTGTGGGTGGGCACGTGGCATGTCTTTTTTCCCCAAACCCAGATGTGAGTTCGCCGCGCGGTTGCGCTGGTGTGGGATCGCCTGCCGGGTTGCGGGTTGCGGTACGGTACGGCCTGGTCTCGGTAGCGGGGCGATGAAGCCGACGCGACGCGAAGTCGATGCTGGGACGATTATTAAAGCGCCGGGGTCGGCTGGTGAAAATCCGGGGAAGAGGAGTTTGGATGAGTAGATATCCTCCGTGGTAGTGGTGACGAAGAAGGGAAGGGAGAAGGAAAAGAACTGGACGAGATGGATATGCGCCATCTTTTACGTCGCTGTGCCTTGGAGTCTGGAGTCGTGCTTCCACCTCTCAGTATCACCGCGAAGGAATCTGGAGTCCAGGGAGGAATTTCTCCATTACCGTATGGAATGGATGGACTCCACGATTCTTCTCCTTTTCTCGTCGTCCTTTGCTACAATGCTACACTAGCAAATCTACCACCACAGATCCTACGCCCTCATACAACAGTAAGCTAATGGCAAATTGTCGCATCGCATCAACATGACCTGTAAATCATCTCCATTAAACGATAGTGATGATGCAGATCCAATGATGGTGGTGAGTGATTAAGATGGTATTGAGGTCTAGTTAGAAAGTCTAGTAGCTGTGAAGCCTCTCCATGCGTAAACAGGTGCACCTTGGAGCCATCAAGCCTACAACGGCACATTCTCCATCATTTGCATCGTGCCTTCCCTTGCCACGGTGATGATGACATCACCCAGCGTCTTTGTCACGAAACCCGCTTCCGAATACCTGAAGTAGTAATCCCACTTCCTCTTGAACACCTCTGCACCTTCATCATCCATGCCCTCACTACTCTTCTCCTTGATGAGTTGTGGCTTGATCTTCCCTTCCCAGTTATCCAAAAAATCTTCCCTCCATAATCGCAGCGCTTTCGGGTAGTGTGGTCCAATATTCTCGATACTGTCGACGATGAGCGAGCCACTGGATGCGCTGTGTATTGAGCCAACAAGCTCTGAGACAGCAGGTAGATGACCGCCAGGGAAAATATAGCGGCGGATGAAGTCGTCGGATTTGGCGTAGGCTTCGTATCGCGCGTCTGGCATCGTGATGCATTGGAAGCATGCTATGCCACCTTCCTTTTTCAACAGCTTGTCTACACACTTGAAGTATGTTCCCAGATATTCTTTGCCGACGGCTTCCAACATCTCAATCGAGACAATCTTGTCAAAAGCTCCTGATTCGGGGACTTCGAGGTTTCGGTAATCGCATAGGAGCACAGTGATACTGTCTGACATGCCCGCTTCGCGTATTCGCTCCTCTGCTAGCTCCTTTTGCTCAATCGAAAGAGTCAATGATGTTACTCTGCAGCCCGTCCGCTGAACTGCTCGCATCGCGAAACTACCCCAGCCTGTCCCAATCTCGAGAACATGATCCGTGCCTATGATATGTGTATTGTCGATGTAGCGATCTAGCTTCCGCATTTGTGCATCGTGCAGACTTTCGGTCGAGGATTGAGGATTTGATTTCGGGAGCCATATCGGACATGAGTAAGTCATGTCGGGCGAGAGAAACGCGGAAAACATTTCGTTCGAGATGTCGTAATGCGCGGCGATGTTGAGGCGTGCATTCTTTAGGTTGTTGCTACCACGAACTAGACTGGCAAGGCCTGTGGAAATGGCAGATGTCCACGTCGAACCGTTGGACAGGTGATTCCGATTCAGAATGAAAAGCTGCAGCGATTAGTCGTGTATGTTGTTGAAGCGCATGTACACTCACTTCGAAGAACCTGGTCAAATCTGGCGTAGTAAACTCTCCCAGCATGTAGCTCTCTGCGAAACCCTAACTCTCAATCAGCTCTTCACTTCTACAGAATGGGTTCCCCCAAAACTATCCAGGAAAAGCTCACCATGTCGCCGAAGAGCGCCAATCGCACCCAGAACTTCTCATTGTGTACATCTAGGAATGCGATTGGCAATGATTCCTTATCGATACCAAAGACTGTCGAGGCCTTGCTCGAGCCACCTTCGAAAAGAACCAGCTTTCCGAGCTGTATGCCTTGGTGTAATTGCGAAAGAGTGCCATTCCTACATAAGGATACCAGAGGAGCCCAGGCTTGTGATGTGAGTGTACTGAGCACCGTCGTCGCGGCTCCTGTGATAGGACTGAGAATGGCCATAGTCCTGTTATGTTCACTCCTGACTAGAGAATACTGCTCCTAAACGCAGTCTAAGCTTTGTCTACAGGTCGTGGTTTTTGAGTCAGATTCAGAAATCTCGTGGGGACTATCGAAGCTCAGGCGTGCGATTCGCAAGAGACACGATCGAAGGCGCAACTGGTTTCGACGTGTAGACGGCTTACAGAAGGCCTAAAGAGCTCGAGGGAGGATCAATTGATAATAGGGCGCGGGTTGAAGGCTTGAGTCAGGGAAATCCTGCGATGCGTCGTACACGTACACGCGATGAGAGGGATTCTTTCGCGGTATGAAGGCACGAAGCAGGACCCCTTCCATGAAACACGGCACCAGAGTGTATTTGAACAAATTTCAGGCCATTCCATCGGGTGGCCGAAAGCCGACACGGTTCTTTTAGTTGCGCCGTCATGTCTACATCCGCACTGCATTCGTCTGGTGTGGCAGCATCGACGAGGGTACTTTGCCGTTTCGAGCAATCAATGACGTTGTCGATCCTCAGTCGCATCGTGAAACTTTGAGATTTGTCCGACCCAGCGAGCGTAGAGGCTACACACAGTAACTAATTCTCATATGGTCCTTCCAGCCATCGTTCCTATCCTTAATCCACATCTTGCAAATATGAATGGGCTTTTCTCCGAGACTGTGAAGAGCCGCAGTTTCGTTTCAGGGTCCACGGCTTCGCCGGTTGCATGGCGAGGGGTAGCTCCGACTCTTATGCACCTAGGCACAGTTCCACATGCGTATCAGCCGTCAGCCTTTTTTATTTCTGCCACCAGGTCGTGGAACGCGAATCTTCCGAAGACACAGACACATATTCTAGGAGGAAAGCGTGAGTATAGTCATTCAGTCGAGGGTGAGCAAGCGGGACAGTTGTACATTCGCCGATTTGCCGAAGGAGTCCGCTGGAGAGGAAGACGGCGGCCGTGGGTTCCGAGTCTGAAGATGAGAGTTTACATTTCACATGACAATATGAGAAAGGGTCTTTTCAAAGAGCGAAGTGTTAAGTAGAAGATATTGCGTGGTTCGGTTTAAAGAGGTGTTCAGGTGGTTTCCAAAGCTGCCGTCAAGCACACGCCCAGTAGGATCGATCCGACCCTGCCGTCCGCCGAAACGCGCTTCGACGCGTCGGCGCGTGCACCATCACAGCACTCCCATATACTCTACCCACAACCCGCGCATGACAGTGCAATTGCAATACCGACCAACTCTCCATATCCACGAATCCACCGAACGCGAACTGTGCTTCCTCCTGTCCCATCCAACACACGCTACCCTCGTCTCAATATGCTTTCCATCCAGCCCGCCCGCACCCAAAAATGCACGCCAAACCTCCTCCCCGCCCGCATAAATCACAACGGCCCCATAAACAACGCACAGCAATACTGGAAGCCCGAGACTGATAGCAAAGGTACCCATATCTCCCACCCACCTAACGGCCACGCACGTAACCCCCGACTTTTGCAGTAACTAACTGAATGACCGCGACAGGAAAACAGCACGCATTTTTCCGCGGCCGCCATCTACACGGCACAGCGCTCCCGCTCCCAGCGAATTACACCGGCGCTATACTGCATGTCACAGATAAAACATTGCCGCACTCTCAGGCTCCAGGGAATAACGACGGGGCGGATGGCGATGATGTAGAAGAAGCGGACGAAGAAGAGAGTTTGCCGGTGGAAGTCAAGATTGCGGAACAAATAGGCGAGTTCGATGAGATGGTGGTTTGGGGGCATGGGGGGGAGGTGGATGGCGCGCAGGATGTGTTTGTTAGGGGGATGCAGGAGTGGGTTGGTTTTGCGGAGAGTATGCATGGTACTGGAGATGAAGAGGATAGCACAGACGAGAAGAAGGTCGTGAACAAAGCGAGACGGTGAAGACAAATGTTTTAAGTTGAGACGATACCCAAATACCCAGGACAAGAATTGGAAGAATTTGTGCGTCGGTCAAGCATGATGTTGGTTTGAAGACCGAACGAATGGTGTCTACTTTACGCAGACTCAATCTTTCGACCTAGTGAACCCTTGGCTAATATCCTGTCTGCCTTCGAGATACGTATGCGTAGCGCTCAAAGCCGGCAGTAACAGCATGGCAACACTCAGCGTCTGGCCAAACCCCCAAATATTCTCCAGTTCATCCTGCAGTCCGCAGAACCGCTTCGCATCATCCGGAACAGCGAACTTCTGACTCAAGACTAGAATAGCAGACAGGATGGCTAGCAGGATCTGAACCGCAAAGGCGATCAACGGATTGAGAAAGAGATAGTATATGATCTGTAGGCCGAGATGAGCTGGCAAGCTGATGCCATGAGGCGGCTCTGTAACGCGCTGAATAAGACCCATCATCGTGCTCCCCGAAGAACTTGATGACGCGCGAGAAGCGAGACTCTTGCTTTGTGGATCATACAAGATGCACACTAGCGCTGTTGAAAACCCGACTAGAATCAAAAACAGTGGAACGAGGAACGACAATCGTTGAACACGGCTTCTCTCCTCTGTTGTTCCGTCGCCGTGTTCGATGGTGGTAGGTGACATGCAAATCGCGGCGATCATGGATGCGAAAAGGAAGACGGCGAAGAATATCACGAAGGTGATGCGGATTTTGGCGATAAGTTTATACTTGCGAAAGTATTTGCGTAGCGTGATGAGGGCGGCGAGGTGGGACGAGGAGGAGAGGGCGCAGATATAGAGGATAAGGACGAAGTGGGCGCCTTGGACCTTGAAGGACTTTTGCGCGACCTATTCGCGACCCCAATTAATGCTGTGAGGGGGAGTTTGGATTTAAAAATGCATTCACCTTTATCCATCCGCTGAGCAACACCGCGTAGCCTGTGATGAGCTGCTGATCACCCAGCCCTATGATGAGCGGGTCTAGGAACGGCCGCCATGCATAGTCTTTCTTCCACTCTGTATCTAGGAACCGTTCGCGGATATACTTGACGGGTGCTTTCAGTGTGAACCGGCCCTTTGAATCAAAGGCTTGGTCGAGAAGCATAGCGAGTACTGAAGCTGTCGTCGTCATGATGCTCGCGATCACAAAGGAGAGAACGACCTGTACATTATCAGTGAATATGCACACATGAGAAATGACTAGTTACACTGACCCCTACCCTAGCGATGTCTGGTTCTGCTCCATTGGCGCAATTTCCACCGTATGATGCAGCGCTATCGAACATGACCCATGGCGGGGCCATATAAGGGAATGGTCGTCGAAGATTGAGAGGACAAGATGATCCGTTCGAGTGAACGAGATGCAGTCGAAGAATGATTGGGATGTAGCCCTGAATGGGGCATTACGACAGGTCTTGCGGGGGAGACGATAGAGGGATATAGATGAATCAGAGGCGTAGGGTGACAGGAGCGGGCTGAAGGTGGAGAAATAAGCAGCTAAAGAATGATACGAGACACGAGAGAGATCGGAGAAGAATGCTAGTCCGCGTGCGCTATGCACTAGCCACGAGGCAAGAGCACCGGGAGGAAGGAGCTACCAAGTGATAAACTCTTCGGTAGGTGTAGGCATCTTTTAGCAAAGGGCCATAAACGAACAAAAGTATATGGTTTGAAAGACTTTGGAAAGGCCTGAGCGACTACAAAGGGTATCAATTACGAGAGAGCTATCTCAGCCCTTACATCAGCTTGCTCTTCGCCTTGATACGAGCCGCCAGCTTCTTAACATCATCCTCACCAGCATTTTGATCCTTCTTGGATTTCTTAGCACCACGCCCACGCCCAGGCTCATCGTCATCATCGTTACCCTGCTTCCGTTTACTGCGACCCTCCTCAAGCAGCGCCTTCATAGCTGCCGTGTCCTTGAACCGTGGGTTCGTTGGGTCAATAGCAAACTCATGGCTGTCGTACAACTTCGCAAATCGGGGATCAGCCGTGTTGATCTTGAAGTTATCCTCAACCACAGGCACATCTTTCTTGGCCTTCTTTCCCTTCTTCTTGGCCTTCTCGGCTTTGACAATCTCGTTCATGTTGAAGTGGCGCAACTTCGAGTCGTCGTCCGCCATGAGTAGTTCAAGGTTGGCACGCTCGGCTGCCGCTGCTTGTTCCTGCTGCTCCTTTTCTTCCCGCTTCTTCGCTCTCTTCGCCTTATAATCGACTTTGGAGGCCTTCGCGGCTTCTTTGGGATCGTCCCCAAAGAAAGGATCATTGAAAGGATCATCATCGTCAGACTCTGGTGCTGTCTCCACAGCCTCCACAATCGTGGCATCGGGATCTCGACCTTCTCTCCTGGCCTGCGCGCGCTCTTTACGCCTTAACTTTCTCTCCTTTTCCTTGCGGACGTACTTCTCCATAGTTGTCTCTTGAATCGGGATCTCGTTCTCAAACACGGAGCCCTTTGTTGCATCACTTAACAAGCCGCCGGTGAAAGTAATCTCCATTTCGCCATCTGGCTTAGGGAAGTCGCGGTCTCTCTTGGCTGAAGCTTTTTGCTTCGGCTTTGTTGATTTACCTGAGGCCTCAAGACCCAAGGCTTTACGGAGGTTGGCTGCCTTGTCGGCTTTCGCAACCTCGACCTCATCTTCCGAGGAGGACTCATCTGTGCCTAGATATGCTTGCAGCTCATTCTCATCGATCTCCTTGCGAGAGAATGCGCGTTTTTGCACTTCTTGCCTAGTCGCATCGTCGGCGTCCCAGGTTAACTTGACCTTCGAGTGGGTAAGCGCGCCTGTGGTGAACTCATTCGGCTTGTAACCGTCCGGTAGCTTCCTACACTCATCGTGGGCGTCCTGATCAAACGTGGTACCGTCTGGAACAAACCGAAGATCGAAAAAGTTTGCGCTCGTTAGATACTCTCGTCCGTCTAGGTTGTCGTAGATTGCCTTGGCCACGTTTGCTGAGGAGCATGTAATGACGGCATAGTAGTATCGCAATCGATCGAGCTGATAGCTACGCAACGCGGTTGAATCGAATTCTTCGCCCGTGTCATCTCCCTGTAGCTTCGACTTTATTTGATCCTCATTCTCATTCTCATCCTCAACCTCAACCTCAACCTCAGATCCTGACACATCTGGAGACTCATTGAGTGTGGTGATGTTGTCCTTGTTTTTATTTGCCGTCGAAGCGAAGATCTCGCGCGGTGGACCTTCGATCTCCTCCCGCTGTAACCGCTCCATGCCAAATTCGCTCGGATATATGACAACGTTGAGTATCCTCCCGTCGGGCGGAACGAATGAATTCGCTACAGCCATGATATCGGTCGCGCGTATGTTATCGAAGTCCATGTTCACCGCAGCCAAGCGCGATGAGATGTCTCCCGTGGGTACTGCATTGCCATCGCCTGCAAGCTCTGCTTGTTCCTCGATATCGTCCTCCTCTTCGTCGCTAGAGCTTTCGTCTGAAGAAGACTCTAGCCCTCCATCTCTGATTGGATCAAAGCCTTGCATCTCTACCCTCTGCAATTCCTTCAAGACAGCCTTGTCTCGCTTCTTCTCCGTCGGCCGCTCCAACTCCTGCTCCTCTTCTTTGTCATCGGCGTCGTCTTCGTCTTCGTCTTCATCCTCATCTTCTACCGCATATAGTCTGTCGATGGCCTTTTTGCCAGCCTCCTTGGATATCTTGCGACCATACTTGTCGACAGTGGCCTTGTTGTAGAAGTCGGGGTCATTCCGTAGCCGCGAGAATCGTGTGTCGAGCTTGGTCTTGGTGTGCTTCTTCGAGGGGAGTCGGAACTTCGGGTCGGTTTCAAAGTTTGCGAATCTCGAGTCGCCTACACAGTTGCTTGTCAGCCTATGATCTTCTTCTATGCAAAAGGGCGTTTTTGTGTAATACAAGATTGTCTAAGCGCACAGCAATATGCGCAGGATGCAGTTACTGGGGCATAATGTAGATGAAGAAACTTACTGGGCGGAGCACTAGCCTTCTCTGCCTTCGCCGGTATCGTCTGGCGCTTGGGAAGAGGCATGTTGCTGTGCAATAACTGTTTGACGGGCGGAGAAGCAGAGATGTGGAATTGGGAAGCTACGATGGACTTTTCTGCCACCGGGCGGTGTAGGTTCGGCTGAGGAGCGCACTTATTGGCCAACACATCGGAGGTCGAGGCCTTCCTATCGATAGGCAGGGATGCGAGAGCTGATCTGGGGAAGGCGCGTCACCGCTTCAGAGGGGAAATACATCACACGACAGACCTCGAAGACATTTCCTTTCTCAACAAACTTCTACCGCCTTCATCAATCTACTAGCATTCATCTCCCCTTCATAATACACCCTCGGACACATTCAGCGGCTTATACAGACCCAATGGCATACTCCAAGCTCCTCACGTAAGGTCATCGTCAGTGGCTTGCCTCCGAGCCCTGCCTCCGCCTCCCGCAGCTGTGCTAACAATAATACCCACATCCAGCCCGCGCAACCTCACTCTCTTCTCCTTATTTACTCTCGGCAGCGGATATGTCGCGTTCAAATCAAAGACCCTAGCCGACAAGCGGAGGGAACGCGCTATTGGCGACTATAGCGTATCTGTGGACAGGTCAGGTAGGTCACTTGATCCGAGCAGACCGGTTCGTCCGGGGCTTCAGCAATGAGGGAACTGCGAAGCACTTTCAGGACTACAATTCCTCATTGAATAACATTCGATATCATCTACGACGGAGAAAGGCTGACATTAACTGGCAGGTGGCGGTGTTTGAGCTCACCGCAGTGACGACGGGTACCATTATTCACCTATCGGCGACCACAAGATAAATTGTGGCGGTATCCTAGATTCTGCTTCATGCGGGTTGGCGTTATTTGTTGGACGAAGAATGTCGTCCGGTTCTTGTCGCTGTTTCTGTTATGATTTTGAACATGGCCCAACGATACTAGGTCCGGCGAGGATCTTGCAATTTGTACGGGTATCGAAATCATCGATCTAGCGAAAGAGTCACCGTTTATCGACACTAGAACAACTGTTCCATGAACTATCGGGAAGCAACATGCCCACTGCACCATCTTTTCCCTGGAGGCTGGCCTGGCCCAGAGCTTCACCTGTGCTATATGAGCACGCGCAAAGTTGCACTGTTCGGAAGAAGACCTCTCAACTACCTAGAAACAATTCAATTGCGCCGAAATACTATTTCAATCTCATTCTAGCTTACCCAAGGCCTCCGCAGCGTCGGTTAGCCAGCTTCGACAGGGCCACAAACTCGTTGCTATTAATAACACACTCAGCCTCCACACTCCAAACCCAACCATCCTTACAGCACCCGCAGTATCGGTTTCGCCGCTTGATTCGCCCGTTACACCACAACCTTGAAATCTTGATAGCGCGCGCGGAATTTTGATTTCCTTCAATGTCTGCCGTTTCCTTCTTTAAACTTGCATTTCAGCCCGTTCAGCCCACCTAGACCCCGCTTATCATGCAGGTCTGTCTAAGCCAATCGGGGCGTCTGTCAGCACTACTGTTCGGGAGGCCTACGTTCAGGTGCGCTTGTGGGGGATTTGCTGAGCCTGATAATCCGGTTCCTTAAATGAGACCTTACCCATGCAGCAGAACCGCGAAGCTGCAGCGAGACACTCTACCGTTCACTCACCTTGCTAAGATATTAGGACTTACGACCACCAATCCTCCTGCACGCTTACTATAAAAGATATCATACTCATTATCCTGCTCCGATTCAGCTATCATTCTTCCATGATTACTTTCCATCGCAATCTGTTGTTCCTCCACTGAATCCACTGTCATGGCGGCCAACAAGGAGTTCATCAAGCAGAAAATACAGCAAGGGAACGATGTCAAGATACCGCCAAGGGAAAATGTTCTAGCAGCGGCGGATCACATTCGAAATCTCTTCGAGAAAAAGAAGTTCGCGTATGGCGTCATGGGAGGTCTCGAGATGCTCTGCTTGGGCTATCGCCGCGATATATCGGATCTCCACATCGCTTATGATGATAGGGACTTCAACAGGATCAAGGCGAAGCTAGGGGCAGATAAACGGTAGGCTTCATATCGAGCTTGTGATATACAAGCTAACAGGGGCAGTGCTCAGTTACCCGATGGAATGAATTCGCTATTTCCCGCGAAGGTTCTTGTTCGAACGGGGCCAGCCTATAAAGACGCAGAGTGCATTAATGCGGCAACTATCGAAGTTAATCTCATACCACCGGGTGAGTCTATACCATCGACGACATACATCTTATGCTTACAGTACACAGGCTCCTACGGCACTCCATCGAGTGGTATGATCAGCGCCAATCTCGTGCTCTTGAGCTTGAAGGACGCAAAGTTGAAGACCTACAAATGCCTAAACATGCTACATTTGGTCAAAACACTAGTTCACTTGTGTCGGGTCCGAGATCTGGCCTGGGACCCGCGGAAAGATATACTTTTCCTTTGTCAACATTACGGAGAAGAGGTGCAATCCATTCGCGCCCAGCTGAATCAGAAAGAAGTGCAGGAGAATTTCCTAGGAACACCTTTCGTTTCCCAACTCTCTTCTGAGGACCAGCGCAAATGCTATCAGATACTCTTGGGTAAAGATCCTCCCCCGGTAATGGCGGTCATTCCTCCACCTCCTTCTGATGGCCATAAGCACTCTCATTCCGCTTCGGAGATACCAAGACCTCGAATGAATTCACAAAACTCATCGCCGGAGCTCCTGAGTCCACCTCTACCCGGCAAGCCGAATTCTTCTCGACAGCAAGCTACAAAGACAAAATCCCAGTCTATAGACCTCACTGCGTCGCCTAAGCCACCACCAGCGCTGCCTGTAACAGGAAGAGACTCGCGCTCCAGATATCGTCCGATTAGCGTCCCGAATAGTCGGAACAACAGTCCCAAAAGTTCTCCCCTTGTTAACAGTTTACGACCTAAGTCAATGGATATGCGACATCTGCCTCAGCCCGGATCATCTCAAAACACTCATCACATGAGCGCACAGAACGTGGCGAACACAAAAGAGAAGTTTGTGTCGAATCTTGCACCCACATCCATGGTTGATTCAGTACGTAGGTCTATGCCCGACCTGAACGTAGGTTTCTCAGATCCAGTTGTACCCGTAGCATCCTCTCAACCCTTTGTTGCAAATGCGACCGGTACCAATCAATCGCCGCAGCAACTATTCTCCACGTTACCAGTAGAGATGTTGGCAACACCTGCAACATACAAATCAGGTCAGAAACACTTGAAGCCCCAACTTGGGTTAGGTGGAGACAATTCACTCCCAAATTTGCGAGCGGAAAAAAGAACTCTAACCACCGCGGACTCGATATTGCCTAATGCGAGGGTTACATATCAAGGGCCCCAGAAGGCTAAGTTAGAGCCATCTGGAACACCGAAGCCCCAGTCACAAGTGGGAAGCCTTCATATGGTCAACCCCAAGGAAGAAGCTGCACTTTTACAGCAATACGTCCCCAATCTTGAAGAAGTAGCAAGTAAACTACATCTCGTTGGTTCCGAGGGTCTGTACGAAGCGCCGCTGAAATCGACACTGCCTACAGAACCAAGTCTGCGGAATGCGCCGCAGCAGGCATCGCATGTCTTTGAGCTTGACGCGACGCCTCCACAAAAAGGCACCGTTATTGGGGAGCTATCCGCCGATAGTGACGCTGCATTGCAGGAGAATTCAAGTCTTCCTTCTGAGCAGATGCAGCCCAATATATACAACAGGCCGATAACTGATGAGTTGCTATTCAGCCTCCCAGATTCCCATACAAGTACCGCATCGATTCCACACCAACAACGATCCTATAGACCGTCGAATCCCCGCACCCAATCCGCTCCATTTACGGCACTCCCAACCAGCTTAAAGGTTGGCGGACTAGGTGCCCCACGCCCTCACTCCAGGACACCAAGTAACAGCATTTCGTATACACCTTCACAGACGGCGTCCTCGCAGCTTCCCGCGACGAAGACAAACGCGTCCCGGTACTCGCAATACTACTCTCCACCATCGTCAGAGCCCAATAGCGAACACAGCTCGCCGCAGCCCAGCCCAGCCCTACCCTCCCTTTACAAAGCCTACAGTCCACCATCCATTCCTCTGCAATCTCTAAAGGCGCAACAGGCACGGACTGAACATCTTGAACGACAAGCTCGTTCGAGAAATGTCGACACTGTTCAAGGTGTTGATGGTGCACAAAGCTACTTCCGTATGCATAAGCGGGATGCCTCACACGATTCGCAAGCCTCGACCGCGTCGCATGATTCTAGCAAGTTGGCACGGGAGTATCAAGTAGAGCTACCTGACTTTGATCGTGGATATAATTCGAGAGATGAAGTGGTAGACGCGTAGGAACGTCGCGATTAGACGGGAAGTATAAAATTTGCATCGAGTTATGAGAGATGGGCGGTCACGGTATTTACTATATTCATGAACTCACGAAGCGTTTTCTTCTCAATTCATCCGACCCACACGACAATTCCATTCAGCAGTAGAACTTCGCTTTAGCGTATAAATCAAAGCGAATAGAAATCATTTCCAGATCTCAATCATAACCGCGCGTTGCCCTTCACCTCAACATACTTCGCAACCCAGTCAATCGCAGCCTCATACCCAAACACCCCCAATCCACAAATCACCGCCTCCGCCTTGTCACTCAGATAACTGTGATGTCGAAACGCCTCCCGCTTATGAATGTTACTAATATGCACCTCGACAAACGGAATGTCCACGCCCACCAGCGCGTCTCTCAGCGCTACGCTCGTGTGCGTTAGTGCTCCGGGGTTAATCACTATCGCGTCAACGTGCCCGCGCGCTTCGTGGATGCGGTCGACTAGCACGCCTTCGTGGTTGGACTGGATGTGTGTGAATTTGATAGAGAGGCGGTCGCATTGTGCTGTTGCCGAGTCGATTACATCAGGGAGTGTGGTGGTGCCGTATATTGAGGGCTCGCGCGTTCCCAGTAAGTTTAAGTTTGGGCCATTGATGAGTAGGATGGATTTGGCCATTTTGTTTTGCGTTCGGTAGGTAGGTGAAGAGTAGGGCAACAGGTAGTTGAGGTTGGTGTAGGGACTTGCAGCAGTTAGTTGTAGATGGGATCAATTATATCGGATCTTGTTGAAGTTGAGTCCAGTTGAGCTCCGATGTGGTCGGAAAAGTACTTAGCCCTGACATCTCCCCTGCACTAACCGGAGAGTCAGTCCGACATGGAGCTTGCCTTCAGCATATGACACTCATTTCAGCTGGTAAAAGATCACAATCAACGTGAGGTTATGAAGATACGGAATTACTATGTTTGATAAGCAGGCGGTATGCAATCTCGAAAGGGTTGAAAAATAGTTAGGAGCGAGAGCGCTGGTCTTAGCCCCGGGCAACCCCGCGACTAGCCGGTTTCTGCTGTCGACGGCTTAGGGCGGGATTTGCGACGCGATCTGCCCCATCGCTAACGTGCTGACCACAATGACCATTCTGCTATCTTTCCGATCACTTGGCTTGCAAACACCTACAGATACACAATGGGCGACCTTTCTAGAGATGAATTGGACGGAATTTACGCGTTTGCCGTGGAGCTGGGCAAGCAAGCGGGGAAGATGCTTACGGATGCAGCGCAGTTGAGGATAAGCGGTGGAAGCGGGTCACAGAAAGAGCAAGAACATGTGCAGAAGGAGAATGCGGTGGATTTGGTGACGGAAACAGATGAAAGTAGGTTGCAAACACCACGCCTTTTTGCCTATGGAAAAGGGTTGGGCAATACCCTGACAACCTACCGCCCTCATCCTGTTTCAAATTTAATTACGCCCCAAATTTTGTCGCCATATGGTGTACTGAAGACATCCAAAATTGGAACGCTAATCATACCTCAGATGTTGAGGCATTTATCAAGGGCCAAATTATGGAGAAATACCCTTCGCATAAGTAAGTCACCTATTTCAAAAGCGACACCGCTAACAAATTACAGGTTTGTCGGCGAAGAGTCTTACAGCAAAGGCACATCACGAGACTACCTGATCAACGATGACATGACTTGGTGTGTCGACCCTCTTGATGGTATACATGATTCATCCTCGACTCGCAATATCCTCTGACGGTCCTTACAGGCACGGTGAACTACATCCACCTCTTCCCCATGTTCTGCGTCTCGATCGCGTTTATTCACAAACAGAAGCCGTTGATAGGAGTCATCTATGCTCCATTTATTAACCAGTTCTTTTCATCATGCGCCGGTCGTGGCGCTTTCCTCAATGAAACGCAGCAGCTTCCTCTTGTACGCACACCCGTGCCGGCCTTGCCCTCAAATGCGCCTAGTGGCTGCATCTTCTCTTGTGAGTGGGGGAAAGATAGAAGAGATGCTCCAGATTCCAATCTGCACAGGAAGATCGAGAGTTTTGTGAACATGGCAGCGGAAGTTGGTGGAAGAGGCGGAAGGGGCGGCATGGTGCATGGAGTCAGAAGTCTGGGGAGTGCAACCCTAGATTTGGCGTACGTTGCTATGGGCGCTTTTGATATCTGGTGGGAGGGTGGCTGCTGGGAGTGGTAAGAAACTCCCTATTCAGTGCAATGAAATGCCTACTTACGATCGAACAGGGATGTCGCGGCCGGGATTGCGATTCTGCAGGAAGCTGGCGGATTGATCACGACGGCCAATCCGCCTGAGGACCCTGCTACAGCCCCGATTGAGGAGGTTCGACTAGGCAGTCGGCTATACTTGGCCATTCGGTAAGTTATACTATATTGTGAATAGCTTCGGCCATGGGTGCTAATTTCTCCGCAGCCCTGCAGGTCCATCGTCGAATGAAACAGGGCGACAAGGCCAAGAGAGAACCGTGCGGGAGGTCTGGCGACGGGTTCGTAACTTAGACTACTCGCGCCCTGGTGCGTAGCAGGGTAATCTTTGTATGACTTCGTTCCTCAGTTGTCCACCCTTACAATAGATCACGAACTTCGCATAAGACATTAATGCATTGATACCACTCAGCCTGATTGACGAGATTCGAAGATATATTGCGTTCATTACTTCGTGCTACGAGTTTCATCAGGTCGACACATCTTGGCAGCGGAAATTGTGGTTTTGCAACTTGTGAAGTTTTATCATTACATGTTATCTACAGTTTCGGTTCATTTAGCTTTGCTGCAATAGCTTCTTGTACCTTTTCCACTGGTAATTGCTTCACCTCCTTCCCTGTCCAATACCTATCCTGCTCCAAGCCTTGATATATCAAAGCCTCCGTTCCAATAACAACCTGCCAGTCAGCCTTCTGACTAATCTCAACGATCTCCGTCCACGGGGTGGGGTGATAGCACATCTCTAGGATAGCACCTTTGGGAGAATCTTTCTGCAGGAAGCATTCGAGGATATTACGTGCCTCCTTTTCCTGCGTTGATTTGGGGGTGAGATTCGGTATGCAGGCTACGATAGCGCCTACGCCTTCTAATTTCTCTGCTTGCGCCACGGTTTCCACGTGAACTAATGAGTCGCCGTAGCCTCGAGCTGTGCATTCATCGATGACAGCGCGCACTTCCTCTGGATCTCTGTTCACCTGATGATGCAAAGTCAGCGTGTGTATGATAGTTTGTCAACATCGGCATATCCTTACAAGATAGATCGCGCTGGCTTTCATCCACGTCCTCAGAGCGTAAACTGCACTTCTCGCTGCACCACCTAGATTGGAAATACAAGGTCAGTTGTGGCTTAAGGTTATTGTGCAAAATATATTTACTAACCTCCGCCGATCACTAGTGCCGGCCGGTTGTGGAATTTTTCTGAATCAACGTTGTAGCGGAATGCGTCTCTGACTCCGATGACATCTGTGTTCGTCCCCTTGAACAAGCGTCTTCCGGCTGAGTCTTCTTCAAGGAAAATGGTGTTCACAGCACCTACGGCTGCGCCTTCTTCTGTAAGACTGTCGAGATGCTTGATAATGGCCACTTTGTGAGGCATCGTTACGGAAGCTCCTGCGTGATTGTAAGCTAAGGAGGTCTTGTTTGGTATTCATTGAACATGTTAGATGAAACGAACCGTAGAATTGCGGGTGTTTTATTAGCTGCAGGAAGAGATTCATGTCCGTTGAGTCCATAGGAATTTGCGCCCAGTTCAGACCTAAGCTGTCGTATACAGTCTTGTGCAGCAGAGGCGACATGGAGTGTGAGATGGGATGGCCAAAGAGGTAGCCATGGCGCTCAACCTGCGATAATTCCGGTGTTACGATCTCGGTTGACATGGTGAAAGATGATCGTGGTGTGCTTGATGCAGTCTCAATTGATCGCTCGGGTAGCTTCTCTACTGGAAAGTCAAGAATGGAGGGCGGATACGAACGGTAGGATCCAGGATTATCGTGATTTTATGAAGCATATACTGAAGGAGCTGGAGACCCCAAAATTGCCCAGTGCATATTTTATCCACATCTCCAGTCCACTAAATTGGCGGAGAATGTCTTCTCGAATGGCATGAAGAGTGGGTCATTCTGCTTCCAGCTAGGCCGCGGCCCGACGTTCACCGTCCAATCGGCGAACCGCGCCATGATTTGCCATCCCCTCGCGTAAAAATGCGCATCCGCCCCTGCAATGATACAGTTCACGTTCATCACATCATATCTTGATCCGAGCCTAGTAGATTCTAAACAACATCAGTAACGGTCCGGGAGAAGGATGGAGTAAGGCGAGTTGGCTGTCGCTGCAAGCCACCTAACAAATGAGCGGCCGTATTTTGTCATCATTCCATCTCCTTGGTTTCGTGGCTTGCTTCTCCACACCTCCACAGAACGCGTCTCTAAGACCTTTTGTTGGGCGGAATATATATGTACAGTTCGTTGAATGCCAATTGCTGTGAGCTCTACTTCAAGGATTCCGATTTCATCTTTGTCGCTAGTCAAATTTGTACTTGTGAAAGAACCTAGCACAGTCATCAACCATATTCAGAATGGGGCTCCTCACCCTCCTAGAAGATCCACCGACACCCAAAGCCATCTACAACTGACGCGTCTATACCGCATCCTCAGTTGCATCATGGGCGTCATGTATGATGAGCTAATTCGGCTTTCATGAGAAAGACGCTGGCCATTCCATCCTTAACGAATCCACGTTGATGCTGGCTTCTTGAAACCACCAATTAATACTCTTGCACAGCGGAGAATATTTCAACGTTCGTGGAAAATTAGTGTGAGACTTAGGACTTCATCACTCTTAATACTACTCCTAGGCAGTATGAAGTTTTGTAAGTCTTCGTGTACGAAATTATAGAAGATACAGACTGATTTAAGTCTATGATGAGAAGTAACCTCCAAATAATGTAATCAGGCTGCTATTAAGGATGCGAAGAGACTACAGTTGCGAGATCACGGGTTGTCCACACGAGTTGGCCGGATGACGTCATCGCTGTGGGGATAACTCCAAACGTGAGTAAACTTCGACGACAGATCGTTTGACCAAAGGAAGAACAAGCCTCGTATCGTGCTGGGTTTTGCGGTGGTCGAGCTTGGTAATTATGATGATGATCGATCCCGACGTGGCGCCGAGAGCCGGGTATGAATTCTTTTCCGCCCGGTTAGTACTAACAGTCCCCATCAGCGATATCAACCTTTCTTACTGCTTGTGACGGCACAGCACGGTTGAAGATGGAGCTCTTTAGGTCTTTTTGGATTGTTCCGCTTCGTCGAGGATCAAAGATTTGCCCGTGGGCAAAAGCGGGATCACATGAGCTATGAGCTAGTCCTCGTTCAGCGAACTCCTCGTTACAGGTCGCTACCATATATACCCCAATCATCTTTGAATGCGCGTTATCCATCGTACTATTTTCCAACCTCAAAAGTCCTAGAATCAATTTGAATTCACATCATATCTTTCCTGCATACCCTTTAGCGCGTTCCTACAAATCCTCGAAAATGCCGTGTCGTCCAGGTATCTCCTCTATGTCCTTAGGACGATGCTACGCAGGGCATAACCTCGAACACAAGCTGTCCATGGCCGCAAAGCACGGTTTAGAAGGCATCGAACTCTTCTATGAGGACTTAGTCGACCATGCCGGTTCCGAGTCAGCATCGGATCTGCTTGCAGCCTCTGCCTCCATTCGAGACCTCTGCGATTCACTAAATCTCGAAATCATATGCCTGCAACCTTTCATGCACTATGAGGGATTACTGGATAGGAAGAGACACGGCGAACGGATACAAGAAATTAAGCTATGGATGGAATTGGCCCATGTCCTACACACAGATATCATCCAAGTTCCTTCCTCGTTCTTACCACAAGATCAGATCTCTTCGGACGTCGAGCTGATCGCAAGCGACCTCCAAGAGCTCGCAGACCTCGGTCTTCAACAAACACCAATCATACGATTCGCATACGAAAGTCTGAGCTGGGGAACGTACGTGGATAAGTGGGAAGTATGTTGGGATATCGTCCAGCGTGTTGATCGATCGAACTTTGGTATCTGTCTCGACAGCTTCAATATCTTAGGCAGGATATACGCGGATCCCACTTCGAATACGAGGAAAACTCCCCAGGCCGAACAGGAAGTCCGCGAATCGATACGGCGAATGGTCGATCAAATCAAGCCGCATAGAGAGAAGATCTTCTTTATCCAGATTGTCGACGCCGAACGTCTGGAACAGCCCTTGGCACCCGGCCACCCATTTTACAATGCTGAACAGCCAGCTCGCATGTCTTGGAGCAGGAATTGCAGGCTATTCTATGGCGAAAAGGAGCATGGTGCGTACTTGCCGGTTAGGGATGTCGCACACGCTATCATTAAGGATATTGGGTTCGATGGTTGGGTCAGCATGGAACTGTTCAACCGAGTCATGAACAAGACAGAACACAGCGTTGTAGAAGAGTTGGCCGAGCGGGCCGGAAATTCGTGGGAGAGAATGGTGAAAGACTTGGAGCTTGATATTGGTATGGGCCATGGCCGATTAAGAGTGGGGGAAGGCAATGGTAGGAAGGGAGGTAGTATTGAACTTGCCACACGGGAAGCCGAGCTTGCACGCTTGTAAAGCACAGAGGGGGAACATTTTATAACGCCATTCATTGTTCATATTATTATATTGTACCTTTTCTTGGAGTCTAAGGACCCATAATGAAGCTATGAGCTATGAGCTATGAGCTATGAGCCATGAACCATGAGCCATGAAATTTTAAACTACATTTGATACTATTGAGATATCGTTGCGCAATTACTAGAGATATGGATCCCTGTGTGAGGCCCCAGAGAACTTTTAGACACTATATCAGTTTGCTCATCCAGGGTCGTAGAAGGCATCCATTGAGAAATTCGGGGACTGATCATTGTTTCCTTGTGCAAGATTTGACGAGGGTGACGGCATGAAGCGGCCCGCATCCGCAGCCAGTAGGTCGGCCATGCTTACTTCTGACGAGAAACCCAGATTCTGCATGAACTGAGGCTGATTTTGTAATTTTTTGTCACCATGAAGTGAAGCAAGTTCATCAAAAAAGCTTTCTAGGTCGCCCGAAACAAAAGCATTGTATGGATCGTAAGCGTCAAGTGGCGGTCGTTCAATGGTTGGACCACTGTTGGCGAGATTGAAAGGTAGAGTGTTAAGGGATTGTAGAGTGTGCTGTTGATGGTTGGAATTCATGTCTGGCAGCAGGTCGTCGAGGAGTGAAGAGGAGCCGGGCGGCGGTGGGTATCGCTCAGGAATCGGTTCGCCAATATGAGGAGAAAAGGATTGATGAGATGGCTGGATCATTTCGGGATTGCGCATTTGAACAAAACTCGGGGGAGTGTAGGCGAGAGTGTTCGGCATGCTTTGCGAGTTCAACAGAACTTCCCCCGAAGTAGAAGCGCGCGCGTGGTCAAAGTCTGAAAAGAGATTGAGCATTCGTATGCGGATCGCCTGATCGATATTCAGGCTATTAGTGCCTCTTTTGATATTTTGCATCAAACAGATAACAATCGAGGGTGCCTTTGCGAATCCAAACTGATCTCTGAGCACTTCGAGCAACTCCAATACTCGCTGAAGCCAGGCCTGAGATGGAACCAATGCAAAGGCAGTGGCAAAATAGGTAAGCTGTAATAACACTGCGGGTGGCGTCAATGGGGTTGAAGCCGAGTCGGAGCGGATGTAATCGAGTTTTGGTGGCAGTGAGGATTTCCATATCTCAAGCCGCCCAATCATCTCGTGAAGAAAGTTCCTCGCAGTTGGTTTCCGTGCGGTGCTCACGAGGATGTCGACTATTTCCACGAGGTTGTTGAAACTACTCAAGGCTAGCGTTGGCAACTTGGGTTGGGACGTTGGCCCTGGGTTGAGATCCCCAACCCAAGGCTGCCATTCTTCCATGCCATCCTCCTCAATCTTGCCCACCCATGCAAGATCGGACTTTTCCAGATACGGTCGTCGGTCCAAGTGCAAAGAAAGGAGGTTGTCAAGCAGGAAACAGCTTCCCAAAACGTTCTTACGCCGAGGGCTGTTGGCCTCTGATGATTCGTCAAGCGTAAGAAATATTCGTGAGGCAGCACCGACAAGAAGCCACGCGGCGTTTAAAAGCGACCTACTAATGTTGAAAACCGCGAGATTGAGGAGTGCCTTGATATGATTCAGGTCGAACTTTCCTAGTTCATCTGGAATTAATAACCGGGAAATATCATAAAGCCTCTTAGGAGTCATGACGCGATGGCGCTCTCGAGCCCCCGTGACGCTAGACAAGTCTTGGATACATCCAACCGCGAAAATGCTCCACATCTCGGCATGATGTCCTGAACTAGGCATATCAGGAGACAGGACAAGACCTTGCTCTGGGTAGGAGTACGACAATTTCAAAACGTCGAGGTTCTCGCATATAGGTAACCAACACTGCGTATACGAAGAATAGGTCTCAAGGAGTTTCCAGTAGTCAGCTGGCAAGGGTGTCGGCCCGGGAGACGGTTGCTGTGACTTCGGATGATGGCGGTCCGATACAGAAGGCGTTGCTAGGTGTTGTGGAATATTCATATCGGAGGTCCAGGGCGCCTGCTAATGAATGTTGTTAGACAGCTCTGTACTGGTTATAGGAACAACTTACGCTCCCCTGGGGTTGCGCATTCGGCGTCATGTTGAGAAGACTTGCGTCCTCCACATCGACTTCACTGTCTTCATCGGAACTCGGCGGTTTTTCATCTCTGGAACTAATTTGTTCTCCGGCCAATGCCCTGGTGACATCTCTGCAGAATCTGCTCTTCCTCCAGTTCTTGTGTAGCTGGTTTGATTCCTTGGTACCCCTTCCAAGTAGAGCCGAGTTTTCTTGCGCGAGCTGCCTGTTCACCAAGTCTTCAATCTCAGAGCTTTGCTGAAATACGAATGCCAGGGTCGTTTCAAGGCTTCGTATGTAGCCAGGTTGCAACCCTCTTTTCCGGGGGTTTGAAGTGTACGTGCACACCCGCTTCAACTCGAAGCATGGCAGACATATTGGCTGGTTTCCATCACATTTCTCGCGCGCGGTACGGCACTGGTCGCACGCCCTGGAAACACGAAAGCGTTTTACGGGCGCATCCTGTGTGGCTAGTCGGCGTTTTTCCTGGCCCTGCGAAGGCATCGGTGTTGCTCAATTCAAGGCGGGACGAGCATGGCTTCATCTCAACAAGATTGACTGAAAGAAGACATTGACGACAGTGTTAGAGCTGGGCGGGCAATCATTGTTCGTTTGTGGATTGTCGCTGCTTACCCAAGAAGCTACGGGACAACGGTTATGACGGCAATGTGGAGTGGAGTTTGAAAACCCGGGGTAGTGGCCCGTGCTCCTGGATAAAGTCTTATTCCGTTGGAAAGGCGCGCTAAGAGCGTTCATCTGCCGCCACGCCATGCGCAGTCCATGTCGTCCACATCTTCGCAGGCTGTAAGCTCAAGGACACCATTTGCCATGGCTTCTGTTGTGGCCGGCACGAAACGGACATTCGCTACCATGAGGGAGGAGGGGACGGCACTCAATGGCCGTGCTTCTCTGCCAGCGCCGCAAAGTCTACCAAACTCGGGCTATTCGACACCCGTGCTCGGCACTCTAGCCTCACCAAATGAATGCCGCCGCATCTTCGACTCTAGCGCCTCGATTGTTCTCGTGGGGATGCATGGGACGGGCAAAGCAACGTTGGCGATGATGGCTTCTGTCGCTTGTCGACGACGAGTTGTGGATATGGAAAACCTATTCTACACCACTACAGGCTTTTCCACGGCAATGTATCGAAAGCAGTTCGGATCCTCTAATCGCTGCCTGCGGCAGGAGGAAATATTTCGCAATGCTCTCCAAGCCTATGACAAAGGCGCGATAATTGTCTGCAATGGAAGCTTTCCATTAGACATGAGTAGTCAGAGCCTCTTATGCGAGTTTGCAATGACACACCCAGTGATCCATATCACGCGCGACCTTCGCAGTGTACATCAGTACCTCGAGACAGTTGAAGAATCAAAACTCCACGATATACTAGGTCTCAGTACGCCGGTATTCCGACGATGCTCGAACTACGAATTTCACAATCTCTCGGAAACCAATGCGGCCCATCTTTCTGTGGCGCCTGCACACCAATCCTCAGTACCAGCTTTTTTGACTTTGAAACGGGCAGAAAGAACGTTTTTCAAGTTCCTGTCTCTGGTTCTTTCCCCCGAGAACACACATAGCAAGGTCAAAAGCGCCACACCTCCCCTGGACCCTGGCCATTTTCCGTTGTCGTATGTCCCTCTCGAGTTGAGGAATTACACTTGCGCTGTGCAGGTGCAGCTTTCAGATCTTACTCCCGAAGCCGTGGATATTGAAGAGCTCGAGTTCGGATGTGACGCCTTTGAGATCGTCGTAGAGCCTGTTCAGCTCTCAACTAATCAAGCAGAGGATATCAGCAAAAGTATTTCGAGGGTTCGGAGAAGTACGGTGACTCCGATTATCTACCATGTAATGCCTGCGGCGACAAACTCAACCTACTCGGAGACAACTTACCTTGCCAACCTGCGACACGGCTTACGTATGTCGCCCGAGTTTGCAACTGTTGACTTGACGATGAATGAGGAGCTGATACGCGCCATTGTCTCTTGTCGGGGGTCCACCAAAATTATTGGCCATCTTCATGCAGCTGTCGATTGGTATGATGCATTTTGGCTCGAGAAGTATGATACAGCGATGCGCCTAGGCTGCAGCCTTGTTCGTTTTACTCGCCCGGCGAATTTCATGGACGACAACGCTGCGATCCAGAGCTTCAGGAACACCATCTACGCCAAATCTCAGCGCATCCCAATGACTTGTTATAACACTGGGCGTGCCGGACGTCGCTCAGCTTGCTTCAATCAGGTTCTTACTCCTGTGATACCAGAGACATTGAGAAAGAGTGCCGATTTCGGAGCAAGAGCACGACAAAATCCTGAAACATCCTGGCTTACTGTTCAGGAGGCTACGCATATCCTCTATGCTTCGTTCACATACGACCCTATGGACTTCTACATCATGGGCGCTAGCGCCGGATACAGCTTATCTCCTGCAATGCACAACGCAGCATACCAGGCATGTGGCATGCCGCATCGATTTGAGCGTCTTGAAACCACAAACTTGGACAGGAGCCTACAGGAGCTTCTGCGCAGACCGAACTTCGGCGGCACTGCACTCAGTCAACCGTTCAAGATCGAGGCCATCTCCCTCACACAGTCAATAAGTCGACACGCGCGGGCGATTGGAGCAATCAATACCCTAATCCCCGTTCGTCATCTCAACTATGATGGCAGCATTCCTGATGCTGATAACATTGAATTGTTTCAAGAACGTAACCAATCTGGGCCAGTCAAAGCGCTGTACGGAGACAACACTGATTGGATAGGCGTCCGATCTTGCATACGACGGGGCCTATCTCCAGCCAATGCCGTCCGGCCCGCAACTACATCTGGGCTCATAATAGGATCAGGAGGCATGGCTAGAGCAGCCATATACGCGATGCTGCAACTTGGTATCAAGAAGATCGCTATATTCAACCGAACAGCCGAGAACGCCAAGACGCTCGCCACTTACTTCACCAAGTTAGCGTCGAGTCCCTCTGCTGCTAAACTTTTCCCATCGTTCGTCCAAGGATCTCAACCTACATTCCGAATCCTTGAATCTCGAAACGACCCGTGGCCAACCGATCTCCGTGCTCCCACTGTTATTGTGTCCTGCATACCTACACACGCCATAGGCGACGAACCTTCCCCTCAATTCACGCTTCCTACACATTGGATGCAGTCTCCTACCGGGGGGGTTGTAATTGAGCTAGCTTACAGAACATTGAACACGCCCTTGACAAAACAGGTTCGCGAAGAAGCATCGAAATCTTGGATTTGCCTGGATGGCTTGGATCTCCTGCCCGAGCAGGGCTTTGCTCAATTTGAACTTTTCACCGGGAAAAGAGCACCACGCAGGATTATGAGGGAAGAAGTACTCCGCTGCTGGACTGATGAGCAGGGACGGTCCAACCCAAGTATGGTACGAACCAGGCTGGAAGCGATGGATAAGCAGGAGCCATGAAGTAAGTTCGCGATTTCAGAATTGCGGACGTAATTCTTGAACCCCCTATCTCTGCCTTCACACTAGCAATGGAGAAATTCACGAGAGCCGAGGACTAGTCCAGAACGAGGAAGCAGAAGGCAGTACAAGAGAGAGGCTTTGAAGTCCCTCAAGCCAATCACCATGTTGAGTCAGCAGGTTTACACAGTAGATGCATAAGCCCAATAGCGAGTCCGAAAAGACTGTCGGAAACCTATACTTAGATAACCTGCCGACTCGCCCTCATCGCCGACATGCGCAAGACAGAGGCACCGATTTAGACACCGCGACAGCTCACCGTGCAGAAAGTATCACGGCGCGTCTCGAAGGAGCAGTCGAGAGCATGAAGCGGGACGTCTTTCTCGGCGTCGACGCCCCTCACGAAGTCTCGATCTGCTGCACCTTTGTATTGCCTAGTAATCGTCAACATTGTCAGTGGCTGCACCGGGATCCCTGTCTTCCATCATCTCGCACGCATGGAGCACAGTCAAGGGATCGAACATATGGAAGCGGCGCCGAAATATATTACTATCCACAAAATGACACGCGGCGCAGATAGAGAGGACAAGGAAGGAGCACAACGGACAGGTAGGAAGCGGTGAAGAAAGGAAAAAGTCGGTCATACGGTCATACGATCCCAGGGGTCCGGCATTCCACACGGGCACACTGAAGGCGATGCTACCTTCGACACCGCGGCGCTTAGTAACACTATCGCCACGACGCGACTAGCGCTACCTATACGGAGGATGACAATTCGGACTTATACACCGCGAGTTGTTTGTTGATTTTCATCTCTTCTGCAAGCTGGATGAGCTCGATTCCTGGTCCTCGACAAAGGCAGCCTGGTCGCGGTCGAGGAGGTCTCGCATCCTCATACATCAGCCAAATGCAGAGAGCTTTCAGTATCGGCGCTACCTAGTTGTAACCGGCTTATCATGTGGAGACGCTAGGGGGTTCGGGTCAAGGAGGGACGGTGGGAAGAGTCTAGTGCGAGAGAGGTTGTTGATTCCAGACAATATACTATGTTCAGGTCTTGCTAATGTGCTGGTGGTGATGAACACGAGTTTGAGGTGATTGGCCAGGAGCGTTTCGTACCAGTCCAGTTTATACAGTGGGTCGCCCGCATCGCCGAACTAGCGGATCTATCTAGGGCAGTGCATTCGCCGCAACATTCGGGCGAATGAATACCTTTCCAAATGGGCAAACATTCCGTCCAATCTGTCCTTCTTTAGCGTACAAAAGTGTATTAATAGTCGGTGATATTACAGAGTTGTCAACAAGCAAGCGGATTAGTAGCTTGAACTCCAAAACAAGCAATTGTTCGGGAGTAGCCGACTGGCATCTTCCGGGATAGGAATTTAGTGTTGACAAGTCTGGTCATACCTCGGACGCCAAGAACGTCGCGCACTCCACACCAATCGCATACACTACCCAAACATGGCGTACGATGGAGCGCACGGAGTCCAAGGAGTTTTGATTTGACTAAGGATGTGCGCTGAGGACTGTAGCTATTGATTGGCTCTGCTGTCTGCTGTGGTCCGTTTTCAATCTTTACCTCGGCCCATTTTCAGCTCCTACTGTGACCTGGTATACCATGGTACTAGAATCTCCTCATACCATTCTAGGCCTTGGCATTCTACATCACACCAACACCCTCTCAATACTAGACGATTCCGGTCACTGCACTTGCTGCCTTCGTTGAGCCTAATCGACTCTCTCGAACCGCATAGTTTCATGATAGCGACGCCAAGAGCAGCACTGCGGATTGTCATTCCGTACCCGACAACATGAAGTGTATTGCGGTAGCAAGAAAAATAGGCCCTTTTCTCGGTCCTATGTGTCATGATATGGGGGGATGATCTGTATTCATAGGTTCTATCGAGCTAAACTACCCGCTGGGTGAATGATATAGCCTATCTCGGCACGGACCATCCGTCCTTGGCGGCATTCACGTGACACTATGCTGTACTGCAAAGACGCGACACTAAGAGCAGCATTTCGTATTGTCAATCCGTGCCCCACAACATGAAGTGTATTGCGGTACCAATAGAAATAGGCCCTTTTCTCGGTCCCATGCTATGCTGCTAGGGATCATCCTACCATAGTGACGACGCGTTGACTTCCGGAACATCCATTAGGTCTAACCTTCAAGACCTAGTACAAACTCCAAATTACTCGGTATCATACAGTATTTAGACTTGACTTCTCCCTCTTGTTTTTCATTCTCCTCAAGGCAGCTATCTACTTGCAACGAGTCATGTATGTCCATTCTCGAGAAATGCCCTCAATCTCACTTTCCTTCCTAGGCTGTGGGTCTGCACTACTAGAAGGGATTGCTTTACTTGGTGCCGTCCCGTGACTGAAACGACACTTGGTACCGTAAGGGCAGTTGGAAACGAAGCGACAACGGCCGCGTTTGAAGTCGGGGGAGAGCCTTGGCCTATGGGGCAATCAGTTAGCAGAGATTCTCATCGAAAGGGAAAGTAACGAGTGCTCACGGCATTTTGGAGGTGTGAATATTGTAATATCTGAAGTTATGGAAGATCGACTGAATACTTTGAGCGAAATGCGCAATTTCGGGGGTCACACTGGGTATTAAGTATGATTCCCCATGCGTGGCTGCCTGTTTCCCACACGAACCAGTGGGCGAAGGGATAACTTATTAAGACTCTGAGAGCCTATCAATACAATGCAGTGCTACATAGAAGCATCACCCTATCGGCCTTGGGTTTGTGTGGCACAGTTAGCTTGCAGGCGTATCATTGTTGACAGCCTGATCTAAGAATGACATGACGAATGCAATGCGTACATTTCTCAAACCTGCGTTGATCATAAAACTCGTATTACCTATATATGCATCCTGGCTCATCAATCGGTGACAGCAGCCGATTTGACAGTACTTAACTTGGAGTCGTAACGCAAGGCTGATATGTGTTGAGGAGAGGGGCACAGCACATCTTCTGTAGACGAGGCTGAAACGTTCGACAAGAGCATTGCCTTGTGGCGTTTTTCTAGCGCCTTGGGAAATCCGCAGTTTGCCAGCCTCAGTAGCTAGATAGCCAATCTGCTCTAAACACACTTTGGGCGGGGACCCGCTCTTTGGAGTTGGTAAAGAGAGACCCGATAAAATGCATGCAGAACATTGTAATGATCGCATACAGCGCGCTGGATAGCCTTGTAAGCGTGCATTTCGTAATTGGTATGGCAACCTAGCCTTATCCATTTGCATGAATTTTCGATGGGTGTGCAGCCATGTTGGGAGGGATCCACGTAGTCAATCATGATTAGTGTACGTTTGGCAGTCATACAGCCGCATTTGGTAAGTCTCCTGCGGGTGCAGGGAAGGTAGACCAGGGATTACAGAACATGCGGCAACGCTCTCTCAAACAAGAGTGCGAAAAATGAGTAGTTTCATCTTTGTATTTGATACTCAGTTTATACACAAGAAAAATGAGCTAGGTATGTCGAGAACCAAACTCGTGTACATAAAGATAGAAAAATAAAGATAGTGAAATCGCGCCGTTCTATCGCTAAATGTATGCTGCGCAAGTCGCACGCTATGCAACACTAGAAGTTCATCAAATCTGGTCAAAATGTTAGCTTGTCATCCAGACAGCAATGGTCACAGCATATGAAAACTCACCTCGTCCAAAAAGCGCCCGTTTAGTCCAGTCCATGGCTAGTAAACACCTTGTCCTGAAGCTCACGCTCTGCGCAAAATACACACCACGCCACAGATATACGGCGAGTAAACCTCCACTTAACCCATAGCCATTGTAGTCGAAAATCGCCGCATTACCGATATACGCTAAACTGCCGAGATGTTTGTACTCGAAAGCCTTGTACACAACCTCATCAAGATCACCATAGTCCACGTTATTGAGCGCCATACCGGGGGCCGCCTGCGCAATCTTGTTGAATTTGCGGCCTAGGTATACGCCCTGTTGATTAGCGCGCTGTGCCGTCGCGGGAAGCGAAGTAAGTTTGTTGTCAATCTGAAAGAGGAGCTCTCTAAGCTCGCCGAAGTCGAGGGTGCCGGATTTGTCTTGATCGTACTGCTCGAATAGCTTGTCTAGACGGCGGAGGTGGTTCGCCGCTTGTGGAAATCGCTGTTTTACTCGTTTGGCGATACCGCGCCAGTCTTGGTAGGACAGTTGGAGCGACTCGGGGTCCTTGCCCTTCTCCCAGGCAGTGGTGCGCAAGAAGTTGACGATGTGGTCGGACACGTTGTTCTGGACGGTTGCGCAGTCACCGATGGCGTAGACGTCACCAAGAGGGGCACCGTTCAGTCGCAGGTGAGTATCGGTCTCAAGGGCGTGTTTGTTGTTCTGGACTTCGATTTTGGCGGCGAGGCGCTTACAGAAGTCGGTTTGAGAGACGCCAGTTGACCAGAGGCAGAAGCCCATGGGGATCTCCTTTGTGACTACCTTATCATTTTCGTCTTTTTGTGAGTAGAGAATACGGTCTGCTTGGATCTCTTTGACGCGGGAGTTGGTCTGAATATCGACCTCGTCTTTCGCGAATCGCTTTTCCGCATACTCGGACAACGCTTCTTCGTAGGTGTTGAGAATGTGACTGCGCGATTGAATAACGTGAACGGATATCTCGTTGCGCAAAATCTTGGGATAGAGCTTGCAAAGGTCTTCGTTCAGCATATCGAAGAGCTCTGCCGCGAACTCAACACCGGTCGGTCCACCGCCACAGACAACGAAGGACAGTAATCTTCTCCTCTCCTCGTCGGATGTAGTCGGTAGACAGGCATTTTCGAGGTTGCGAACGACCTGGTTACGGATCAAGCGGGCGTCGCTGATGTCCTTGAGGAAGTGGCAATGCTCTAGCCCTTTAACACCATGGGGGTTTGTGACGGAGCCCACACCAACCACCAGCTTATCATATGGGACGTAGAATCGCTGCTCCTTGCCATTGGCATCAGGCGCCGAGCACTCGATGAGCTTCTCTGACAACTCGACATCTTCAGCCTTTGCCTTGAGGAAATGTCCGCGCACTCTTCTGACGATCTTCCGGACAGGTTCTACGAGCGACCGCAGCTCCAGCGTTCCGACAGTAGCAGACGGCAACATGGGCGTGAAGAGGAAGGTATTGGATGGCGATATGACGGTGACGTGGTAGTCGTCGGGGTTCAGCTGCTTCAACAGGGCGACGCTCCCCCAGCCGGTGCCCAGGATCACCAGCTTCGGCTTGTGCTTGCAGGCCTTGTTCTCCGGGCTGTCGTCATCGTCTACAAAGTGGTTCGCGATTGGCAAGTTCTTTGGCCCGCCCCTTTGTGGGTTCAATGCGAGCTCCGACACCGGTATGTCGGTTGCGACGGGCTCCTCGTTGTACGTGGTAGCGTCGTATACGAAGAAGGCGACGACCAGGACGCCGCTCACGGCGACGAAGGTGCCGAGTATCGCTGTGGTCCTGAATATGTATCGTACTATTCGCGACCTGGCTACTGGGGGCGGCTTCGTGGACTGGTGTCGTATTGTGGGCCCGTGGCTCAATTGTGACGTTGCGAGTTGAGCGCGCCGCAAGGCGGTTGCTGGACTTCCATGGCTGAAGCATGTGCGGTATTGCGAAGTTGAAGCTCGAGGCGCTCTCCTACAGAGCAGGGAGGCCCTTGTAGGTGTACGGCATGCGCGCGACAGCGATGCAGCCTGTCGAGGCAGCATTGCGGGGAGTCGGACGTGTCGTGGGTCTGGCAGCTGTCGACGGGTGACGACAGACGGATAGACTGGCAATTGGGCGCGCAATTGCAGTGCTAGTCCAGCGATATCATGGGCGTAGGACAGACGAATGTTTGTGTGACGCGTGAAGATGTGAAGACGTGAAGCTGTTCAGGGTACGAGGATGCAGGACGAGGTGTTTAGAAATGTTATCGGTTTCAGCCCTACGTCACCGTCTGCTTCCGAACGGCCATCTCTAGACCAAGCTTCGGCCGGCCCTAGCAAAACTTGTGCTAAGAGGCTTACACCTACATCCGCACACTCCCATATGGCATAGTGTCAACTTGAATTTCGTTTTCACAAAATTTATGTTACCGTGACATCGTGAATGCATTCGTAGTGGGACAAAGCGATGTGCTGTGAACCCGGTCCGACTACTGTATACAATATGTACAGATCTTCGCACCTCCACTGCGGCGACTTCAGCAAGACCACACTCCAACGGTACCGTCCTTGCGCCCTTCGACCAGGTAGCCGTCCTTTATCCGTACACGCTCAATGACAGAGTGTGTCTCAGCATCCGATTCGTCCACACCAACTCCAGGGCCACAATTCCAGTGCCGGCCATCCGTCTTGTCGTACACTTTGACTACATCTTCGCCTGCTGCCGACACAATGCGGCGTGCATCAAACATCATGCCCGTGACGGCGTGGTCGTAGGCGTAGGCGTCGTGGATGGCCCCTGT
The DNA here is from genome assembly GCF_010015615.1 of Cucurbitaria berberidis CBS 394.84. Lineage (NCBI taxonomy): Eukaryota > Fungi > Ascomycota > Dothideomycetes > Pleosporales > Cucurbitariaceae > Cucurbitaria > Cucurbitaria berberidis. Next base: position 1,640,617 of record NW_024468940.1, on the reverse strand, counting down.
ACGGAGATCCCATATCTAGAACCATCAGCATCGGAAGAAACGCATTATAAAGGTGACAAGACTTACCCGTATGCTCCTGTCCAGGCTGCCAGTAACCAAGTGGACATCGTCGAACTGTAGAGCCGTGACTGGACCTGTATGACCAACCAAGCTGCGATGCACCTGCCCGCTTCGCAGATCCCATAATCGAACCATTCCGTCTGCAGTGCCACATGCCAGCGCGGCATCGAAGACCTGTACAGCTCCCACAAAGTCGGCGGCGGGGTCTGTGGCGCGTCCCGTCTGCCGCCAGGTGCTATTAGTTGTGCTTGTGGCCGTTGCTTGCGCTGCCGCCCAGAGAACGTCGAGCGTCTGCACGCATCGTCCTTTGACCAAGTCCCATTGTCGTAGTGTCTTGTCGGCAGAGCCGGACACCAAAGTGTCGCCGCGGAAGTGCAGTGCAGTTACTTCATCAACGTGCGATGCGAGAGAGAACAGAGGGCAGTCTTGCATGATGGTGGGTGGAGGCGCAGGAGGTGCATCAGCCGAATTCTCAAAGGCGAGGCCATCGTCTTCTTCATCATCCTCTTCATCCTGCTTGTTTATCCGGTTATCCATAGGCGCATATTCAGCCTTACTTAGATCCCACAGGCGTATAGATGCGTCTATCGAGCCAGTCGCGACAATGTTCTCTTCCACCTGCAAGCAGCGCACCGACGACAGATGGCCCTCTAGCATTCCTATGCAGCGACCAGCGTTCAAGTCCCATACTCTAACAGAATCATCCAATGACGCAGTGACCAGTGTGCCCCATGGGGCATCAAAGTCCAGAGCGGTAATTGCGTCCGTGTGCGCTGGCAACTCCCTGATCTTAGACCCTGCCTCTAAATGCTCGTGAAGTATCGGCATCGATATGCGATGTGTCGGTCTCCGTGTCTTGTTCTTCGATTTGGGGGAGGAGATTTTCTGATATATCGACTCGGACATAAAGTCATCCTTGCCCTCATCTTGATCTGCGGCCGTGGACGAGTCTGGCGACTTTGGAGCCAACGCCGCTGCATCCTCCAGCTCCTCCTGCAGATCTTCAATTCGGTTGTCTACACCCAGTAGATCCTGCTCCAGCTCCACCTCTTCGTACTCTAGTCCTGCTAGGCGATCTAGTACCATTTTGCGCATCGTGTTCAGGTTCGCAATCTTGTTGTCGATTTCATGGATTTCCGCCACACACATGTGTTTTCGCACGCCCATCATGTCTAAGCGGTGGCTCATGCTGTGCTTCTGATTCCGTAGCTTCTGCATCGACGGTGGGACGTTCTTGTCGTCTTCTTCATCCTCGCCACCGCCTATCAGCCTCTGGCCCCGTGCATTGTGCCTGCCATGCTTCTTGCCATGACCACTGGGTGCGTCTGGCAGCGACGCTTGGAAGCCCTGGAATAGCGAGAACTCGTTGTTGTCTTCGGGTATATTTGCGAGGAAGTCGTTTGGAATGTAGGAGAGGGCGCGCTGTTGGATTTCGGGGACAGAGATGCGCGAACGCACAATCTCGCGGGGCGTCGTCTGGGCGAAAGAGAAGACGGACCGTTGCAGCATCGGACGCCGCAGTTCGCGGTGAAGCTCTCCCAAGGCGTTTTGGTAGTGTTGTGTCACTCCATCGGCGCCTATCAAGCTCCCGGCGGTAGCAGACACTTTTTTGCCAAATGCTTGCAGATGGCGTGTCTACGGGGAGCGTTAGCATCACGGGTCGCAGCTGGGGGGTCTAGAGAGAAGCTACATCAGGTAGGGTGTCTAGGAGGCTCCCTTCGTCTTCGCTGTGTGGTATTGGTCGTGGGCTTGTGGACCTCCCGCGTGCAGGGGAGCCATCGCGCGCGGCGGACGAGGCCATGCGAGCAGCTGTCGAGGAGTGAAAGAACGCAGTAAGAGGGTGTCTTAGGTCATCATCGTTTTCCGGATCCGAGGAGGAATTCGTAGTCGTAGGGGGACAGACCAATGAGCGGTGTAGCGCGTGGTGATGCTCTAGTGTAGTTATTAAAGAAACGTGTTGGTTGGTGTTGTCAGATTCATGCAGCTCAGCTCAGACATCGGCAAAGCACCTGCGTCATCCGCCGAGAGCTTACCTCTCCGAATGCCGATGCTCGGGCAGGTAGCCTCATCAACTTGAGCTGGCCCACGATGGCCCTATTCACATTCCCGAATCCCTCAGACGCATCGGTGCAACTCTTGGAGCAAAATGGATTCTGTGATTGACCTCTCCGATGCCTCCAAGGCGCTAGACCTTGCCAACATTCGCTCCCAGCTCATGTACCGTGCCTGTAAGCTTCCCAGATTCGACTCACGCTGACATAGCTAGACGATTGGAAGATACAATTACCTTTCACTTGATCGAGCGCGTCCAGTTTCCTCACAATAAGACCATATACGTCCCCGGCGGCGTCCACACGGGTAACAGCGACTTAAGTCTGTTCGACTGGATGCTCCGCGAGCAAGAACGCCTGCAATCCCTCGTGCGCCGCTACCAATCCCCCGACCAATACCCTTTCTTTCCCGATGTCCTTCAAGAACCCATTCTGCAGCCCCTCGAGTATCCTAAAATCCTATGGGAGAACGACGTCAACGTCAACCCGCAGCTAAAGGACTGTTATGTCAACCATATCCTCCCAGCAGCATGCATACAAACTGGGCGCGAGGACAGGGGAGAATCGCAGGAGAACTACGGTTCAGCAGCCTCGTGTGATGTCTTGACGATCCAGGCTCTGTCGTGCAGGATACACTTCGGCAAATTCGTTGCCGAGGCCAAGTTCCAGAAGGAGCCGGAGCGCTTTGCGAAGTTGATCAAGGACGAAGACCGGAAAGGCATCGATGAGGCCATCACAAATGCGGCAGTGGAGAAGAAGGTCTTGGAAAGGTTACGGCTGAAGGCGAAAACCTACGGTACCGATCCAGACCTGGGAGCCAGTGGCCCTTCCAAGGTCAACGCGGATGCCGTTGTGGCCATGTACAAGGTATGGGAGCCTCTACCATTGTGATCACTATGGTGCGTCCTCTGACTGACATGTCAACCAGGACTGGGTCATTCCACTCACGAAGGAAGTGGAGGTGGAATACCTCATGCAGCGACTAAAGGGCACGCAGTGGGAATAGGGCTTGTGACTAACCGCAAGTATCGAATTTACGAATGCAGGACGATTTCAAATACAGGCCAAGCAGGCAACCTTGAAACACAATCCAATAGGATTCAAGACCTTCCCCATTCGAACAGAATAGCAAGTGAAGAAAGCAGCACTAAGATGGGCACCCCCTGCCCAGGTCCTGCAGTAGCGGAATGAGTTCACCAGCATTCAGCCACCGTAACACTCTAGCTTTGAAATGCTCAATATTGCCGTATTTGTGTTCCTCAAACGCCGTAGCTAGTTAGCACAGCGTGCCCAGATGGTAAGCGTAAGCTAACAACGTAGTAGATCTCACAGTTCGTGGGATGCAAAGTCATGCGCCGGTCGAGGGATTCCGAACGCTAATCTGTCTTAGGCTTTAATCACTACACCCTCAGCTAACCAACCCAGAATCTTTTGGTACGTCCTATCACCTTGCCATTCATGCATTGCCGAGCGGTGCAAACCGGGCTAGGCTTTGCACGTGCCATCCAAGGCTTCCAAACACAGCCTCGCGACACCCTCAGCCGCACATGCGGCAACCAAATGCATACCTCAGCTTGCCCATGCGCGAACTGGCTTCCAATGCCCATACAACGCGAGACTCCATCCTTTGTTGGGTTTGGATACCTCTCATTAACATCGGACAGACAGAATGGCCGATACAGCAGGTTTCGTAACGGCCACCGCCCCCGAACCTACGCAAGTGAGGAGTCCTGGAGTAGACGTTACCCTGAGAGATGATGTCTCGTTCGATATTCTGGCATTCATGGCACTTTACTTTGGCACCATGGAAGAAATATCCAAAGATCTTCGACAAATGGCACTTGCTGATACTTTCTTCGATGCTCGGCTCCTATCCCTCGCCAGTGGTGGAGGAGCAGGCGGCTCTTTCGCTGTGAGTATCGTTAAATCAGAAGACATGGCGAGACTTCAGCGCCAGAATGAACGGGCAGGAAACGTGTCTGAAATCCTACCACAATTGATCGCGTTGAGAGTACCCAAGTTGGCCACGGGAACAGAACAGCAGCAAAGGCAGCGCATCCTTACCTCAATAGCGAAAGAGATCGCCGTGCTGGCAAACGACGAAGTGCGCGAGTATGAAAACGTCGTAAAGCTATTCGGGGCATGCTGGAGCTACGCAAACCCCGAGAAGACCGTTCTTTTGCCCGTTCTAGTCTACGAAGCTGCACCGTTGGGCGATCTTGACGCATTCCTCCTGTCTCATAGAAATCTTCCCATCGGGCACCAACTACAGATCTGTGTCGACATCGCGCAGGGCGTTGAGCGACTCCACCGCGTTGGCGTTGTTCACTGCGATATCAAGCCTAAGAATATCATAATGTTCCCCACCATGGATCCAAAACGTCCATACAAGGCCAAAATAGCTGATTTTGGTTGCGCGATCATGCTAGACGACGTCGAAACTGCAACACGCCCGCCACCTGGGACCAGGTTCTGGAATCCTCCGGAGCAGCTGAGCGGAGACCTAGTCGACAAGGACGAACTTCATCGGGTTGATGTCTTTACGCTTGCCTTGGTGATCCTAGCAGTGCTTACTTCGAACCGATCAACAAACACACTGATGCATATTCACAGTCAGCAAGCACCCCCATTTCCGACGATGGAACACCAAATGGGATTCGATTACTTCAAGAAATGGGGAAGTTTGGCCCTGAGCGGAATAATGATCCTCGAAAGATTTTCAAATCTGACTGTTACGCAACGTTCTTCTATCAAAGCCGACCCGTTAGAGCGTCTTATACCTCTCCATTTGCTTGACGACGATAATTGGCTAGATTATTCTGAGCAATGGAATAAACAGATTGCCTCAGTCATGTTCCGGGCGCTACAGGGGGGTGTTTCCGATAGAGATGCTTCAGTACGGGATATCGCATCTGTCCTCGAAGCAATTCTATTTTCCGTAGAGGTCTGGGGCCAAAGAGATCACGTCCGCATGGATCTAGATGAGGTCACGTCGTCAGCAGGAACCAGGATCTCTATGACTTATATACTTGAGCATGACTCCCAAATTCAAATGGAAAAAGCGAGGAGAATGATTGTGTTCAAAGACATGGAAGACATGCTCACCGTCAAGCCAAGTTGGATGTTCGAACCTCATCCGGAAACGAACTTCGTATATGTCCACTCCAGGGCCACGGGTATCAATTCCAATGAAGCCTGGAGGGAAACAATTTTTGGTCACGAAAGAGTGGGGAAACGGCCATGGTTGGCCATTGAAAAGCGAGCTGGTCAAGTTGTCAAAGTGAGTACAATGTTAAAGCACCCAATGATTTCCCGATGCTACATATAGCATTGATATCTCCAAACGACTACTAACATAGCCTCAGCTGACGAATTATCTCGGAAACTTGGCGTACATGCCCGGACCTCTTCTCAATTATATCCTACATGTACTAGACGGGGTTGCTAACGACATAAGAGAACCACCGAAGCGTAGATCGATTGCTGCATACGAACTAGCTCTGGCGTTGATAGCCTATCGCGTTGATGAGTCGAAAGAAGATGGAGACCAAGATGAAGTGACTCGCGCGCTTTCTTTGCTTAACTTTGCCTTGGAGACTGGGCATACAGAGGCCAAGTGGACCATTGCCTGGATATACGCCTCGTTCGGGCGGCAATATACGGATGAGAACCTAGATTGGTTGAGCGAAGGTATGATTGCCGGGAGCCGTATGGCAGCGAGGCGACTTCGACAGCTAGATGCGAGCAAATACAGCGAGACGCGACATCTCATTCAGACCAAATTCCAAGGAATAGGTGAGGGGTGGCAGATACAGCCGCAATACGTTCAAGAAAATCCCGTATGGTTTGAAGGGTATCCTGTTCCGGAAGCAAACCAAATGGTGCTCTTAGCATCTGCGGGTATGAAGGACAGGCTCGAAGCTTTGCTTCAAAGAGATGTCGGTGTCAATTCTATGGACATGATGCAAGAAACACCGCTTATTGCTGCATGTCGCTCTGGACACGTCGACATCGTCGAATACCTCATCGAGAAGGGCGCCGATGCCTCGATGATATCCAAGGAGAACATCTCGGCATTGCACTACTTGAGTAGCTTTGATGAAAATAAAATACCGTATATTGCACTCTTACTACTCGCTGCTGGATGCCCGCTGGATACGCATTCGACAGCTCACTCCAATCTAAACAATGGGACTACAGGAATGGACCGCTATTACGGCCTAGTTGATGGAACACCGCTCTTATGGGCAGTGGCCGCTGATAACATGACCGCTGTTGAGACGTTGCTAGACTTTGGCGCTGATCCGTTCGATATTGCACAGAAACAGTCAACGTCTCTTCCTTATTCTCCTGTGAGTTGGGCAACTGCAATGCATCAAGCCGAGATGCTAGAACATCTTCTCTCAGCTACGGACCAACACGAGCTATCTTCGTTACTCAACCCGACCCCGCACACTTATACTAGCCCGTTTCGTGGTCCACCTCTGGGTTCAGCTGTTGCATACTCCGGCGGTCTTGTATTCTATCGAATTCAATTGCACGGCTCGCTACACCGCGAGAAATGCAGAAAAACCATACATCTGCTCTTATCCAAAGGTGCAGACCCAGCCATCGTGGGCCCCGACAAGGAGCCTGCGCTACACGGTGCAGGACTCCACGGACAACCGTATGCATTCCAAGCCCTGCTGGAGTGGAATAACGGCTCCCTGAGGCCTGATACCAAACTTTGGTTCGAGATTCTGATCGGTGCTGTCGTGAACGATCGGAGGAGCACCTTCAGGGAGCTGCTGAAGATTCCAGTGGAGATGAACGAGCTGTACGCGTGGCCTAGAATCATGGCCACAGTCGCTAGTTATCAAAATACTCGCTACTACCTGAATGCGCTGATCTCGCACCAACAAGATTCAGCTAATTCACCAGCGAACTACACCATGGCGTTTGAAGAGGCATTGCAGAACGAATGCTTTGAGAATGCAAGGATTTTGTTTGACAGGGCGGACAAGTGCGATATAGGTACGTCGGATAGCCTTGCAGTCTCATTTCACTCAGATGACCTTCTTAGTGAAGGTTGCCACTGATGCTTGACCTTTACACGTGCTGACTGGTTGCGATTTGTAGTATTCCGGCGCCTTGAAGACGAGGACGACCCTCGCTCACGCGAGAGTATGACCTTATTAGGTAGGCTGATGCGTCAAGCCATAATCTACGCATCCAAGTTGCAAGCCGTACGCGAGTTCCTTGCGCTAACCGGCGGTCGAGAGATTCTCTTCGATAACGTTTGGGACGTGGAGATGGGGAAGTACAACGCCCTTCAAGTTGCCGTAGGCTACTTCCCACATGGGAAAACCAAGACCCTGACGGCCGGGCTGCTCGAAACTATTTTGAAATATTTCAAGCTCCCACGCCATCTAGCCTCCATCCATCACGTCAAGAACCGGTCCTTACTGCACTTGGCTGTTCGTTACGGCAACGTAGCGGCTGTCGAGATTCTCCTGGGATACCCTGGCACCGACGTAACTCATCGCGATGATCAAGGAGGAACTCCTTTTGATCGTGCCCTGAACAGATTACAAGACTCGTGGCGCGAGCAAGAGCTGGCTTACTGGGAGGTTCCCGCAGATCAACTGGAGCAAGCCCGAGAGGACTGGGACATCTACACAAGGGCCATCATCATGGTCATGCAGGCAAAAGGGGCATCTAAACATTCGACATATTCCCATGTCTTCAAGAGGCTCTCTGAGGAAAAGGTTCGTCGATGGATGATATATCCTGACGATGGGAGGATCGAGGTTACGGACTATCAGGTCTCGATTTTCGAGTCTGGCGAAATAGCTGACAAGGTTGCTTCACTTCCGGTTGGTCGCTGCACGTATTATGCCATGTTCGCAGATCCTGAAGTCACCAGAAGAATGCCAGGCGCTCGCGACACGAGCATAACGGATGCTTTCAACGGTGGCAGGATATCATCAGCGGCGGCGTTGCTTGCACCAGACGACAGGCCCAGGTGAAGCGAATTCGAGTTTCTGAGCCGTTTTTCGTCCGCGCGAGACTTGTTCCCACTAGGCTACGTAGGAGCAACGAGAAACTCACCTGACTTGCACATTAAATTCGCTTGGACTGTGTAGCCTAAATTGTCGTAGCTTTCGGAAGCGCCGGATTGTCCTCGAGTTTATGCACGCTAGCCTGCGCCAGTGCGGCTGAGGACTTTTGGGCTGAGGATCAATTTACACGGCTCAGCCGCAATGTTTCCATCAGAAGAAATATTGTGGCGTCCAATGAGACTATTGGGCTAAGATGCATACGATCAAGGCTGTGCAATCTAGACACCATCAGCTTCCTTTGCCCAGCCTCGACTTATAGGTTAGTACTACACTACTTTGCGCTCTGTAAGATGATATTTGTCAAGCAGAGCCGCATAGATTCAAACCTGCTGCCTATCTTTCTTCTTGCCTATGATATCATAGCTTTCTAGTGTACGTATCCTGATGAAGTGTGCCTTATTGCTTTAACTTATCTAAATTCCGTCTCAAAAAGCGTAGAATTCCGCCGAGCCTTTTCATCAGACCTCGCACGCCTAACTGGGATTACTTGCATTGATCTAGTCTGATACTATTTCGTCAGCTTGATCATGGACGTGATTCAAGTTCTCGGTTTCACGGGCCAAATATTCACTGGATGTTTGAAGGGCTTTCAAGCTTTCCTAACAGCTGGTGAACTTGGCCGAGACGCTCTTCAACTGCAAATCACCTTGGAATGGACTCGCTCAAGGCTCGACATGTGGGGCACACTTTGGGGCCTCGAGAAGCAGGAGCATCTTAAGGACATACGCTTCCGCCAATTTGGCATGATGGCTCTGAACCATCTTGTTTACATCAACTACTGTCTGGAAGAGTTCAAAACGATGGATGACATCTTTCCGACACTGGGGGACGCTTCAAAGTACGTTTCTACCCCTGCCGTTTCCCTCGCGAGGCTCTCGAAGAGTGCCGAGGTTACACCTGACGAATTGGAAGCTTTGAGATATAAAATGAAAAATCTTCAAGGTGATGCAGCTGCAAAGGAGAAGGTCAAATGGGCGCTCCAGGATGGAAGAGCTCTCAAGATGGCGGAAACTGTGAAAGCGATGGTGGAGGACCTCTACACCCAGTTCCCACCCCCCGCAGCCGAATCAAGTCCGATTATCAAAAATACATATGCCGCCTCCGATTCTTTAGACACGCTCAACTATGCTGCCAACAGTTCTTCTTCAGATCCGGAGCTCGCTCGTCTCTGTGCCTTCAAGGCCGAAAACATCAGATTACATCTGGAAAACCGCACCGAAAAATTGCTGTCCAAGGATCCGGAACGATTTGACGTGCTCACAAGTCTGCGAATGCATCAAAAACTAGATGGTACCCCGGACGAAAGCCGATTCTTAGGTAGATTCCGTGAAGAAGGTGTTTCATACAGCATTTCCGTTCTTACCGAGCAGAAGACGGTTAACAGCAAAATAATAGCAACCAGCACGCTCGACAATCGCATCCGAAATGTAGCACGATTACTCTCCCTGGATAGCAAACCCTCCGAGCTACGAACGCTAAACTGCCTGGGCGTGACCATCAGCCGCGAGGAACCCAGGATATACCAATTCATCTACGAGCTCAAATCCAAAACCTTCTTCACACTCGCTGACTGTATTCGCACACCCACGGACAAAAATATCAACGGCATGCACCGCGACAAGTGGCCTCTGGAGCAAAAGTTCAATCTAGCCAAACAACTCGCCCGAGCGGTGCAGTACTTCCATCTAGCAGGGTGGCTGCACAAAGGCCTCCGCAGCAGCAACGTCATCTTCTGCGCCGACACCGCAGCGGAAATTGACCTCTCAGAACCATACATCTTAGGCTTCGACTACAGTCGCAGCGAAGTCGCGCGCTACGAAACCGAAACAGTCGAGACGACTGACAAAGCCGAAATCGCCGCAAACGCCTTTCGGCACCCAAAGACGCAGGGTCCGCCCTCCGATCGCGCAGAATTCGAGCGCAAGTTCGATATTTATAGTCTAGGCATGGTCCTACTTGACATTGGGTCCAAGCGCTCCGTGCCCAACCTGAGGGAGAAGTACGGGAAGATGCCGGAACATGCACCTGCGACGGCTGAAGGGTTTAGGGACTGGCTTTTGAATGAGGCAATTGACTCGGATACAACAGGCTTGGTGGCCCGAATGGGGTCGAGATATGCGGACGTGGCCAAGGTGTGTTTGCGTGGCAAGTTTACAGGCAGCTACAACGGTGATGCGAATGTTGCGTTTTTCTTAGAGGTACTGAGACAGTTACAACGATGTTGCGCGTAGCATGATCGACTCGTAGCTGCCTTTCTTCCTTGGACCTATTTGAAGCTATCTTGCCAACCGCAAAACCTCTCTTACAGTTCCTACCTCGTATTGAATTAACAGATGGGCATACACAAATCTGACTCCATGACGCCTTATGACTTTCGATTTAGACAGGCAGAATCTACGCGTAGCTTGTAATGCTCAAGAATGGGAAATCAAACAGATTATCCAAATCGAGAAAGTTTTCGGGGACGTAGTTAAGAGTCGGTAAACCGCCACTGGCCATGGTTAAATTATTGAAGGGTTGAACTGTATCTTCCATCGTCGACAGAGGCATATCCGGGAATATATCGTCAAATGATAGTGTTACTGCTACATCGCCCGCTGTGATGGCATCGGTATTGTCTAGACATGACGTTTGAGTGCTGCGGTCGGAATGACTAAGCTTTGCGTGTAGATCGCGTAGTCCCTGAAGGCGATGCCATGTCCGCCTCAAAGCGGCACACTTGGAGCTCAGGACTTGGAAAAGATGCAGAAACATGTCGAATTCCTCTCTGGCACTGTTGCGAATCTTCGGACCTGTGCTGACGATGGCGAGTAACAGGTTCCCAAACGCAGTCAAGAGGAGTTGATGGAAGAACATGGGATGCGTGCGAATCAAAGGGGTTTGCTCATGGAGGCGGAGCATGGTTCGAATTGTCTCCTTTGAGATCTCAATTGCTTTGAGTAGGGTCGGCTCATGACGGTGAGATTGTACTGGAGATTGTAATACTGTGCGATAAATGAGGTTTCGAAGATGAGCTTTTCGGACGAATAGAATCGAGTGGTAATACGTCGGCTGATACCGCTCGTCTTGTGTCCAAATTGAGCTATCTGCCAACTGAAGATGCTCCGGGAGATTTCCATACCACTCCATGATCTGGTAGTCCAGATAATTGATATCGTCGACTCTCGATTCGTACGACTTTTCAGTTTGATTGTTCAATGCGTGCCATGTCTTTCCAGCAAGCCTAGTCCACTGCAATAGCGTCGCTTGCAACGGATTTGTAGTTTCGATCGTGTAAAGCGAACGGTCGATGTAGGAATCTTGGATTGAAAATGGAATGCCTTGTCCCAAGCTAAGTCTTCTTTCAAGCATGTATACAGCCCAAAAGGCTTGCAATGCTTCAGTACATTCTGCTGTATTCGGGAAGACCTTTTCAAGCATTGAGCGACGGTGTAAGCCTGATTCGAGACATAGTCTGGCCGCAAACGCTATGCATCTACATGTTCGAACCTCCTCGTTAAGATGTAAGTGATACATGGCCTTATTGGTTAGCTTTTAGCCAGCTCGGGATCCATTGTGAACTTACTGCTAAGAAAAGAAGCTGTATACCATGGATGCCCTCCGGATTCCATATAAGCCCTTCTACCGCTTCAGAAGTACTCTGAAACAATCTTTGCGCTTGGTGCTCTCGACCACCAGCTAGCTTGGCCATCCCGATTGCGAGTACAATCTTCAGCTTGTTCGCGTTGTGGTCAAACAGGGCCTCGACTACAGATCCGCCTCGTTCCCTTAGCCCTTCCGAGCGTACTAAGTCGAGCGAGTCGAATACTTTACTTGCTGTGTCCACCATGGTCCGTCGACTTAAGATAGGGTAGACAGTGCCGAGACCTTCACACCAGTCATCAATCAGAATGTGCGCATCTTCTCTTGTTATATCCCAGAGAGGATCCATAGTTAAGAGTTTCACGAAGGGGCCATACTGCGCCAGTCGGCCTGCGGAAGTCGACGGGACGCCAGACCCTGAGTGTTTATCAGGTATCGCTGACTGCATGCCCATGGCTCGAAGATTTCCATTCACGGCATTAAAGGTATATTCATTGCTGGAAGGACCGCAGAACTCGGGGGAGTTTGTAGAGAATTCAGGGGGAGACCCATTTAACACAAGGTCCTGGCTTCTGGTGGGTACTCTGTGTCCTGGAAGCGATAGTGGGGACATAGTGCAAGGCTTTGGATCTGTCGAAATCAAGTGACTATCATTTGGAGTAGTAGTTGCCTGCGATCCGGAAATTACACTGTGGCGGCGTTTCGTGACCGTCTGGCCCCTACACGAGGCTCGTAAGAGTATTTTCAAACGCGTGCTGTACTCACCTGTCCTTGCCCGGGGAATTTTGAGCTGAAGTTGAATAAACGCAGTCGAACGACTGTCCCGCGCATCTAGCGCAAGGGGTATCGCCGTCACATCTGACCTTTCGACGTTGACATTCCTTGCTCCTGCGTTTCAGCAGCGCGAACCCTACTAGCAAGAGTTGAAAGCTTACCAGGCGCGTAAAGCGTAACGTGCTCTTTTGGATCGGTACATTCCCGCACAGGCGTTAATTCCCGTCGCTGTCTGCATCACCGTCAAATTCCTTGTACACAGCGCCAGGTGCAATGGAAGTTGAATGGTCGAATGAGAAAGAGGTTGTTTTTAAGATCCCCGTAAACCCCGCATTGCGTGGCGTCCTTGGCGCTGGAGCTCGGCAAAAGAGCGTGGTGAAGTCGAGCGTCGCGTTTCAGTAGGGTGCGAAATTAACCGTAGCCGGGCTTACCTGCCTAGGTGACTGGGACTAGAAACGCAGTGCTCGCATTGGGATGATACGCATTTGGCAACATATTTTGACCACTACAACAGGAACGGACGCATGCCAACCCTAGATTGCATATAATCGTCAAATAATAGACTCAAGAGCAGCATAATTTTTCCTAAAACACATCAAAGGCCCCAAAACTATACAAGCTTGGATTTCATCACAATTGGAAAACCAAGGTACATTTCATGCCTACCGAGTGTGGACGCTGATGGCACGCGGGATGGTTCTTCCCTCACGGTCGCCACTCGAACCCAGGATGGCGCCAATCGAGGTCTACAATCTTTTCGTGACTCAGTCCACTGAGTTCCGCTGCCACATCTTTCCGCTGTCTGCGCTTATTGTCCATTGTCATCCAAAGAGCCATGCCAACACATGTAATAAGGATAAGGCTCTGTGCCGCCAGGTTTAAGCCATTGCCAATTGGATAGTTCGGTTTGTCGCCAGGAAGGAATGCCCAAGTCGAAATGATCCCACCGATGTTTCCAAACATCACATTTGTTCCGATGGCTGATGATCGAGCCGTATCGCTTACGACATTGGCTGCCACCTGGGCGTTACAAAGAGCTCCAGAGTTAAAGGCACCGGTTGCGATGATGAAAACTGCAGCGTACCGCACTTTAGCGTTGGTACTAGCAAGAAACATGATGTAGCCGACGATTACTGGTAGCGCACTGACGCCCATATATATGTTCCGTTTGTCTGTCTTCCAGCTAGTAAAATTTACGACGAGAATGGCAGTCGCTCCCAGAACGAAAGGTGGTACTGTCAAAAGCTGTTGGTGAACGACTGTAGCGTTTGGATAGATCGTCCTGATGATGGTTGGTGCAAAGAAGGATAGACCTTGCACTGTGATGCAGGCGAGAAGGAAGACCCAGGAAGTTGCCAGTACGACTGGATTCAGGATCCCCCGAAGGACTTTCTTGGTGTCCATTCTGTCCAGAACCTCAGTCGTCCCAACCCTTTCCGATTTCAGGCGATTGATTGCCAGTAGCTTTTCTTCATGACTCAACCAGCGAGCCGTCTCCGGTCGGTCGGTCAATGTGACGAAGCTAAGAAGGGCCAGCCCAATAGTGACAATTCCTTCGATGGCGAAAATCATCTTCCAAGTGTGTACTGATCCAAAGGAGTCCAGTCTCAGTATGGCCGAAGCGAGCAGGCCGCCAAATGCGCCTCCAAGGGGGGCCATCATCACATAAAGTGCGAGTCGGAAAGCAAGCTCTGAACGTCTATACCAACGGGACATGTAGTAAGCAATACCAGGCAGCATTCCAGCTTCAAACATCCCAAGGAGGAAACGAACAGCGCAAGCAGTCTGAATATCCCGTACAAAAGCGAAAGCAACAGTAAGGATTCCAAACCCTAGAGCGGTCCCTGGCAAGAACCAACCAGGTCCTAGGATTTTGCATGCCACGGTAGATGGAATCTCAAAAATGATGTAGGATATATAGAACACTGATAAGACCTTGTTATAGTCCAAGCCGGTCAAGTGCAAGTCTTTCTCGAATCCCGCAAGCCTGGCGTTTCCTTGCACTCGTTAGCATTGATCGTATTCGTACTGAACCAACTTACCAATATTTGCACGGTCGATGAAGCAGAACAAGTATAACATCGCGACGGTTGGGACGATATAAAGGTCAATTTTGCGCACCAGGCGACGCTCAGCAGCCGGATCGAAGTGCAGCAGAGAGTGACCATGCCTAGAGGGTCAGATGGGGTTATGATATCGTATTCTGGGTACCTACTCATCCGTAGCAGCCTGGCCAGAAAGATCAGCCTTGTCCTCGAACCCTTGCTCGGGACCCATCTCGAGGTGGACTGCAGTCGGTTTGGAGTTATCGTAAGAGGATGTATGAGCCATTATTTGAGGAGCTCATCTTTTGGAGGATCGCGCATGGATAAATACTTCTTCGTTGACACTGGGAAAGGGGGTGGTCATGCGTGCTCTTTCCGGAACTCTGAAGCTAAACTTGGGTGGCTGAAGCTTGTTCACGAGATACTCGGATGCTAACCACTCGAAGCTACTATAGACGAAAGTTGAAGCCACTCTTCCTACCCCATACTTTGTTGCCCCCCATTACCCCATACCCCAGGTCGACTCGATAAGAGCTGTGGTTGGTAGATGGTTTTGGTTTCGGGACGGCGGAACGCGGAACGCGGAAGACGGAATGCGGAATGCATCCAAAGTGGAGTAGCGAAGCTTAGATGTGGTTGCTGGACGAACCACAAATCTGCCGAAACTCGATGCCGCTCTGTTTTGGCAGGACGATTATAGGATGATGCTCTTTCTAAGACACCAGGCCCCCTCAACATAGGCTTGTATGCAATAGTTGGATGGGACTTGTTGCAATTATCCGAGCCGTGGAAAGAATAACGTATATTGCTTCAAGTGCACGTTGTGCAGACCTCTCTTAACCTAAAGGCGTTCAGTCCTCGTCTTTGGAGCTTTCATACATGATGAATTTCCCATTAACCATTTACCTGGCAGTTGCTGTCGGGCTTTGTTACATCATCATCTACTTGATTTGGGTGTGTGTCGCCTCCCCCGGACGAGCAATTCCAGGCCCATGGGCTAGTCGTTTCACTCGATTGTGGTACTACAGAGGTATCCGTGCAGGTTCATTCCACCATGAGAACATCGCACTGCACGAGAAATATGGACCGATCGTCCGAGTGGCACCCGGATTCTACTCCATCACTACGCCAGACAAATCTGTTTACGGCATAGGATCAAAGTTTCCCAAAGGGGAGTGGTATAAAGGTTGGCAACATCCAACTTCAACTAGATGGACTCTTTTCCCAGACCAGAATATCAGAAGGCATGCGGAAACTAGGAAGCGGTTCCAAGGCCTTTATAGCATGAGCTCGTTGCTCTCTTACGAGATCTACGTGGACGAATGTATCGACGTATTCCTCGACAAGCTTGGCAACTTTGCCCGATCAGGAACAACAGTCGATCTTGTTCATTGGTTTCAATGCTACGCATTTGATGTTATTGGAGAGATTACATACTCGGAGCGCTTTGGATTTCTCGATAATGGCGACGACATTGCAGGCACGATGGCTGCGCTCGACAAATCAATGGTCTACTCTACTTTGGTTGGCGTCTTTCCGGAATGGCATCCAACTATATATGCAATCATGGAAAAGATTCCAGGATCTGGAGCGGCCGGCCGGACGTACCTAATGAATTTCGTCCAAAAAAAGGTCGACGAGCGAGAGCGGGCGGAGAAGAAAGCCGCCCAGAAAACCACGGCTCATATTTCAGAGGATAGCGTAGCTCCACAGGACTTCTTAGACAAGCTGATGGACGCGCAAAAGCAGAACCCGGAAAAGGTTACCTCGGATCACGTCTACATGATGGGACTGAGCAACATCATCGCTGGGTCCGACACAACAGCTGTTTCGCTCTCGAGCATCACTTACTATCTGATAACTTCACCACGGATATTATCAAAATTAAGACAAGAGATTAAAGAACACGGTCTCTGGCACAAGAGAATAACTTTCAAGGACTCACAAGAGATGCCTTACCTGCAGGCTGTTCTCAAAGAAGGACTAAGGATGCATCCAGCTACTGGATTACCTCTATGGCGAGTTGTTCCAGAGGGCGGGTGGCAAGTCGGGGAACACTGGCTTCCACCCGGCACCAACGTTGGCTTGAACAGCTGGGTCGCTCACTACGACAAGAGTGTTTTCGGTGACGACGCTCATACATTCCGCCCAGAGCGATGGGAAGAAGCCAAGCAAGAGGGCGGAGAACGGTATCGAAAGATGGAAGCGAACTATATGCCGGTATGGTATGCCCCCATGCATTTACCGACGTAAGCTGACAAGACTTTCTAGTTTGGCTTGGGTTCAAGAACTTGCCTGGGACGCCACATCTCAACATTGGAAATGTCCAAGCTTATCCCTGAAATCGTGAAGAACTTTGACTTGACGCTGGGGATGCAGAAGGAACAGTGGAAGACGATCAACTATTGGTTTGTGAAACCAGAGAAGTTGCCGGTCGCAGTGAACCGTCATATCAATGCGGGGAACGGCAACATGGAGCACTAGAGGTGCTCATTCATGACCTTGTACATTCACTCGGTGATTTTCGAGAGTGGTGATTCAATATAAGTCTCCAGATTCAATTTATCATGAGCATCAATGACTCGATTACATATGTAGACGTCTTCTTTCACTAGCATATGCTGGTCACCCCAGTCATATCATTCGATCAGTTTTACGGACACCAAAGGAAAGAGGGTAGGAGCCTAACGAAACGGGTTTAATGAGACTTCGTACGGTTGGTTTATCGTAAACAGAAAACAGAAGGCCAGCGTACAGTGCGCGAGTCGTGAACAAATCGAGGAGACAATTATACAGCTCCTTGATGAACATTTCCGCGGATCGTAGTGCCATCTTAAGCCTTATGAGATCTCCAATTTGGTATCGTAAAATCTCAACTTGCATATCAGTTTCAATACTGGCTTTGCAGAAATCTCTCAATCACCTCTTCTCCAAACTTATCCCTTCCAGCGCCTCGGAGACCTTGCATGATCTCATAATCGGGTCTCCACACATCCCCGACCTCATAGTACACCCTTCTAACTTGAAGATCACTGTCATTCTCATCTCCCCATTCTGCTGCCTTGCCAGGCGCATAATAAGATATATGGAATTTGCCTTTTCCGTAACCAAGCTCAGAAGTGAGCATGAAGTGTTTAAGAACCGGCATCTTCTGAAGCGCCTTGGCGAGGGCGGCAAGAAGTAGATTGACCGTTAATGGGTCGCCATGCTCACGGTAGTTGTTGTAGTTGGAATCGCTAGAATCATCGCCGATGATGCCCTCACCCGGCTCGTCATCCTCGTGATCTTCTGGCCGCGGTCCCGTGAAATACCACTCACCACATGGCGCCACCATATTGAACGTGAGATCCAATGTCTTCAAGAACGGCCAGTTAGGAGAAACGGTCATTTTCTCGTCGTCAGACGGCCAGAAGAGCGTTGAGTCAACGTGAGCGCTTAACGTAAGGGCGGTGAGATTTTGCGAAAACGTACGCAGGCCTGCACTAAACGGGTCATAAGAGTATCCCGATGGTACGAGAGATTCACCCTTGAGCCGCTGATCGAAAGGAAGCTCGTGATAGAAGATGATTTCCGCAGTAGAGCGTTGTTGCAATCGACTTAGCTTGAGGGCCTCTGCGAAGTCTATGCGATTGTTGCTTCGCACGCTCTTGGACTCAGGATCAGAGTCATTAAATACCCAGGATATGTCCTTCAAATTTGGGAGAAATGCTGCAAGATTTGGTCCGACATTTGGCGCCAGGTTTCGTCGACTGTTGCCATCGATTTTTAGATAGTACAAGTTCGACAAGTTCGGTAAAGGACTTGTTTGAAGCAGCCGAAGGAACGACTTTTCAAATCGACACTCGAAGATATCTTTGCTGCGTTTGCGCATTGCAATCTCGAGTCTGAGCTGTGACTTATTATCCAAGCGTAGATCTGTGGGCGAAAAAGCGTTTCCATGCGGAAGAACCAATCGCAGCGCGGTCTGAATGCCCTCGTTCTCCCACACTTTCAATATCGAGAATAGCTTGTAAATGCCCAAAGTAAAGGCTTCGTCATTGAGCAGCTTCTCATCATCTGTTTCCACTCGACCGCATGCCTCCTCCGAGTATTCTGACAGCAGAATCCTGTAGCTCAGTGTGGTCAGATATTTGCGGCGGTTGTCCGTCACAATATCCTGAAAATGAGTAAGCTCATCACTTTTGAGCCTCAAGCTATGGAATGTGTTCAGCTCTACTGCCTCCTTCCAGGTTCTGGAGAGCGTCGCATATGCTGGAAACTTTGAAGGCTCTCGAGACTGCTGCTGAAGCACCGGAATGTTCCCTTGCCCGTCGTATCGGTCTAGATGATATACAATCCTGTTGATCAACTCTTGTGGTAGTGTGTCCATCGTGATAGCTGGTGTTACGTGGGATCTCCTGCAATTGCGATGTGGTGGTATAGTCGAAGCTGGAGCCGAAGGGCGGGAAGTGAGAGTGGGCTGGTGCAGGCAGTTTAGGTGTAGGCTGCCGCCAAGGCGCTAGTGTATTTTGTGTGACACCCCGGTTAAAAGGAAGGGCAAATTAGAGCATTAACATTACACCGCTGAGGTCTGCTTATTGCAGGTGGGTTTAAGTTGCTAGGGATGCGCGACAGCGCGAGGAGACACGGGAGCTTTGGGTGCGTTGTAGGATACAGCACAATATCATCAGTTGTGCAGGCTTACGTCACATGGGGTACAAGTCAGATAAGGCATCATCTTACTCCTGACATCTTTATGATATCTAGCTCCGACCTTGTTGGACTCCGACCCACCGATATTGACATCAGCTCAAAAATGACTTATGTCGAGACCCCAATACAATACCAGTAGTCCTTCCAGAACGAAGAACCACACGAATTACCATTATCTAAAGCTCGATTCCATTCGTACAGTTGAGTTGCTGTGATCTTATTGCGCTCAGCGAACAGCTGCCGTAGCATATTAGCTGAATTGCTTTTCATAAGTGTCTCAGGATAGCTTACCGCGCAATAATCCCCGTCCAAGGCTTGAGCAACCTTGTTACAGTTACTGACCGCGTTGTTGGGTTGATTAGGCGTCGGAATTATGAACCTGCTAGTAGAAGTCGGTGTAGGTGGAGCAGATCGACTGACAGTGATCGAGTCGGAAGTACCCACACAGTACGCCTGTTTCAACCAGAAGTTTGTTGCGCAGTCTTTTGATACAGCGGGGTTCCAAGCAAAAAATTGTGCTGTCGTTATGAAATATTTGTCTGCAACGCTAGCACAGCTATCTCCATCCACGACCGTATGCCATCTGACGCAATTGGCGGGCTGTCCGCTGTGGGTCGGTGCTGAGGGGCCCGGTGCTGCTGTGCTGCTTGGTACCACCGAGGTTGGGCTTCCACTTGGGATGGGCGGCGGAGCGTTAGGTGATGCGATACAGTATGCCTGCTCTGTCCAAAGGTTCGCACAATCAGAGCCGACAGCCGGATTCATCCTGAAGAATTGCGCAATGGTCAAATTGTAGGTAATGAGGACATCGCTGCACGTGAAGTCTGCAGGAACATCTCCAAAATCGGTACAATTCACGTCGTATCCTTCCTATGACACGTTTATCAGCGCAAAGTCCCTTGTTGAGGAAATTTACAAGACTTACTCTAAGAGGAAAAAAGAAGTTGGGTCCTTCTACTGGGGGCGGCGGCGAATCGACGTAGAATCTGCCACAGTAACGAACTCCACTTTTGAAGCTGCAGTTGGGCATTGTGGTGTTACTTCCCAGTTCCGGGTTCCACGTCAACAGTTCTTCGAGCTTTACACGGTAAACAGCCGCTGCCAAGTCACATTGATGACGGAAATTTGTGCCTGAGATATCAATCTGCATTTGAGATCCATCGAAGTATCGATAGCAGTCATCTCGTGTATCGGTGGCAAGAGGAACGCGTGTAGATGTAGGTGTAGCTGACGCTGCGCTTGTGGGCGTGAAGGTGACCTTGGTGAAGGGCAAGCCGGTGGGTCCAGGTGTATGATAACCCGGTCGGCCAGAGTAGGTGTTGACTATGTGTTTGTTACTCGCAATCCTACAGGGGATGTAGCCCACTTACTGTCACCGACTGGCTCTACGCAATAGCTAATGTCCAATAGAAGATTTGTACAATTTGTGTTGATTGATGGGTTCAAAAAGACAAAATCTAACAAAGAGATTCCATACTTTATTGTTACTAGATTGCAGTAATCACCTTCCGTAACATTATACCATTTACCACAGTTCCTGTTCGATTCGTCTTTGGCATTCGTAGGGACTGGGGCTGGGCTAGTAGCGGTACTTGGAGCCAGAGGAGGCATAGCCGGGGGTGTCACATAGGCTTCGCCAGGATTCGATACGCAAATAGACGTCTCGTTCATTTTGTACAGATTGTAACATCCTGCGTTGATGATCTGAAGCAGTCAGTAGACGAACCTCAGCAGCATTGGCTATGAACCTGCGACTAACTGGGTTCCAGGCTTTGAGTTGGGCAATCGTGATGTTGTTTGACTTTGCCATAGACTCGCAAGTGTCGGACGCTTTGACAGTATATACCTTGCAGGTGTTTTGGATACACAAATCACCACTCTCGGGAAACCTGTCACAATAAGCGGCGAGATTGTTATCCGATAGCAGCCACGCGGTCCCTATACTGTTAAGCTTGGAAATGCTATAACAGTCGTCGAGAGTTGTTATTGTGTACTTTTTGCCTACGCAGGCTGATGGTGTTGGGGTAGGCGCCACTGGTCTGTCAAGTATGAGAAAGAGATACTGAACGGTGGAGTGAGACCATCTTACTGTGACCAGGACATGGTTGACGTGGTCAGAGGGTACCCAGAAACTCCACAGCTTGAAGTCTTGGATTCATAAATGGAGCTTGACCGAAGTTGTGGTCCATGGTAGTACGGTGAGCCAGCCTGCTTCTGCAAATTCTTGATGAAGCACAAGTCACAAGGTCCCGAAGATTGGACGCCAGATGGTGGCACGCTGTCCCATCCTATGGGGCTCTCTGTATTTGCTTAGTTCCAGTATAGAAATAAGAAGTCTAATACTTACGTCCTGGGTCGGCTTGCATCGCAGCCGCTGCAGCGACTACGTTGCACCAACGTCCGGAATCTTGGATGCAAGCCAATTCCTGATTGAATCGCATCACATTTGGGATGAGGTCAAGAGGTGCATCGTCTTCTGCATCGTATCCAGCCCAGGTTTGTCCAGCACAGGCGGTTTTGATGCTCTGCTCATATCTTTGCAGCGCCGTGGAGCAGGTGGCCGTGCATGCTTTCTCTAGAATCGTTGGCGGATAGTAGTAGCCACTTGTAAAGCGAGCAACGATGGGAGGGCATTGCGAAACGTCGGTAAGGAGAGCGTTGGCGCAAACAGTAGTCAGATTAGCGGGTATGGTGCTGTTGGTAAAGAATGGAAGCGCGTAGGCAACTTGAAGTGGGATTGTGAGCAGCAGGAGCGATTGGAACATGCATGAAATCTGCTGAAGCATCTTGCATACTCTGTTAGCGATCAGTAAAGTGGAATTGCAATTGAAGATAGTGCAGATGAAACTGCGCGAAAAAATGAGTGAGGAGAGCAGCTCAGACTACCTGCTTCCACACAGGCAAGGAAGCTGATGTCGGAGTATATATTAGTTACCCATGGCTGATTGCTGTATCTAATAGGTCAGATGTCTCCCTCGGCGGGGTCCTGCGAGCGGGCACGATGCTATCTGAGTCGGTTCTGCATGATTCCTGCATGTGCTAGGTAAGCTTACCGGCCTTGTTCGGTGGAAATGTTGATCACAACGCCACCGACTTAGGAGAGGATCATTAGACTTCGGAATCAAGCTGAGGGCGACTAGTAAGCTGCGAGACTCCTGCAAGAGGTAGTCGCGTAGTTCCAAGGATGTCGCGGACACTCCCGCACAATGCGGAGTGGACGCATCCTCGACGGGTACCGGTAAGGCCGTGCCCCGTCCTGCCCCGTCGTGTAGTCTCCCTGTTGGCTGTTAAGGAGACGGTTGATGAAACAATCTTGCCTTTTTAAGGTTCCTTGATGATAATTGTTCAGCTTGTCGCTAAAGTCTCGCTCTTGGCGCTTTTATTAGCGCAAACCATAGCCTATCATCTCGCGGAGAAGGCTGCGGCTTATCCTCCTCCACCTCCACCATGCGTCCTGGTTCCTGCCGTAATCCACGCTTCAGTGTCCTTGAGTGTCATCTCACTTCCACAATTTGCTGATCTGCATACTCTTCTATGTGGCATATTCCACTTCCAACCTCAGAGGTCCTCTTTGGGACGCGAGGTAAAGTTCTATAGGAGTCTGGCTGCCGTTGGGACGACACAGGCATCGAAGGTCGCTATAGCTGGCCACACAATCTTGCGCGTGATGCCTGTCTTTCGCTCGTGTCACGATCCTCGATGCGCCATTCAATAAGATCCCGCAGATGTTGTGTAAGATACTCAGCCTCGGCACTATATTTTCTTCTGCACCTTCGCTACTGCTGACCGGTATCTCTTCAGGGGAGCACAGTGCTGACGATGACAAGTCAAGTGAGGGCGTTTTCGAAAATCTAGCGGGACTTAGAGGCGAAACAGGCAATCAAAGTCCGTGTTTCCGTCTGCTATCCCTTCTTGCATGCAGGTCTGCACTAGGATATGATGTGCGCGCCACCACCACCAGGAGAGACGCCGGTTACAGACCTGCGGATATTTGCCGCATGATTTGAGTACCATCCTCCTCAGTTGTCATCTGCTCATACATTCCTTGCCCCTCCGTTCATTCACACACTTTTCCGTGAACTATGGCTCAAAAATCGTCCATTCTTTCATTGTGGACAGTCGTCTTCTACATCCTTTCACTCGCCAATGCATTTCCTCGGTCGCACTCGCGTTTCCCCGAGAATATCAATGCCCCGACTTGCAAGAATCCCGTCTCGTATGTCACAATCGCTGTATACGATTCAATATTAACGTTGTTCAAGCCCCTTCGATTATTCCGCAAAACCAAAGCGCGATGAACTTGCACCCATCTGCCCCAATTCCCCGGGTATAGACCTTTTCTCGAGAGCGCTCGAGCCACGGGCTGAGGATGACTACTCATGCTCCCAGTCCAAGCCATGCAAGAACGGGGCTTGCTGTCCAAAAGCTACCGGATATTGCAACTATGGCGAGAAGTACTGTGGTACTAATGGGCAAAGTCCCAACGATGTCTGCTGGTCCAACTGCAATGCCAAAGCAGAATGCGGCAAGGAATCAGACCCACCAGGCAAGAAATGCCCGCTCAATGTTTGCTGCTCAGCGTTTGGGTATGAGTGTTTCAGATCCTACACTTGATTCCGGCTAACGTTGAGCAGATTCTGTGGGATGACAAGCGAGTTTTGCAAGAAAGGGACCGACAAAGAGCCTGGATGCCAGAGCAACTGTGATCAACCTGGATCAGGTGGCTCGGGTGGTGACGTCCAGAAGAAGGTCATTGGCTACTACGAAGCCTGGGCTCATGACAGAAAGTGCCAGGGCATGGTATGTCAAGCACATGATCTCTGTTACGTAGATACTCACGGGCCACACAGGACTTCAGGAACATTCCTACCGGCGCGCTAACACATCTATATTTCTCATTCGGTTATATTTCTCCTGGGGAATTTGATCTGGTTCCCATGGACGACCTGAAGCCGGATCTCTTCTCCGAATTCACGAATGTCAAGCGAAGCAACCCCGGCCTCAAAACTATCATTGCACTTGGTGGCTGGACCTTCAACGATAATGGTACTGCTACCCAACCTGTTTTCAGCAACATGGTCAGTACCGCAGCCAACCGCGCCAAGTTCATTAGGAAGCTGTTTGCCTTTATGCGTCAATATGCTTTTGATGGCGTAGACTTCGATTGGGAATATCCTGGCGCTACAGATCGAGGCGGTCAACCCGAGGACGGCAAAAACTTCGTCACTTTCTTAAAGGAGCTCGACGATGCGAATAAGCAGCAGCCCTTGCATTATGTTGTCTCTTTCACTGTACCAACAAGCTTTTGGTACCTTAGGCATTTCGACCTGAAAGCTGTCGATTATGTCGATTTCGTCAATGTAATGAGCTACGATCTTCATGGAATCTGGGATTCCACGAATCCTATTGGGAATCACATATATGGGCATTCAAACTTAACGGAGATCAAATTGGCCCTTGATCTCTTCTGGCGCAACAAAGTGAAACCTGAGAAGCTGAACCTTGGTTTGGGATTCTATGGTCGAAGCTTCCAGCTGTCCGACACTTCTTGTTACCAGCCCGGTTGTAATTTCAAGGGTGGTGCGGCCCCTGGCCCTTGCTCTGCCAATTCCGGAACCTTGACCTATAAAGAAATCCAGCAGATCATCAAGCAGCACAAGATCAAACCATACCACGACAAAGCAGCAGGAGTCAAATATATCACCTGGAATCAGGACCAGTGGGCCTCTTATGATGACCAGGACACCTTCAAGTCAAAGATTGACTTTGCCAATAAGTTAGGCCTCGGGGGTGTTCTCATTTGGGCCATCGATCAAGACACAGATGACTTGGAAGCGCTCAATGCAGTGCTATCTCCCAAATCGATCAAAGCCTTCGCAATGACCGCTGATGATGCTTCTTTTTGGGACGATGCTACCGTCCCCGATTGTTATGTCACTGATTGTGGGGGTACATGTAAAGCTGGCTTCTTCAAGATAGAGCAACAGCCCTGCGGTGGTGCAAAACCAGTCACTCGACACTCGAAAGAGAAAGACAGTCAGCTCTGTTGCCCTACCGCGAGTGCACCAGATCCCAAGAAATGTAGCTGGCGCGGCGGAGCCCCATCCTGCAACGGCCATTGCCATGATAACGAGGTACTTTTGGAAATGAACAGATGGGGCGACGGCAAATATTGCGAAGATGGCAACAAAGCATATTGCTGTGAGTCGCCATCAGCCAAGGGACACGATTGTTACTGGGCTGGTGTTGGCAGGACCTGCAATAATGACGACACGACCATGACCTTCTCCGGCACGTGTAAGTAACGTTGGTTTACGAATTTCATGTGACAAATGTACTAACTTATTCCCTCAACCTTTAGTCCTGAGCACAGTTGCGGATATTGCAGACGCGGTTTCGCTAATCGACACACCCTTGGTGAAGTTCCTTGATGCACTCGACATTGACATGCAAAAACGATATTGTTGCCCGAAAAAGGATGCTAAGAACTGGGCTAACTGCCGATGGTACGGCCAGCCTGGCTCGTGTTTCGACAATCATTGTCCTGTCAACAAACAAGTCCAGCTCACCGACAGTCCTTATGGATTTGGTGAATCGTGTTTTCCCCGTATGGAAAGAACAAGGGGTAAGTAAGGTTGGTGTACGGATTGCATGTGAAAGGTATGCTGACTTCGTACACCTTTAGTCTATTGCTGCGATCCTACAGATGGCAAACCGTTGTTTCTTCCGGTACCATTGGACCGACTCTTCAAAGACCCCCCTACAGGCGACAACGTCGATACTGACTTTACACTCGAAGTGGACGACACATTTGGAGGCCAAGGTGACAAGACTGATGACGACCCTAGTAATGCTGCATTCCAGTTCGTTGTTCTCGCATCCCCACAGGAGCTCCAACACTCGCTCGACAAACGTGATGGCTCTCACTGGGAGCTCTACAACTGTAAAGGCGGCACTAGTGAGGAAGAGCAAACTATCCAGATGTTCTGCACGGACATTTCGGAAGGGAGTAATTGCCACAAGATAGGTCTTGGGCACGGCGTACCCGGTACCATTCTCGAGCTGCCTGCTGGATGTGGAGCGGGTCGTTATGCGGTCGCCAAGTCCATGGCGCCTGCGAAGGAGCAGACCATTCCTCACAGACTTCTCAAGCGAGTGATGCACGGCTATAAACCGACTGTCTACGACCTTACATTTGATTATGATTTCAGGCGCGTTCCCCGTGACGTCGGCGAGACGCACATGCGTATCGACTTCTCTAACAAGGACGACTATTGGGACAACGTCGTTTCTGCTGCTGCAAGCAAGAAGCGCAAAGGTAAGCGCTCCCTTGCTGACGTAGGGGGAAATCACAAAAGGTGGCTCGAGGAGGAATGGCGAGACGACTTCCATAGAGGTGCTCTTAGTCACGAAGACCTCCACAAGCGATGGTTTGGCTCGGACGCTCTCGCATGGTTGATAAACCTGGTCAAGCCCGAGATCAAGAAAGAGTTCACGCACAACTACAAAGATCAATTCATCGCGAAAATTATTGATGATCAGGTTACTTGCGGATCGGGAAATTCCAAATTCGACGCACATATCCTCGTCCAGGCTTTGACAGACGTCAGCATCTCAACGAGCTTTGGCTTCACGCTTATCACAAAACTCAACTTCAACAGCCCGGGAAGCCCACTAGATCTGAGCCAGTCATATCTAACTTTTAGCAACGAAGGGAAAGTTACCGCGACTTTCACACTTGAAGCTCTCATTCGAGTGTCCTACAGATCTGGAGAGAAGGACATCGTTACGCTACCATTCCCTGGGGCAACGTTTCGAATACCTGGCATCGTGACCATCGGTCCGTCCATTAGGGTCGTCGGTGAGTTCAACGCTGAACTTACACTTTCTGCAGAGGTCGAAACAAAGGTCGACCTTGCCTCTTGGGAGGTTCGGCAGACTTATCCCGCTGCCTCACGGGAATACGAACCCAAATCTGTGGACGAATTGGACTCAGGGGATTCGGGAAATCAAAACGGCCTGCTACAGCCGCACTTCTATGCCGCCGTGTTAGCTACGGGTAAGGTCGAAGCTCATCTCAAGGCGATTGCGGAGTTCGGTATCCGCTTTGACGAAAAGTGGAAAGTTGGAGCTGCTGCTGCAGGTGTTGTCGCCGACGGATATGTACGCTTCGAGGCCGGGGTTGGCGTGAGCACGGAAGCGAACTGCCCATGGACATATGGACTCTATCTGGGTGCCAAATTGTACGCACAAGTCGACACTCCTTCACAGTTTGGCTGGGGAAAAAAGACTTGGGATCTTCCAGGTTCTGGCGAGGTTCCCCTCATTCCAGGCGGTAAATGTCCTGATCTTAGACCGGGTGCGCCTTCCAAACGAGGATTGCTGTCGATTGGTGATCGTCGCAATGATCTCAATAGTTCCTCTTACCGAATTGTCGAGCCTAATTCACTCGGATCACATAGGCTTAGCAAGCGTGTTACGCCCTGGGGCCCACCTTTTCATATTCCGCTCCAAAAACTGCTTTGTCCAAATCCGGAAATAAGCGGTGGTTTAGAGGGATCTGCGTGCGAGAAACTCTCACATGTTCCGGGTTCGAGCAATAGGGATCTATCAAAACGTGCGGCTAGCGATGTTACGAGTTATCACCACCTTGATAAACGCGCGAAGAAAACTCAGAGATTCTGTAGGGGCAACGCCGTCATAACCATCGTAAGCTCAGATTATGAGGAATCAGGTACTCTGCACGACGTAAGTCATCCATATTCACCCGCTTATCATCTTCGAGGAAAGCCTACTCACATGTGCCATTAGAAACTTCCAAACGCATTGACGTATAGGTATACGAATCCCGCTCGATGCACAGACTTCGGCTTCGCCGGGCAAAACACCGGAAAGCCCGCCAATACGAAGGACTATGCGACCGAACACATCCTTGAATTCCAGATGATACAAGAGTTCTTCAATGATCTCCCTAGCACTATAGACTGTTACAATCCTCCAAAGTTGGGGGAAGATACTTGCAAGTGCCTCAAGAATTTCTGGTACCAACTGAAACCCAATGAGAAGCCCACAATTAATGGCCTCACAAAGGATCCTATTGATCATGTAGGCGCTGTATTCCCTGGCTGGAACAATCAATGGTCTTATGAGCTGGTGCTTCTCGATAAAGAAGTCAACGGGCTCAAAGAAGGCTTCTGGGGTAGTGATCCGGCTCGCAATGAATACACTCTACAACAATATGCGGGTTACGGGGACGCACTCTTCAAAAATGTGAAGGATACTATCACCGCTATACGATACCACATAGACCCAACCATCCGCGGATATCTTATCGCCCAAAAGGTCCGGGTTGGCGATATGCTTAACCGTCTAGAAACGCAAGAGCTCACCGCAATAACGAAGAACATTGATGGCGTGCAACGCACGTGGGCATCGCTCGGCCTGCAAGCTAGATGGCATACATTTATGCGGACGAGAGCGAATACGGCAATCATCGACTCACAGCAACATGTCAACGACTATCTTGCGATGTTGGAGGAGGGATACGCAACACCCTTCCTTCGAGACGTGGCGAACAATGCAGGAAATTCAGAAGATGCACAGGCAAGAAGGGATTTCATAGCAAAGATTGACGCTTTAAGAGCTGAGTGGACAAACAACAGGCCTGTCTGGACAAATCCCTTCTAAAGGGTGAGTATTGAACTAGATACGGAAGTAAAGCACCAAGACCTTGTCTCAAAATATAGCCTTGTAATAGTGAATATCATATATCACTAAGAAGGTAGCCCAAACAGCATTACCAAAAGGTGTATTCTATCTCCAGTATGTTAAGCCTATACGCGTTTTGCATACTGCCACCCCAAGCGACACGATCTCTGATGTTGTATGCCACAGTACCCTGAAGGTAAGACGTGCATGCCAGCCAAATGTTTATCCAGAACTGATTTGAAGAGTAGCAAGGTCCCGCTTGACAATTTGGTGTGACCACCAAGTACCCAATGAAAAGCAAGTATCCAGAAGAAAGCCGGGGATTTTCCTGTATTATGAATTCTGATGAACACCTCAGAAGACCTGCCGACATGAATGACCGATTAACCAGGTTTGTTCATGTCCGACTCGTTTCAACTGGTCTCTTGCGCTGCAGTGTCAGCAGGCTAGGCCAGTAAGTAGGGCAAGTGGGGCCGGAGCTAATGACTTGTCCTTAGTAGAGCACGTTGTGAAGCAATTCACGACTCGGTGGTCATTCTCTTGTTGAGGTTGCTACAGAGCAAATCGCCATGGCTAACGTCGTTGGTCTAAGTGCAATTTAAATATTATCTCCTCGAACGAAAAGTGGGACATTCGTGCGTTCCAGTACATATACCCAGTTGAGCACTCGGGGTCTATGAGTTACCGAACTACTATCGCCGTCTTCAGGTGGTTGTGATTTGGCTCCTTCCACTTCACGCTTCTTCACGAGGGTCCATAGTACGCGAGGGTCCGGGAACAGGTGATCTTCTAGGAGTGTATTTGACGACGCGTTAAGAAAGGGGAATCGGTCGTTTGAGTAAGAAAGTGCGATCCAGCGTGCTCCAGGTCTTGCTACAAGTGCAAGATTAACGGCCATGATATAAAGGGGATGTATAGGTTCGGACGACTGCCTCAGCTCCATATCTATAGGAGTGTACGAGCGGATGGCAATGGGATACGGCAGCGGAATATGAACGTCTTCTGAGCAAGAAATTGCATCTGAGGTAGACTTTTCTATTATGACTGCGTACGCGCGAGGTTTACATGCAGCGAGAAGGGAGGTATGGTTGAGGACGTCAACTGTGTCCCAGCGCATGCATGCAGGTGCATTCGCGCTACTCCTACCATTACCATTGCACCTAGCAGGGTACAACTCGTGCTCGCGCTGCTTGCCGAGATGAATGGCGACCTCAGAATAATCCAGATTATGTATTTGGTTCGGATCCTTGACATGCGCGCGGATATGATAAGACAGCAACGACGTCCCGCAGCCAATGTGTAACAGTTCCGGCTTGAGCTCGCCAGTGGCTCGCAACACATTGGTGATATACAAATCAAGAGCGTCGGGCGCCTCGAGCCATTCGAAAGGGTCGATATTAGAAGTGAAGCGGCTGTTCCAGTATTCCTGCGATCCGAACGATGGTACCTTTGGAGCCATTGGGACCTGTTTTTTTTTTTGCAATTTTGCAATTTTGACTTTTTCTGCTGTTAATCAAGTCGCTCCCTTGAACTCAATATTAGTGTGGAGAGTGCGGGCTTGGAGAGGGGGATGCGAGGTTTTGCGCTTTGGATGCGCCGGCCCGATCTTTCTCCGAGGCTCGACGAAGATCTTCGTCTCGTTCGACTTGCGGACTCCCGCAATCCGGGCTGCACCACCAGGTTCAACCGTCACCACCATGGCATCCCTCTACTCAATACCGCGCTTCCTGCTTCCTAGAGGACCTCTCCTATTACGACCACAATCTCGCGCATTGGCCCCACTCGCGCCCATTACATCTCTACGACATGCGTCCACGCCCGCACGAGGCCTCTCAGAGGAGTTCCGCCGACGTCAAGCAGCTCAGCAAAACAAGACGGCGCCCGTAATACCACAGCCCGACAAATACCGTCCGCCGTCGCATAGCAAGAGAACTCCGAATAGAAACCTAGAGAACAGGGTTTATGGACCGCCAGTCTCAGAAGAGGACAAGAAGAGAATGGCGACCAAGAAATACCCAAATATGATGAGTCCGGAAGGGACTTTTTCGCATTGGTTCTTGAACAATAGGGCGATACACCTGTGGATCACCATGGTATGTTGCCGTCGCATCGTTTACCCAGTCCAACGCATTGCTGACTAATGTATGTAATAGGGCATCCTCGTATCTCTCGCCGTCGCAGCGTGGTACATGGACTTCATATCCAAAACCATCTACAACTCGCTCCTTCCCACGCGCAAAGACTTTCTGCACCACCCCATCGAGTCGACCGGGCGTTTTGTTAACGTCTACAAGATGCACATGGAGCACACATCTCAGCAGTACTCGGAGCAAAGACTGAAAAAGGCAGAAGATATCGAGAAGAGGAAGCAGTATAGACTGGAGAGGCTGCGAGCGGCAGAGGAGAAGGGTGAGGAATATGTTGAAGATCCCAGATATTACGTGGGCGAGGATGGTGTGAGGAGACGCAGGGTTAAGAGATGGTTCGGCATCTGGGAGTAAACTAGACGATGATCGAATGATATGCTGCTCAAGTTTATATGACTGGGGGAATTGTGTACTTGTACGCACAAGCGCCGAGGCAAGAGATGGATGGGGGCCTGTACGATACTACCAGATGTTGTCAGTATTAGCGTTGCATGAAGATGTTGAGCAACGGGGAAGACCATAACACCTAGGTCACTGTACGATGCGGAAGCCGTACTGAAACAACTCCATCTGTGTATATCAACTGTATTAGTGTTGGCCATAGGAAACTTCGCGTCACTAAGCGCTTCAAAGTCATGCGTATGTCGATAAACTAGCAGATTAGTGTGAAATAGCGAATTCTTAAGCTCCGATCAGATGCTATGAATTGATCTACTATTACCCAAAGAAATCATCGATCTATATATAGAAGCAGCGTCTCAACTATAGGATCCAGGCGCCCAACTTTTCCTTCCCTCTTTCTGATCCTTGCCCTCGAAGAAGATGTCCACCTGATTTGGCTCCCCATCCTTGCCCTCTCTATAATCATACCTAATCTTCTTCCACTTTAACTTGGGATGATCCTTAATCTCATCTCCGCTCATATTCATACCCGCCTTTCCAATCCTCTCTACGACAGGACTCAACAGCATCGCCATGCTGAATAAACTATCATCTCTCACAATCGTGCGGTTAGCGAAGATGACCATAAGACAGAGCGCGAAGAACTGGATCCCGCAGATGCCGCCGAGAATGCTGAAGATGTAGGACCAGTCAACGTCGAGTTGTTGGCCTTGTGTAGGGACGACACGCTGGGATGTCATGTTGTAGCGGATGCCATGGTCGTCAAAGGCAGCGACGGCGCCGATGGTGAAGCGCATTAGCATCTCTTCGACATCCTTTTTGGAGACAACTTTGGCGGGCGACCATTTTGAGCCTTGCGAGTAGGACCGCGATTGTCGGTCTAGCCAGTCGTTCCAAGGAATTCCTGTCCAGCCAATGGCCCCTGCGGCGATTCGTGCAAACTCATTGGTTCCATAAACCGAGACATTGTCGGCGTCGGTATGAGGAGTAATGTCGTCTTTAGCGTGCGCCTTGGTAATATTGCCCAACGTGCTATTGCAGAGGAATAAGGAGGTTGTCATGACCCGGTCGTCGAAGCCATACTGTAAGACTGTGAAGTTTGTGCATCGTGGCCCACAGAAGGCATTTACTGATGCAATCCATGTAATCGCTCCGGTTGCATGTTCGGGGATGGGATATTTGCCCCAGGCCCTCCCCGGCGCTTTACCCTCGATGTATGTGCTTCCAAATTTCTTGACCTCTTTAGAGGTTTCGATGACGGTCCCATTGCCGCGCACTTCGAGCTGCTCACACGTTGTGACCGCAGATACGTTTCGTGAGCTGACAAGGTAGTTGGTGTATTGATGAGTTGGATCTCGATTGAAAAAGAGGTAATTGTAGGAACTATCTCCCTTGTACAGTGGCGTGCCGGGCATGTTAGAGAAATCCCTCTTGACTTCACCAAGTGGAAACTCAGGATAAAACATAGCCTCCATGCCAAACATCCATGCAGCTTCCAGGGACGTTTCGTTGGCCATGGAGTCGCTGTCGGGTTTGGAGTTCGTATCAATGTACCAAGTGTTCAGGTCCGCCACCGTTACATTGCCGTATGTAAGCAGTGGAACCTCGGAGTTACTCATAGGCCAGAACAAACTCAGTAAAGCAACTAAGACCTGTGAACTTATGTTGATAAAGAGCCACAGAAGGCAAGCAAGCCACATCCACTTGGTCCCATCATCTCTGACGTCCTTAAACCATCTGAATCTTCGCAAAAATGTCCGGCCGCGGAATCCAGGTGAGGAGATGATCATTAGTTTTGTGACTTTGGCAAGCGAGCTCAGGTGCAGAATAAGATCAAAGACCTCCAGACTGACGTACCGCCGTGTCAAAAAGGACCATCGAAAGGTGGCTGCGTAATGTTTGAGTGATGCCAAGATGTTGAGGCCTAGACAGAGAGAAAGCCCAATCGTCAGAGAGTTGAAAACGCGAACATCAGTCTTCGAAAGGACAACAGGTGTGCGGAAGCCTTCCCATGCTTTCAGACAGACACATATTGCCGCGCTAAAGAAGATGGATATCAGCAACTTCGATGCGCCCGTCTTGAGAAGCGTCTTTCTTGCCTCGTTGTGGTCGAAGCGTTTAACGTGATGGTGATGATGGTGGTGATGGGGTCCATCTTCTGCGTCGGAGGAAGAAGCAGGTGTGCTGAGATACGTGTACGCCCCACCTTTGGCATCCATCATCTCCGGGGAGGCTACTGGTGGAGAGTTTGAATAGGACGTGTCCACATTCTGCATCGCGATGTCGCTGCCATTATAGGTCTGCGGAGGGTCGTACGCCATCAAAGGTGCGTCTGGTGGTGGGTTATCATTTCCAAAGCTGATTGTCCGATCACGCTCCATGGTGTGTTTCAAATCTAACGGAGAGTCTTCCAGACTAATCTAAAGCACAGCCCGATCGGCTTGACCAAACAGCTTGGGCAACTGTGCACCGTTGTATTGTGAGGTACGAAGCTCCTTGGAGAATCTACTGTTGCCAGTGAGCAAGAGTAGTCAATCAGCTCCTCTCGTTCTAAGGATAAAGGGGACTCTTCTCGATGCTCGTTGCATCAACTTTCGTGGAATCAGACAAACGGACAATGGTAGTGGGAAGTCTGCCTCAAGCGGCAGAGCTGGACGACGAAGATGGTGATGAGACTGAAAAGGTTTGCGATCAAGAAAATCTAGATTATAAGCAGCACTCGCCGATGTCTTATCAATTTTCTGCTTCCCGCGTAGCGGGCGGAGGGTGCTAGCATTGGGGGCTGAAAGAGGGGGCCGCACCACAGGAAAGAGTACATGTGCCGCCCCTCAAACGAAAGCAAGTACATAAAAGTGGCACCGTATAGCAATAAACGACTTCTGGAAAATGGAGCGAAAAAACTATTAAGCAGATAAGGAGAATGTTGAAGCCATTAAGAAAACGATGCTCGGTACGAGTCCTGAGAGTCCACAACGTGGGAACCCCCTAGCCCATGTTGCGCGAGGATGATCCTTAAACCTGGTCAGCCAGGTTATCGATTATCGATCTTATTTTTGGCGATGAGGTGTTGAACGGCTTTTCATTCGCTACGAAAGATCTAGCCCTGTGCAGGTGTGCGGTGTCTAAGCCTCGGTGAGCAAGTCTCAGAAGCAATTTGGGGGCTGAAATGCGTCTCGCTCGTTCTGCAGTACGACGACTCGGAAAAGCTTGGGGTGGTCGGCTAAAGACTGAGTGTGCAGAGCCAAGTATATATCGAAATGTAATGTGCAAGGTTGAAGGCTGACACAGATGTCTGTGAAGTTGTTGGGATGGAATTATCTGGGAGCGGGGCAAGTATAGGTTGCCTGAAAGTCGCTGACAGAGCGAGCACCACAGTTGAACAACCGAGCACAACAGACAGAAATGTCAGACATACAAAACCAAGTCATCGTAGTTGTTGGACATTGTCATGCGTCGATTTGAAAATGTACGAATGAGGAATGTACGAATCGGTTGGTTGCCAGATCTGGTTAGCGCAATGAACTACGCATAGCGGAACAGACCTCGGGATGACAAATGTGACCAAAAACTGTGGAGACCATGGACAGAGGATTCATAGGGCGTGATATGTATACATCAGACGTCTTTAAAGGACAGACATATCGTTAAACCTCATCTCCTTCAATCGATTTCTCAACAATTCAGAATGTCGTCACCAGTCGTACTATATGACATCCCCAGCAAGCAAGGCACCGCATGGTCGCTGAATCCTTGGAAGAGTAGGTCCCGGAACTCAACTATGTAGAACACTAGTAACAACCATGCACAGCTCGCATGATTCTGAACTTCAAGGGCGTCGACTACAAGACTGAATGGATCGAATATCCTAACCTCGCACCGACTCTCAAGTCCTTGTTCGTGCCTCGCTTTCGTTCTCAGTAGGTGATAACTTGACTGACATGATGCAGCGGCCTACCCCCGAATGACAAGGACGCGCCAGGCTACTTCACAGACTACAGCAGCCCTGCCATCCGTTACGCCGATGGGACGTTCGGGATGGACTCGTGGCCTATTGCGCACCAGCTCGAAAAACACTACCCAAGTCCTTCTCTCTATCTCGACGATCCAGTCGTGGTGCAAATTCGGGACCACGTCTTCAAATTGATGGGTCCGCTAGTCCCACATTTGATTCCCAAGGTGCCATTGATCCTGTCCGAGACATCTGCTACGTACTTTTATGAGACCCGAGAGAAAGCATTTGGCGCGCCGCTGCAGGAGATAGAGCGGACAAAGGCGACTGAGCAGTGTTGGGAGGACGCGAAGGCACCGGCGAAGGAAGCGGGGGACCTCCTGAGGAAGAACGATGGACCCTTCTTTCTGGGAGAGACTGGTAAGCAGACACATTGAGGCCCCGAGGATCCTACGCTGATAATGAACAGTCTCGTATGCCGACTTCATCCTCGTGGGGCTATTTCAAATGGTCAGCCGAATCAACGGTGACATATTTCCAAGGTTTCTAGCACTTGACCCTGCCTTTCCAAAGCTCTATGAGGCGTCTAAACAGTGGCTGGAGAAGGATGACTAGGTCACCTTAGTTGAGCGGGCTTGTCCTGTAAAATCAGGCGTAGCCGCAATCTAAAAACATCAGCAGTACTTACATGGTTTCCATGATATTTCGCGTCTTCCACAATTCGTATAGATCTTTGCAATGCCACGCGACTCAACTAGATTCGAAGCTTACCAACAACAGCCTCGAGCCATGAGAGGGACTTCGGTTTAAACTTGTTTTCATCGCCTAAGGCCTCTGGCAGTGCACATGAACGGCTCAGCGACGTTGTCAAGAGTGTGCATATTGTCCCGGTGCATTAGGTGTTCCATATTGGCGTTGGACAGCAGCATTGTGGGGTGACGGAAAGCTCAGAAGCTACGAGTTGGCCAGCTGAGGCTTGACGCGTGTGCACGTGAGGCCATACATAGTGCCGGTCCGCCAGCTTATCTCCGTGTCATCATCACCCATCCCACACATTCAAGAGCTGCCACCGCTGGCAGTGTGAGCGAGTTAGAGTGGTAGATTGATATCCGACCATCTACGACCATCTCGTTGTCTCTGAGGTGCATTTGCCGGCATGGAGCTATTTCCGGCTAGCTGATGTCATCGGCCTCCACTTGTGGTGGGCGCGAAACGTCGCGATGACGAGCTCCCATAACGAGTAACTCACAACCATAAATCAAAATGTTCGCCGCTTCTGCTTCCCGATCACTCCATACAGCCTCTACGAACAGACTTTCGCAATTCACCCGACAAATCCAACCGCACGCGCAATCTTTCAGAATGGCGCATAATGGCACCACGTTCAAGCTCAACACGGGCGCTCAGATTCCGGCCATTGGCTTCGGCACCTGGCAGGACAAGGACGCCCAGGAACCGTGAGTCCACTGCTGTCTGCCATGGGTCGCAACAGAACTAACAAATTGGTCTAGAGCCGTCACCATCGCATTGAAGACTGGCTACCGCCACATCGACACAGCGCGCATCTACGGCACCGAACCCGCCGTCGGCAACGCCATCAAGAAATCCGGCATCCCTCGTGGGGAGCTCTTCATTACCACAAAGCTATGGAATAACTCGCATCACCCCGATGACGTCGAGAAGGCGCTCGATGCCTCGCTCAAAGACCTGGGCACCGACTATCTTGATCTCTACCTGATGCACTGGCCCTCGCCATTCGCACGCAGTGACGAAATGTTCCCCAGGGACGCCGATGGCAAGACCAAAACGGGCGACTCAGACTACGTCGATACATACAAGGCAATGGAGAAGTGCTTACAAAAGGGCAAGGCAAAGGCGATCGGTGTGTCCAACTTCAGCCAGGCAGAGCTTGAGCGCCTGATCAAGGAGACGTCAGTTGTACCGGCGGTACACCAAATGGAATTACATCCGTACCTACAGCAACACTCATTCACCGACTTCCACAAGCAAAAGGGTATCCATATCACACAGTATTCTCCATTTGGCAATCAAAATGAGATCTACGACTCTGGAAAGGGCATGGGCAAGTTGATGGATGACCCGGTTCTTGTAGAGATTGGTAAGAAGCATGGCAAGACTGGTGCGCAGGTTGCGCTAGCTTGGGGTATCGCGAAGGGTACGTAACTCCGTGTACGAACTATGCATGAGACATTCACTGACCACTACACTTTAGGTCACTCAGTCATTCCGAAGTCGAAGACGGAATCGCGCATTCAGTCGAATATCGAGGGCGACTTCAAGCTTCCACAGGACGATGTTGCGAAGATCGATGGCATCGATAAGAAGCTGCGCTTCAATGATCCCTCGGGCTCATTTGGGTGGAACTTCTACAAAGACCTTGATGGCAAGAAGAACTAAGCAGGCCTTGAATGAATATTGGAGCGAGCAGCACCTTACGATAATTACATGCGACATCGCCCAAGATTAGTGGGCAGCTCGCCAAGCGAATCGAGATGTAATAAGACTTGAAAGCGTATAAATTTCCCATAGACTAAGAAAAGATGCTGTCATTGAACGGTTTTGCGCACATGATTCGAGTCGTCCACAATTTACGGCCAGTCTTCTGGCAATCCTTGGCCCAACCACATATCCCTATGACCTGCTTACCTAGATGTGCATGTTCTCATGTATGTTCGCATGATTCAAGTCCTCGACCACAAGCTCCATATCTGTACCTTTTCTCCAACCTTTCCGCTCTTCTTCCTCGACTTCTACCATGGACATCTCGTCAAAGCCGATAATATCAATTAGGAAGGGGAAATCTACTTTGTGTATCACCTGGAAACGTCCCTGACCTTTTTCCACGCCATGCCATCTCTGTCGCAGTTTGCGGTGCAAGTGAAACGGTGTTGGAGTTTCGCTAGTATAGTGCCAATCCTCCCTTTCATACTTTGGGTGAAGCCTTGGTAGATAGATGGAGATTTTGAGATTTGGAGAGCCGGATAATTGGGTGATGAGAGGCTGGAGAGTAGCTCGCTCGTTTACAAGCGACCAGGAGCACGGATCGTCGTGGTCTAGCCATATCCAAAGTCTTGAGAGGCGATTGAATTGGCGAATAATGGAGCCGAGTCGTGACCAGGTTTGCGTCGCGCTGGCTAGTTCTGGTTCCATGGTAGTATCATCGTCTGGGCGTTCTAGGGACTGGTAGAACTTTATTGGGGGCCTGAGAGTGATGCTCAGTTGCGTGAGTCTTAGTTGCATGCTACATAGCAATAGTGGTCTTTCATGCAAAAAGTTGGCGGTTTCCAAGTCCGTGATATGAAACACAGCGGTGCGAGCCAAGAGGTCAACAACTTCAAGATACCTAGCTGTGTGAGCAAAGTTTACATGTTGAAAAATAGGAAAAGAGTTTTTAGCATCAGCTACGCCCCAAGACTACCTTCTAAGATATTGCCAGTCTGTAGAGGTGTGCTTTAAATGTAGATAGGAAAGAGCCAACTTACATGTCCCTGCAAACAAGAAGAAGCGCCAAATCCAGTTTGCCTTCAGAATGTTGATCTAATGTATTCTCCTCACATATCCAATGTGGTCCCCATGTTGACCGTAAACGAGGTGCCCATACGGGGTCATGATCACCGTGCAAGGGAACCTTAGGTTGGCGTTCATATCCATCAAGCATATTCGATGATGGCAACATAGCACCCTTGCTATCATCCTCCTCTTTGATTCGACCTACAACGCACGTAGACAAATGCAGCTTGTCGCCTTGAACGCATGCGTGTATATGATCTGGCACTAGGTAGGAGTAAATCTCATGACGGAGTTCCGCAGGCGCACGTAACAGGGCGCTGTTTTTCTGGGGCTTTGCTGAAGAATGGGATTGCATGATAGCTGCTTCAGATGGGAGAATTCAATATGAGAAAGTGGTGTTTAAAGGTGCGGGGCGTTAGCAAGGTTATGTAGTGCTAGCAACTGTGCCGCAGCAGCTCGGCCCCACGCGACGTCGGCGTTTGCACTTGAACGCGAAGCGTATCACAAAGGCCGGCGTGAGTCATTCAGAAGTCTCATTGGATAGGCAGATGATAAGCACTATCTCACTGTCCTTAGAAACGGAAAACTTCATCATAATTCCACATCTAGCGTAAAGACATTCTGCACTTAAAATAAACGATTCCTTCTCACAGTGCGACTACTCCCCACAAGTTCTAACCTAGGCGAATGCCCAGATATAACAACCTCTTTCTTTCTTATAGTCTGAATGACGCGTAGTCTCAGGTCAGTCAATGGTGTGGATGTAACCCTTGTCATCTACCCAGTAGCCCATCTTCCATAGCTTCAGGACCTGACCTAGCAGTGAAATGGTATCTAGACTTTGTTGTTAGTTTCTCGTTGTAATCTTTTGTAACAATTACCACATACCAGAATTGCCTGGATCTTTCTGAGCCTGGATACAATGCCAGCCGTAACAATTCGCTTTATTTGGTAGGTCATTTAGATAGCCACCCTGAACGGTATGGGTCAACTGCAGAGGTCAATGAATATGAACATCGTTTCATCGCTAACGGCGGGGCGTGAAACTCTGGGGGAACTCACCTCATGCAGAAGAACACCTCCAAAGGTCGATAACGCATCTACCGGAGTTCTTCGGCCACTGGTACCTCCTGAGACCCACGTGTTGATAAACTCCTCCCCCATGGCGGTCTCAACCAGATTTACGTCTAGGTTTGGCCAATTGCCTCGTTCTCGTTCATCCAAGTGCCATGTGCTAAGGTCAATCTGGCACGCAAGGTGTCGTATTGGTGTCGAGTATTGTGGATCTTTCCTAGAAATTGTCGTAAGGTAAGCCTCATCCTGGGCCCATTTCAGCTTATCGAAAAGGTCAGAGTCAGTGGTGGCAGCTTTTCCGGGAAGATTTGCATTTGGGTTCTCCAAGTCGTAGGGCTCCTCATAGTACCGCTTAAAGACTTCCACGTCTTTGTTGTAAAATAGCTTGTCTTCCATTGCTGTGTTTACATAGTGCTTGGAATTGCGCGGATGGGTTTTAAAGCGCTCCATATTGCAGTAAAATTCCTAGTTAACCATGTAAGCAAGACTTATGAACCGATGATATCGTAATGCATGAACACATACTACGTCAGCATTCGTTCTTTGTGATCGCCACTGTTCGTCGTTGGCCATGAGTGTCGAAGGGGTTTTTTTTTTGGAAAACTTTGACACGCTCAAACGTCTCTGTGAGGTAATTTGGTATTGGCATTGAGGTTTTTATGAAGGGTTTCCAATGCTTGCGCTTCACACATAACAGATGTTTTACCTTTGCCCCGCCTGAATTTGTCGGTATCATCACCCAGTACAATTTTGATCATCTCTTGGACTTTGGGGTTGGTGGACTCCCTATCCATAACCTCGAATGCGTTCTCGGCCATTTCTATTGCCTCATGCATTGCAGTTTCGATACGACGTGTCACATCAATGATGTTTCCGCCCTGCAGCCTTACTGCAGCTACAATTTAGTTAGGTCAGCGTCTATTACGGTGCAGCGAACTGGCTTGGAGAGATTTCTTACTGCAGCTTTGATCGAAAGTGTAAGTTGCAGCTAGAGCGTATTTCCCTAGCGTGAAGAGGATGTACAAACTTAGCTTCATGATGAGAATTAAGGAGAATATTTCGCAGCGAGAAATGTGATGTTGCAGAATAGGTCAACGTATGTGATTTATTCGCAAGCTATAGTTCTCTTATAACAAGGACTTCACGCAATATATAACATGCTGAAGCTGCGATCAGAGGCATTGTATGCTGACCTGTAGCTGAGATGCGGCAAAGCATTAGGCTCTGCCATAAGTCTGCCTTGAAACACAAGTCGGTTATTACGTGTTCAAAAACATCAAGCAAGTCGTACGCTTCAGTAGCGGAGTTGTGGCACATACAGACTGAACTGGAAGCAATACCGGGCTATAAATGGTGGCCAATGATAAGCTCTAGCTGACTCGAACGAGGAGCGGCGTTATAGGTGTTGGTCTAACTTGGCTGGATGAATATGAGGTAGTCTCGTATGGAATTTTTTAGGTGGCGCTTTTCCGATATTAATTTGATCAGAGCCGTCAGGACTAGATGTTAGTCTCCCTTTTGTAGTTAATCGCCTGGGATACTTTAAGAGCGGAGGTTGTTGTGATTATGTTACCATCGCGACTTACCAGCATTACCTGCACCCTTCTCATTTTGTATGCAATTCCAGTCGTAACAAGTTCCTTATGATCGATCATCTAGATAACCACCCAGGACTGTATGGCAGGTGCAGCACGTGTGATTGGATAATATAAAGTGATAGCTTTGCAGCACGCATGCAAACATCTCGAGATAAGAAGTCATGCACGTACACCTGTAAACGGAATTGCCAACCAACAGGACGGCTGTGGCGAAAGGCGCTGGCGAAAAAGAGGATCCACCAGGGCTTCCATATGTGAGGAAATTGCGTATGCTTGCCGTTCAACTTGCAATCGATGACCTCCCTGCAGATGGCGCACTCGCTCACGCGCTGCGTTAGAAACTAGCGGGGTTTGTGAACATCTTTTCCATACTCGGGCTCCACGTTCAGGATAGTGTTCGTAATCTGGGCCACATCGACTTCGGATAGAGACAGCACCGCGACTAGGAGCCAAGTCCGTGCTCGCGGGTGAGTATTACAGTTGTGGAGAAGCTGCAAAGAGGCGCCTTGGTAGCGATGATTGCTAAGATGTTGCAGTGCTCGGCTCGTTGCAGCAATTTGGGAGCCCAGCTGCGAAAGGGCGACATCAGGCCAGCCATGACGACTTTGGTTGCTCGAATCTATACTCGCAACAGCTGCGTCCCGGTCGAGGAGTTCGACGCTGGCCTCCAGTTCAGTCCGTCGTATCGCAATGGCGTACCGGCTCTACAGGTCCTCCCGTCCCGTTGCTGATGTGCCGGCCCGCATGACGCGCAGAAGCGCACACGTCGACTCGCTTGGACGTGACGCGCCCAGGTATCTAGCGTACGATGCCTTATATGGGATTGTTGGGTGGGTGTTTTGTTCATGGATGACACCTGCGCGACTTGGCGACACTGCGGCCTCGACCTCGAAATGGCCATAAGAAGGGTACCACTCAGCATGCCCCACCACGGGCGGGAACCTCGCCGCTGCCGCCCGTCTTTACTCTGGACGCCCTCTATTCGCTCTGCTTCTTTTACTTAGTAGTACGGATAGCGACGAAAGTTACATGCGTTGCCTCCAGGGCTTGTTGCTATAGCAAGCGCTAAAGTGCCGTAGCATCCCGAACAGGCTTAGCTCACCCGCAAGTCCCTGCCACCTGCTACTGCTAGTAGCTCTGGGCTCTGGAGATAGCTCGTAGGTAAGAGGATACCATTCACGACAACTCGATCATCGGTATATTGTACATCTGACGCGTGCCCTGTGTGGTTCGACCACTGCATGTCCACCAGCCAATCTAAATCGATGGAGGAAGCTTCATGTTGACCATTCGACCGTACCAGATTACTCAGCTGACAAGCTTCAACACGATGAGATCGTCTTCTGCCGGCACACTGTCCTCGGCACAGTATGCTTGTGAGATTTGTAGGCAAGTTTCCAGCTAATGTGTCCCGCCGAGTACGAATGGGCTGCAGTAGCAGGCGTGCG
The DNA here is from genome assembly GCF_010015615.1 of Cucurbitaria berberidis CBS 394.84. NCBI lineage: Eukaryota > Fungi > Ascomycota > Dothideomycetes > Pleosporales > Cucurbitariaceae > Cucurbitaria > Cucurbitaria berberidis. The sequence goes on along the minus strand of NW_024468940.1, from coordinate 1,597,455 downwards.
CGGGGAACTAGTCAACGAAAGAGAATCAGCGTTTTCTTCACTGCTATCAACTATCTTGGGCCCTGATTGATCTAGAGAAAGGCAATCTTTTTGTGTACATCTTCTGTAATGCAGTCCATTCGCACTCGAGAGGATGATATAACCCTGACGCATTGCTAACCGCCCAACGATTAGAGAGCGCAAAGTTCGATGCGACAGAGCCCTTCCAAAATGCAGGTTAGTCTTCCAAAACAGCACCGCATCACTACAAGTCTCCCAATCATGTCAAATTTGGGGATAGGAAGCTAACTTTGTTGCGTAACTCGCTGTCAAGACGGTGCGATCGTCTCAATCAACCGTGTGGTTACAATCACGCCCATCAACATCGCACACGCGACGATCAGCTGAAGCAACTTCAGGAGCGGCTGGCCAGGACGGAGGCCCAGCTTGCCCTTACCACGCCGAGACCGCCACCGCTGGTCCGCCCACAGTCGCGGTCAGAAGTCACGGAGCTGGCCACTTCGTCAAAGTGGTTCGGAACGCCGGATTTCTTTACGCCAAACATACCAGCAACCACCACGCCCCATTCCCAGCTAGCCTCTGTCTTGGGAAATACGGCCACAAACACTCCGATGGACCTGGACAATACCAGGCGGATGAGTTCAGCCATTGATATGCCGACGAATGGCTCATCGCTCCTGGATACTGATCTATTTACTTCTTTTACCGAGGGGGCGGACTCCAACATGACGTTTGCCTGGACAAATCAGCCGCTGATGGCGCTCGAACCATTGGACAATATGCTTCTCAATCGACCTCAGTCAGTGCCTCGGAGCGGGACAGAAGAAGACCTATCTCCAGCAGATCTGAGTTTGCTGCACAACCACTACTTCGAATCCGTCTACTTTTCCTTCCCGTTTCTAAACAGGGATAGGTTCATGGCAGATTCAACGAGCGGTGGCAGCCCTGCAGTGAGCGCCCTGATTTATGCTGTTGCCCTTGCTGGTTGCGCTCACTCCCCTAAAGATTCCAATCGACAGTCGACGTGCTACAACTTAGCGCGTAACTACGCTGAGAGGTGTGAACGAGAAAATTATCTGAACCACCTGAACTTCCTGCAGGCTTTGTTATTCATAGGCCGCTTTGAGGCTATGAGCCGGAAGCTGGAGCGAAGCTGGCTAACGCTGGGACGTGCCGCCATGCTTTGCAAGCTTCTGAGTTTGCACCGGATGGATGAAGCCGGATATGGTCAAGGAATGCAGAACGGAGAAACCCAGGGTGGCTCTCCATTAAGTTTGCCGCATACAGAGGATCCGGTGCTGTTGGAGGAACGACGACGGACATTCTGGGGCTTATACATATTGCAAAGCTACGTGAAAACGCGTACCGGCTGGCAATGTCAGTTAGGAGACATCAAGGTGCGAATTGCGTTACTACATCATTCCACGGTGTGTAGGAACTGACATCGTGTCCAGAACTTCCGAATCAACTTGCCATCGCCAGGGCTGTTGAGGTCCGATCTACAACCGCTCAAGATGCCATCTCTGCTAGATGTGAGTACCGAACCCGGTCCCGAGATCACGTCCTACGCAGGCTGCGTTTTGATGGTTGAGCTGGCCTTGCGCTGCTTCGACCACGGACAACAACGCGACACGCCAGGTTTCTGGGACGACTACTGCGCCCTAGTCAAGAAGACCGACAACCTCTTCATCATTCTTAAGCGTCATCTCAACGCCACGTCTATCCGTGAAGATCCAGTAGCCTTCAGCCTCTACCTGAACCTGCGCGCTACCGAGATCTTCTCACACGATTCGGCTATCACGAAGAGCGAAGAGCAAGGACTACCGCCATTGATGATAGTCGAAAGCCAACGCCGCGCTACCGCTGCTGCGTTCCAGATATCTAGCGCTGTAGGCCTCAATTTGCCGTCGCCGTGGAAGGCGGACAGCGACATCATCATGCTTCAGGCTACCTTCATTGCCTGGCCTTTGACCATGGCGCTGAAAGCATTGTATCGCGAACTCGTACATGGAGGAGTCCGCGAGACTGTGAATGGTGTCGTGGCCTCGTCGAGATTACTTTTCGCGGCTCTAGACCATATTGAGGAATCGGACGGACACTGGCACCAATGCGTGACTCATGTTGGAGCTAAGTTGCAGGAATGGGATGAGAAGAATAGCTTTGACTCTTTGGCTCTATGACATCCCTTTTCTTTTCTCTTTTTTCATCGAGGGAGGCACTTGCATCTTCTTGGACATTGTGCTACAATCGTGTTTGGCCGAATGTAGCAAGCTTATAGGATGAGACTTTCCCTGGCTCAAGATGACTTTATACACTTAATCCTATCAAATAAACATACGAATAAACAAGCAGGCTGTTTGCTAATTTTACATCTTGGGCCCCCTGATTGTGATAGAAAACCATAAAATCTCTACTTTAGATGCAAGGGATAGGATCAGTAGATCGAGCTAAATACTATACAAGAGAATACTAAGCTACGAAACATGGTATGTTATGGCTAAATTTCTATATTACCTATGTAGTCTGGAACATCTCCCCACTCTTAGATAAGGAGTAGGCGCGTTGAAATCCTCTTAGGTGGTGAGCGCTAATAAGAAGCCTAACTATATTAGGTTAGATATGACGTAGCTGTACGTGGGGGTGTAATAGAAGGGTAGCCTGGCGTAAGACTGTAACATTAGACATCTTGACTATGTTAAGCACCAGCAAGGCCCTGACAAAACCGACATGCTATCGAACGTGCTCGAGAAAGATATGTCTAAGAAGACGAACAGAACAGCCGCCGTCCAATGAAAAGTCGCTATACCAGAAACCCATCAATCTTCTACTCTTCTATTCCACCGGGATGCCCTGAGCGCCACACACAAGCTCCGCAAACTTCGAAATAGTAAGCGAAGGGCTCAACAACTGTTGAAAAGCAATATCCATCGCTAATTCCTTGAAGATCCAATTCCGCAGTTCAGCTCCAATCATGCTATCGACGCCATAGCTCGCAATGGAGCGTCCAGCGTTATCGTTGTCCCTAAATTTGGTCTCGTCGACTAACAGTACACGCGCTAGCTTGGAAATAAAGTGGTCGCATACTAGGCCCACCGCTTTCGCTGGCGATTCTCCCCCAGCCGCTCTGAGCCGTGTCAGGATCGAACCTGCCTCGTCGTCGCCTCCCTGGTTCCCGCCGCCATTGACGTTCATGGAGTGCACGAGAGTTGAGAAACGCGGGTCCGCGGACCAAAACCCGTCGACGTCGCCCTTGGCCTCGCGGCTCGTCTTGTATAGTTCAGCTGGGTCTAGACCGACGACGAGATGATCGAAATGATCGTTTTGTTGCGATGTCTTCTGTTGTTGCTCGATGATGGCGACTTCGAAAGAACAGAGTAGCGCCTCCTCATCTATTCCGCACATGCCCTTACGCTTGAGCGAGTTTTCGAGCTCGAGGTTCTGGGCTACAACGCCGACGCCGAGAATCATGGGAAGAATCACGGCGCAGGCGGGCTTGCCTTGAGACTGGCGCAGCCGCGCGAGTGCATCCATGTAAGAGTTTGCAGCGGCGTAGTTGGTTTGAGCTGGTGTTCCGAGAATACCAGACACTGAACTCGTCATGAGGAAGAAATCCAGGTTCAGGTCGACAGTGACTTCGTGAAGATGCTTGCTGCCAAGGACCTTTGGTCGAATCGATGTGGTCCAGTCTTCGTAGGCCATGTTTTGAAAGAACCCGTCCTATATTCCAGTTAACATGATCGAAAAATAACACCACAACAAACGCCGCTGCTTTCAGATGCCACATTCTGACTAGTTAGGAGAATTTCACTTACCCGCAAAACCATAGCCGCGTTGACAACGCCACGGATAGGCCGATCTGCTGGGATTGAACCTACAGCTTTTTCTACGTCGTCCTTGACCGCAGCATCACCCTTGAACACCTGCAAATTGGCACCGCGTGCCTCCAAGTCTTTGACAAGAATGGCTGCTTGCTCAGAGTCCATGCCCGATCTTGATAGGAAAGCGAAATTAAGTGCTCCATGCTTCATCATCCACGAAGTGAGGCTACGACCAAGACCTCCAAGGCATCCTACAAGAAGATATGTGGCGTCAGGGCGTAGGGACAAACGCGGGCGAGATTTAACAACATCCACCGTACCATCGCCTATCTCGTGTGTGATGACAGTTTTATTGTCGCATAATGAGTCTGTAGCAGATGCGATGCTCTCATTGAGTTCAGTAATATTGCGAATAGCCAGCAGTGGCGTAGGGATGGAGCCCTGGCGATAAAGTTCCATGATACGCTCAAGTAAGATACCAAGAATTCGAGGCTTTTTGAAAAGGCTGATGAGATTGACTGACAGGTAGCTCGCTCCACGAGCTGCTGGAACGGAGTCCAAGGGCGACGTAGTGGCGGTAGCGCTGCAGTTGACGAACCGTGAGAAAGCTGGTGCATGCCGCCATGTCTCTCGTGCTACTGTCGGTACAACCGAACTGCCTGAAAACACTACATCAATCTCGAGATCAAAAGACTGTTGAGGAGAGAATTCGGTCAGGATTTGTTCGCTAGGAAGAGAAAAGGCCGCCGCAACGTGCTCCGCTTCAGTCGAGTCACGCACAGCGACATACGGAAGACCGCGAAGTGCCTGAACGATCCTTATTGCGGCTGCTCCAAGACGTCCTGACCCAGGAAGGATAAGAACGGATTCCTGATATTGCAGTCTTGCCAGAGTCTGAAGACCATATAGAGCGGCGCCATAGTACATCGGGAGGCTTGCGGCCGTTGTAAATGGCTCTTCAGGATTAAGTCCTTGTACCAAACACTCCTTGAAGCGTTGGTAGTTGGAGAACTGCTCGAGCTGAAGGCAACGATGCTGTCACCAATCGAAACCTTTGTGACTGCACTTCCAATCCTCTTGACGATACCGGAAGCTTCGTGGCTGAAGTCAGTTTCGAAAGAGGCACCAGAAATGATGGCCTGATCCTCGCGATTCAAACCCATTGCTAACGGCTGGAACTCGATCTCGTCTTGCTGCAGTGGCTGTGTGTCTAGAGGGGCAGTCTCAAACACAACCTTCCCGGCCTGAACTCTACCCACCAATCTAGCTTTGGGGTCAAAAGGTTGCGGCTGTGTCTCCCAGCCAGTGTGTTCGTGCGTCTCATTGATCTTCTCGGCCGTGTTGAGGCGGCTTACGAGCAACTGGCCATCACGGGCGAGGTATTCAGTCTCAAGCTTCTTTTCATTGCCAAAGAGAGCGAACGCCAAAGATGTCGTCTGCGAAATAAATTCCTCGGAAGCAATATCGGTGTAAACGAAGTCAATGAAGGTTGCCTTGAGAGAAGCTCGCTCAGACCGGAGCGAACGTAAAAGCCCCATTGTCATTGCGGACTCAGGACCGATGCTATCTCCAGGACGACCTCCACAAGACACCCACAAGATGTTTGAAGCATCGCTCAAGACCTTTTGCAGGTGGAGGAACTCGGGTTCTGACATGGTCGCCACGAGCGGCTGCTCAAGGTCGGTCAGCATGATGACGTTGCTGCCGGGCGGGCATGCGTCTCCAAGCTTGGAAATTTCGCTTCTAAAGCCAATTTCCTCGAGGCGTAGCTTCAAGCGAGTGATATCCTCGGTTGGATTAGTTCGATACACCAGTTGAATAAGCGTTGATGAAGGCTTATCGCTTTCCATGACTCTGGATGTGACAAACATGGTATCCTTCAAGGAGAACTCTAAACCCGAAAATCCGGCTTTCTTCAGATCATGACCGATCATAGATGCTTTTCCTCCCAAAACGGCCTGACCTCTTTCCACTAGTAGCTCAGAGATACACTGGAGTGCATTGCCTGGAGTATTGGGGGCGATGACGATATGAAACGAATGTTTGAGCTTCTCGTAAGATTGTTCCCCCAAACTAACCGTTAGATCAAGCGGTATGGAAGAGAATCTGCTCGTCCCGCTAAGATCTGCTTCACTCTCGGCCTCTTTAGGGCCACCTGTGACTAATGTCATAGAGATCCCAGGGAATTTTGCCGTGAGAGACTGAACAATCATCAAGTCCGTAACGAGGATCTTCAAGCCCGGTGTCTTGAACTCGGCGAGCTCAACAAAATCGGCAATATTTAGGTGTGTTTGAGTGCCACGCAGCCATGAAGCGTCCGGCTTATACACAAGCTGGGAGTAGGGTTGCGGCTGAAGGGGAGCTTCTAGTCTCTGCGGAATTGCAGCTTCATACGCAATACAACGCATGCTTTTGATGTGCATAAGGACCTGTCCGTCCTCTGCCACGAGTTGATTGTGGGCATTGAAAAGCCTCTGGCCCCGAGGATCAATCCATGAGAAGGCCGTGGCGCGGGCATCATCAGTAAGCTGGGCCGCCTTTGGCCTCCAGATAGTGATCTCTTCGGCACGAACAGGCACTGCTCCAAACTGCATGGCACCGGCACGACCAGCCCAAATTGCGACGATCATGAGCTGGAGACACGAGTCTAGTATAGCTGGGTGCAAAATGTGACGTGACTCACCCTTCATCACGGCGGTCTTGACGTTCGTTGAAGCGTGAGCGCAATACGTTGATCCATCAAAGGTGATGTTATCCATGTCTTGGAACGTTGGGCCATAATTAAACCCAACTTGCTTCAAGGCATGATTCCAAAGTCTCCCAGAGGCGCGCTGCGGCAGGTTGGGCATTTTTTTGGCGACTGCTGTGCGTGAATTGATGTTGATGCTGATACTTCCGGCCATGTGATTTTTGCGGTGCCCTTCAGACGACACAGACGAGACGTTGAATTCCCACCATTGCTTGTCACCCTCATCCATACCGAGGCATGACGGGCGCATATTGAGCAAGACCTCGATGCCATTGTCGTCATCTGGAGTTACCAAGGCTTGCTGAATGGCGATATCCCTAAAAACATAGGAGTTGATTTTGGAAGGCTTCTCGGCCATCTCGTTGATCTGAGTTACCGCTTCCATGGCCATAGAGAGGTATCCAGCCGCAGGAAAAACTGCCTCTCCGCCTAGCGAGTGGTCCCGAAGCCAGGGAAGATCTTTGATGCGGAGGATATTGCGCCAAGTGGGTTCAGCTAGAGAGCCACCGATGGTCAATTGGCCCAAAACATCATGACGTGAGTAACATGGCGAGCGGTGCTCCTTGCTCTCTCGCGACTCAGCCCAGTACCTTTTCGTCTTGTCCCACTGATAGGGTGGTAAATCTACGATGAGGTTACCTGTCCGTGGAATTATCTTGCCGGACGGGTAGACCTCCTCGATCCCTGTCACTCTTGCGAGATCAAGGGGGTAGTTGCGCAAGAATAGCTCGCCGGCCAGCTTGAGCACTTGCTCGGCACAAGGGAAGCCACGCGCCAGGGTCGGTAGGTACTGCAGCTTGTCGGCTTGCAACTCGGTCTTGATCTGCCTAATAGGCCCTGAAAGAGTCGAATGAGGTCCGATTTCGATCAAAATGTCGATCTTGGGGACTTCTTTGCTCGTGAGGGCCGTTCGTATGGCCTGATTGAAGAGAACGGGGCTGACAAGATTGGCGCTCCAGTACTTTTCGTCAAGAACTACATTCTCGGCCAAAACGGAGTTTGTGACTGAAGACACCATCTTGACCTCGCTAGATACATGCTCATGATTAATGGCCTGTCTAGATTTGCGAATAAGGTTCTCGTATCTTTCGACCGCTGGGAGCATGTGGCGTGAGTGATATGCTTTGCCATTGGTCTTGACGAGGCGGGCAAAGATACCCTCTGCCTGCAAAGTCCCTTCAATTGACTTCAAACTGTCAATACTACCGCTCAAGGTAACTCCAGATGGCGAGTTGTGACAAGCAATCACCACCTCGGGTTCGTAATTTTCGATATAAGGTGCGACAGCCTGGGCTCCGAGACCAACAGCCATCATGGCACCAACCGAATCAATGTCCTTGACGACTTGGCCACGGTAGTACGCCATCAGAATGGCCTCAGCCTCAGAAAGATATCCGGCAGTGAATGCTGCACCGATCTCGCCAGAAGAGTGGCCGACGGTTACCGAAGGTTTGATGCCCCAAAGGCGGAACAGCTGAACGAGAGCAACTTGTATTGTGGTACACAACGGTTGGGAGAACTCAGCTTCGCTAACACAAGATGTAGCTGAGTCTTGAAGAAGAGCTTCCTCCAATGTCCAAGATGGAGCTTCGTCAAGATCATCCAATGCCATGTCCATGCGCCGGATCGACATGAGGAAAGTCGGGTAATAAGTCATTAGTTGCGCGCCCATTCGAGCCCATTGTGCACCCTGTCCATTGAATACGAAACCAAGTGTACTAGCTATCTCCTTCCTGTTGGCGAGAACAAGTTTCGGGGAGTCGTTGATAAAATCTTCATGGAGAGTCGCCGGTGTTGTGACAACCATGCCTTTGCTTTGGAAGCGGGTGCGGTGATTGGCGAGAGTGTGGGAAAGATCGAGCAGGCTGTAATCTTCAGCCACCTTGCCATGAGCGGCAGCGTTTCTCTTCAGAGCCCCCATCTCGTGGGCAGAAAACACTAAAAGGTACGGCCTGTTCCGGTTCACTGCCCCGCGCGCCAACTTGCCCTTAGTTGTGGCACCAGGCATCGAATATTTGTAACTTTGGGGCAAAGCCAATAGGGAATTTGGGCTCTCAATTATGGTGTGCGCGTTCGTGCCACCATAGCTAATTCTTAGTTAGTAGGTAGTCATCACAAGGAGTTGATATCGTACCCAAAAGAATTGACGCTGATTCTCGTGACAGGCAAGTGCTTTGGAATGGGCGTCGAGTCAGTGGGCACATTGACTTGCCAGCCTTTCCAGTCAATCTTCGGATTTAGGTCAGTAAGTCCCCGTGTTGGGGGAATGATGTTCCTCTCCGCGATCAGGATGGCCTTGATGACGGCAGACAGCCCGCTGGCCGCTTCACTATGACCAATGTTGGTCTTCACGGCGCCTATATGCAAAGGGCCATCTGCCTCAGTACGATTCGCATTCATGATGTCGGAAACAGCGTGGACTTCTAAGGGATCACCGATTGCCGTCCCTGTTCCATGGCACTCAAAGTATCCTGTAAGCATGGGATCTAAGCCGCTGCGTTGGTATGCATGCTTCATAACGTTCCTTTGTCCATCGAAACCAGGATATGTGATACCAACGGCAGGCGCTTTTCCGTTGTTGTTCGTCGCGCTTGAACGTATCACGCCGCGAATTGGATCACCTTCTCTAACGGCATCGCTCAGCCGCTTCAAATAAATAGCTCCAACCCCTTCAGCACGGCCATAGCCGTTCGCGTAGCTGTTTAAGGTGTGGCATGTTGAAGTTGGCGACAGCACACCCAACTTCGCTGTGTTCATATGCTGGTCAACGGTCAAAATCAAGTTGCTACCGCCAACAACAGCGGCGGAACACTCCTGACTGCGCAAGGCGTTGCATGCGTTGTGCAGGGCATAGACGGATGATGAACAGGCCGTGTTGACGACAATACTTGGGCCACGGAGGTTGAAGACGTGACTGACCCTGTTGCTAAGAAGTCCAGGGTCAACTCCAGTAGCGGCGAGACTGTGGCGGAATGAGGGCTCTTTGAACGACATTTGTTGGAAGTCAGCCGTGAATGTAGCCATGAAGCAAGCTGTATCCGAACCAGAGAGCTGGTCTAAAGTCAGACCGGCTGACTCGAAAGCTTCGTAGACGACTTCCAAGAGCTTCCGCTGCTGTGGATCTGGAGCAGGGCGCTGTCAGCAAGTTGTCGAATGTCAAGGCACGCTACAGCAAAAACGTACGAGAGCCTTACCCATCCATGTAGCTTCGACGGGGGTGATGCCGAAAAAGGCCGGATCAAACTCTTGAAGAGTCTCATTAATAAAATAGCCGCCGTATACACCAAAGCTTCCTGGCCGGTCGTTATCAGGATGAAAATGGGCGTCAATATTGAACCTGGAAGAAGGGACCTTGGGCGTCTGGCCACTTCTCTTTTCTATCATTAACTTCCAAAAGTCGGACGGCGAGCTGACATCACCGGGAAGACGACATCCTGTTTCCAGCCAAGTCAGCAACATTGGGACTAGTTCAAGGTTTCGTAAAGTGCTCTTACCCATTCCCACAACGGCGATGGGTTCCAGTTGCTGGCTCAACGGCAGCTCGGTTGACGAGGAGACAACGTACTCATCATCTTTGACAATGCGCTGGTAGGCATTCCTCGTATCGAACTCAGGCGCGGCTTCTGAGGCACTCGAAGACGACTCGTAGAAATGAGGCATTGTGTCAAAGGCAGAGACTATAGCTAGTTTCCAATTATCCACAAAAATGATCTTATAGTGGACAGCAGGGAGATTACACGGAATCATATATACTGCGTTGAAGTATACTTCACCTACCTAGATAAACTCAGAGGTAGTGCATCCTGGTCTGCTGGCTCTATGCAATGCATACTGACAGCCTCGGCCTCTGGCATCTCCTACGGGGCCCGCATCGGGGCACGGAGTCGATTACCTTCGTCTGGAAGGTCCATGTTAAGCGGACTATTCGACAAGTTTACCACGGCAAGTAGTTCGGTATTTTTCCCTTACGCCTCGCGGCTGATCCTGCTGCGTGTAGGTCGGCCCTTGGCGACCTGCGCATCAAGCCCGCTGGGTCCGCTGGATGATGTACATCGTTTGGAGTGACCGAATAGTCGCATGCAAACACATGTGCGCTCTTTGGTGTTTGCCAGCTAAGCGTATCAGCTGCTCGATCATCGTCTAGTGCCACATTGACCAATATATATTGCAAATGCTGTACATGAAAGGCTTCGTTTTATGAGCTGAAGGTGTAAGCCCGTCTATACAGATATCGCCTAGCGGACTCTTTGATGATAAATATCTGTGAAAGATATTTAGGACGATAGTGGGAGTTTTTTTCGCCGAGGGGTCGCAGAGACCCCGACGAAACGCCGCGAGATCGTTTAGCGCCTCCGCCGGAGCTCGAGGCCGTCTCGTAGAGCCGACTACTCTCAGATCGCGATATGCAGTGGGGGTTTCAAACCAAGCCGGTCCAACAAACGGGTAGCTGTTCGCTGTCCGTCCACTCGGTTGGCGGGGCCCGTCTGCCGCGGTACCGCAGCGTCAGGGACGGACTTAGTCCATTACAGGGTCAGCAGTACATGCACGTAGCTGTAGCAAAGGAACAATCGACGGATCTCGGGAACGTCCTTAATTGTCTTCATCGTTGATTCCAGCTTCCATTCCTGAAATTCTTCATCTCGAATTTCCTTTATTTATCCCCTGAAGATACCTAGGTATTTGTGGGTCTCCGGACGTCGATATAATGAGTCAAGCCATGGAGAACTTCGATACAATTGTGGTTGGTGCTGGTATACACTGTAGCCAGATAAGTTTTTGAGGCCAAACTAACATCCAAGGCAGGATGGTACGGCCTCATGGCCGCTCGCACATACCTAGAGCTAGCTCCCGAGACCAACCTCCTCATCGTCGATGACAGCGGCACAGTTGGTGGGGTTTGGTCCAAGGAGCGGATCTACCCCAGTCTTTTTGCCCAGATTAGCCATCCACTGTTTGAGTACTCGTTCTACCCAATGTCCAAAGACGACATGTCACCGGACGGCTTCGTTTCTGGGAAGACGATTCACAACTACCTTGACAGCTTTGCTAGAGATCACAACCTGCTGCCTCGCCTGCGTCTCAAGACTCGCGTAGAACGAGTCAGGAGAGGGCCGTCCGACTCGGGCGGATGGATTCTCGACATCAAAGAGGGGAACCCTCTCTCATGCGACAAACTCATCTACGCCACAGGAGCCAATTCCAGCCCCATCATTCCGACCTGGCCCAATGAAAATTTCGAAAGACCTGTCATTCACTCGCTGGATCTTGGAAGGCAGCAGGATTACATCGCCAGGGACGTTCAAACAGCCACAGTCGTCGGCCGGTCCAAGTCATCGTACGATGCTGTCTATCATCTGTTGTGCGAGGGAAAGAAAGTTAACTGGGTCATGCGTAATGGGCTATCCGGTCCATTCAGTCTCTATGCCCCGACGTTCATGGGCCTGTGGAATATTGCCGACCACATCTCGACTCGTTTCGCCTCGAGCTTCAGTCCGTGCATCATGGCTACGTCAGGGTTCTGTTACGACTTCTTCCAGCGTAATGCGGTAGGGCAAATGTTGACAAATGTATATTGGCGAACGGCTAATTACCTCTCCGTATCGCATGCAGAGTACTGGAGAACCCCTAATGCTGAGAAGCTGCGACCGAGGCCATACAGCGATGGGTAAGTTTGAAATGCGATCCCTAGAAATCTCCAACCAAATCAGAGATAGCTTGACTGACATACTTTTCTCTTTGTCTAGTGTATGCTGGGGAAGTGGTGGTATTGGCATCGCCACCGCTCCTGACTTTTGGAAAGTCTTCCACCGTGGTAACATCACCATCTATGAGACCGAGATAGAGTCCCTCTCCCACAGAGATGTTGTGAACCTGAAAAACGGGTACTCGGTGGCGACTGACATTGTAATTCACTGTACCGGCTTCGACAAGGGGTACAGCACATTTGATCCAGAGCTGCGGGAGGAGCTTGGCCTACAGTATGGCACTAAGGGCTTTTCGCTGTGGAGCTTACTCGACGCGAAAGCCGATAAGACAGTCGACGAGCTTTTACCGTATCTCAGAACTGCTCCGAAGCAATACGGTGATGCCGATGCCAGTAGGAGTGCAGATCAGGGTCCAAACCGACACTTCCGCCGCCTTGTAGTGCCTGAGCTAGCGGCACGGGGTGATCGGTCAATTCTTTTCCCGGGACACATCCATTCAGCATTTACACCACTTGCAGCAGAGCTTCAAGCGCTTTGGGGAGTCTCTTGGATGCTTGGATGGCGTGACCTTCCCCCCAGAGAAGAGATGGAGTTTGAAGCCGCGACTTTCAACGCCTGGACAAGGAAGAGATACCTCGAGCAGGGCAAGAAGCATTCGTACTTTATATACGACTATATTCCGGTATGTAATTTCATTCAACATCGCCCAAATGCAAAAAGAATCGTCACGACACACTGGGAAAGTTCCATGCTGATTGTAATGGCAACAGTACATAGACACGCTGATGAAAGATTTGGGACTCAACCCCTTCCGGAAGAGCAACGTCTTCGAAGAATGGTTTGTCCGGTATAAGCCAAGCGACTACAGTACTATTCTTGATGAATATCGTAACATACGACATCTTCAGTTAAAATACGAGCCTATGAATGGGCACGCGCAGGGGCTGGAAGATGTTGCGGAGAAAATGAATGGTCATGCTGTTGAAAAAACCCCAATCTAAGCCCAGGTACAAGTATTTACATAGTGAATCCTTCACGGCACGTTATCTCACTTATTCCTCATGGTCAAAAAAATCACCTCTTCTTCGCTCGCATTCGCATAGTAGTTCTAGATAACGCACGGGCAAATGTCGACGTAGGTAGTTGTAGAGACGAGGAGTTCAGCATTTCATCACCTGAGAAGTGCATCCTCCGTAAGGTGCTCAAGTGTGCCACATAACAAGGTAAGAACACCAAAATCTCTTGATACGAGCAATTCCGACGGACAATCTCTCTTTCACAAAGGATTTCTCAATCGCCGTCGTTGTAGTGCAACAGCGTTACAAAGAAAAAGTGGGTCCCTCGGCCTCCGTGCCCGTCCCCGTGTCCGCCCTCCGCCTCGACCCCCCGGATGGTATAATCTTGCTGCAATTTCTTAATCTCCTCTTCCTTTCTACAAGTTCTTCCTTTCCTTACGAAGCTGTTCCAAGGTCAATCGACAGTAAATCCACGTCCGCGAAAGCCGTGTTCAATTATACAATAGAAGCCAGTTAAACTCACCGAATATGGACTACGGAAATACATCGCCGAGCCAGAACAAATCAGGCCGCGAGAAGCATGCAGGTGCAGTGGATTCGAACATCCAGAGTCTACCAGGCGAGCTTGTCGACTGCGTCACTACAGCTGACAAGCCTAGCCCTCGCAACATCCATGGTTGGAAGGTAAGCACCCCACCCCAACACTTACACACATACCTCCTGGCACTATGCATGCATTCTAACTCGAGGCGTTTGCGTCTTTGTAGTGGGCTATCTCTTACTCCGCTATGCTATCTACGACGCTCCTATTTGCTCTTGACAACACCATCGTCGCCAACATCCAACCAGCCATCATCAACGACTTCGGCCACCTCGAGCTGCTAACATGGGTTGGAACTGGCTTTGCCCTCGGCACCATGTTCATTCTGCTCTGGGGAAAGGTCTACGGCGTCTTCAACATTAAGTGGGTCTACATCTTCAACATCTTCTTGTTTGAGGCCGGCAGTGCCCTTTGTGGTGCTGCTCCAAACATCGAGGCCCTTATCATTGGTCGTGTCATTGCTGGCGTCGGTGGCTCTGGCATGTACTCGGGTACTCTGACCTATGTATCGGTTCTTTCCAATGACCAGGAGAAGCCCGCGTATCTTGCTGGGAGCACGGTCGTTTGGGGGGTTGGCAGCGTCCTGGGTCCAGTGGTAAGGACACCCTTACTTACTCCACCTCATTGGCTACATGCTTACTTTGTGGTATTAGGTCGGCGGCGTGTTTGCGGCAAGTAGTGCCACTTGGAGGTGGGTATGTATTTTTGACCTATCCTTCCTTAATCTTTCGCCATGGGTGCTAATAATATGCTAGGGATTCTATGTCAATCTTCCCATTGGCGCTGCTTTTGCACCCATTTATTTCCTACTATTTCCCAGCGTTGACCCTTATCCATCCAAGACGCTCGCCGAAAAGTTCCGTCTCATCGACTGGATCAACGCCGCTATTTTCCTTACTGGCTCCGCCTGCCTGACTGTCGTGCTCACCTTTGGCGGAGTCATCTACCCGTTTGGTTCCGGAACTGTAATTGCGCTATGGACGGTCACGGGCATTTTCCTTGTCGCCTTCATCATCACGCTGAAGCTGCACCCGCTGGTTACCAATCAGAATCGCCTGTACCCTCTGCATTTCTTCAAGCAGCCCACATTAATCAACATGCAGCTTCAAGTTTTTCTATCCTCGGGAATCATTCTGGTAAGTTGAGTTCTGAGTCTGATTGGTACAAAAGCTGACCAGTCTCCAAGGCTATGACTTACTATATACCCCTGTATTTTCAATTCGTCAAGGTACGCTCTCAAGTTGGCTTGATCTAATAGAGACTGATATCGTTTAGGGCGATGGCGCACTCGAGGCTGGCGTTCGTCTACTACCATTGATTATGTTCATGGTCGTCGCCTCAATGGCCAACGGCTTCCTGATGCCTAGATATGGTTTGATCCCTGTCTGGTACATCGGAGGCAGTGCGCTTGCACTTATTGGCACAGCTCTGATGTGTAAGACCGTTTACTCAAGCCGCTTTCGAAGTAGCAATGGCCCAGCTAACGTCTTTCGCAGACACCGTTGATAATAACACGTCCAACGCCAAAATCTACGGATACAACATTCTTGTAGGAACTGGTGCAGGATGCTACATCGTTGCAGGCTTTGCCATCGTCCAGTCATTAGTTCCCGTTCACGACATAGCCAACGCCGTTGGCGCCATGACAATCTGTTAGTCTCCACCTAGCATACCCCCTCCAATTCACTTCATAGAATTGTTAGCTAACATGTGTCATCCGCATCCAGCTCAAGACCTCGGTATGGTCCTCTTCCTCGCCATCAGCGGCAGCCTCTTCCATAATGTAGCCGTCGACAAAGTCGGTAAGGCTCTCCCAAACTTCTCCCCCGCGGAGATCGGGAACCTCATAGCAGGATCAAGCAGCAAGGCTTTTCAAGCACTATCCGACGCGGAAAAAGCTTTGGTCATCCCGGAGATTGCCAGTGCCATGACCAGCATATGGGCTTTTTTCCTTGCAGCTGCTGCGCTAAGCGTGGTATGCTCTGTTCCATTATTGGTGAGTAGTCTACACAATTTCCCTCTCCTTCATTGGTATTACCTTTCTAACGCGTATGGTAGAATGCCAAACTCAGCGGTGGGGTGAAAACTGTAGCGATGGCTGCAGCGTAAGATGCGCTGTGGCTGAGTGGAACTAAGGATTAAAAGCAGGCATTCTAGGCGAGATTGGATGATTTACACCGGTGGTAGCTTTTTCTCCTGATGTATCGTCCTCTACACTATTAAATACAAGTTCGTAATCTCGTTATACTCTAGGATCTCTGATGAGTGAAAAGATTAACTTGTTGCGTATCCTTCTTCTATAGCCATTCTCAGTGAAGCCTTGTTCCCCTTTGATGACCATTTCAACAAGTCCAAACTTCATTGTCAGCTATCAGTAGACATAATATTCTTTTTGGACAGTAGTCCGTTCGTTCCATTCATGATCGGTAAAACGCGGTGCAAATTGGAGGAGGCTAGTGCAAGATGACATTGCGACATGATTCTCAATCTATAGAAAACGAGGTTGACCGCGACTACCCCCTACGTAGCAACACTGAATGTCTCGTTATCTCCTCCAACAACCCGCCAAACTTCCCCTCCAAAACCCGGTACGTGATGTCTGGAGCACGCTAGATGGAACAGCCAAACAACAGACCACATGACCACCAAAACTCCCAGTACTTGCGAGAAAACGGCTTCGAATCCACCAGACCAATCACCCCACGACACTAGCCACCCATCCTTCAAATGCCTAGCTCCTACTCCTCTTACATTTCCATGACGCATTTCCCGCTCCTTCTCAACGGCCATCGTATCCTGCCAGCCCAATATACCTCTCTTCTCTTCGAAGTCTACATAGCTAAGCTTTGGCGCCGTAACGCAAAACCCCGCAATGTTTTTCGCGAGTGTGTCTAGCCCGACGATGGGAGTCAGCCATCGCTGAATGAGATACGGCTTCCACCCGTCATACGCCTGCTGTCTCGTCAGGTCACCGCTGGCTTTTACAATGGCCCGCACGCGATCCAAGCGGGCATTTTGATACTTGTCTCGAAAAGCGTCCTGCAGCTCTACATTGCTGGGTTTCTTGTTCGGGTGGGCGGCGAGAAGGTCATGCAGAGTATTTGCGACGGCAACGGCGTCTTCGATGGCTGTGTTTCCACCTAGCGCGGAGTTTGGCGTAACCTGCAAGGATGTTAGATCCATATTCTAGGAAGTTAGAAGAAAGATTGAACCTTACCTTGTGAACGGCGTCGCCAGCCAAGATGATCCTGCCAAAGAACCAATGTTTCAATACCCCTTCCTCGAGCGAGATCATTTGTGCTTTCAAGCGCCGCTTCCACAGCTCCCTGAACACGACTGTTTCCGTGATGGGACACTCGAGGATTTTGCTGACGAGTGCTTCCATGTCGGCTTCGGTGTACCGTCTGCGGGTGGGCCAGCTGCATTGCTGATCCTCGGGTAGCTTGCTGTGTACAATAATGGAAATCCAATCTGGTTGACAGAGGAGGAGGAAGGAAAACTTGTCGTTGGACGTGACTTCCATGTCGTGGGAGCCGAGGTCGGGGACCGGAGAGGAAGCCATTACGATAGCGTTATATTGGGTCACCATGGCTTGGAGAACGATGCGTCAGTGATAATATTTCGATTCATTGACAATTTGGCATGCAATACTCACCACGCTTCTCTTCGACTGTGATCATGCCAGGTTTCGCCGTGTTGGCCTTGTCCCACATAATCTCACGCACTTTGGAATGGACGCCGTCTGCACCGACCACCACGTCGCCAATGAACTCACGCCCGTCTTGTAAAATGACACGAGTCTTTTCATTCTCCTCAATTATCTCCTGAACCCGTGCTCTTTCGTGTACTTTAGACTGATCTGGTAGTTGTTCGTACAGTGTGCGCAAGAAGACTTGGCGATCGAGTGTCCTCGTGTCATAACCGGCGCTTGAGCATCACCGTCAGAAGTTGTCCTTCCCAGTCCCTACAAGGGATAGGATACGGAGGGAGGAGTTGGAAGGAATCACATACAACTTTCTCACCACTCCAAAGAAGTCGTTAGATGCAAAACTCTTGCCAGAGGGATCGCGACATTGCGCACCGCCCATGACATCGCATGTGGCCAGTACGGCGTCCAGATAGCCCAGCTGGTGCAGAATCCGGCACCCGTGTGGCTGCAGCGTAATTGTAGTTCCAAAACTCGGGGCTATAACGCCTTTGTCTAACAAGACATAGTCGATGCTAGCCTTGGCAAGGCAGTGAGCCAGTGTCAGTCCCGTGACTCCAGCACCAATGATGATGACTTTGAAGGTGGAATGGCCGTCTTCCATGATGACGCCCTATTTGCCGTTGTGATCGGTGACCATGGCGGGCAAGCATGTTGAGGGCCCATATAAGAATCACCATTCTGTTCCAAGTCAGTCATGCCGACCACAAGGTTGGTGAAGCCATCACTCACTGCACACATGGGCCGAGGCGGAGAGCTCGGGGTGGGTCCAGGAAGCGACCAATGGAGAACGAGCGGCCGTTCGGCTCCGTCCCCAGCTACGGAGGCGGCATAGGCAACTGCTGCGCCATGTTCAACACTGTACCGGTCAGTCGTTCCAAGATAGCACTTTTTCTGCTGGAAAATCCAAGGGCAATCATGCTTATATCAAGGTCGAAAAGTCCAGTGATGGCTCTCACAGTAACAGTCATTTACGATAGACGGCAAACAGTGCCTATCTCTCGCTACCTGAGCCAAGCAACCCAACACCACGCATTATGCTCCAGACCTCGAGAACGCAATTCTTCTACCTAAGTGCCCTGGGGATATGGGGTCTCTGGGGCTATGCCTTCTTCAATGGCATGTTTGACCGCCTCGATACAGTAACCTCCACCCTTCGCTTCCCAGACGGCCGCCCCTTGCGCTCCTCTTATACAAACATCGCCCCACTAGACGCTCAACTCACGCTCCTTTCGGCATTCTATGATGTCCTTACCAATTCACTCACCTCCGGTCCGCGGCTACTTTTCTTCGACGTAAACTACGCTGTTGCATGCGCCAACGTTTGGGTCCTGATCGAATCTCGTCGCCGTGGCGTCCGCTCCTGGTTCCTGAGGTACCCAACTTGGGCGATGGTGCTCTGTAACGCCAACGGCGCCGCTATCGTGTTGCCTCTGTATCTATATCTTGTGTGTCGCAGTAAGGCCCGTTTGCGCGATGCCTCGGTTCCCAGGCACGACGCTGCAGCGCTGCTGGTGTCGACGGTGGTAATTCTGCTCCAGCCGCTGCTTATCTTCGTTCCAGCGTGGATAGGGCGTGGTGGGAGCGATTTACACCATGTATGCATAGCGCTCTTCCAGGCTGCACCTATTGGAGTCCTAGTGCTTCATCTCGGTCTCGCATCAATACTGCCTCGACAAGGCTCGGACTCATCAGCATCATCCACCAAGGAATCCAAGAAATGGATCGTTGCGTCACTCATTCTGGCCGGCACCGTTGCCGCAGCTGTGCACTCCTACACTTGCGTCGGGGCACTCCTCACGCGCGACGGCGATGTATCGTTGAGAAGACTTTTTGTGCCAGCCCGCGGATTTAGCGACCCCATCAAAGCGCTGCCAAAGGTAAGTGGATCCCCTGCGGAGTACATGGCGCTGGTCGAGAACCTTCATCTATTCTCGCAGTGGGATTGGATCGTAGTCGCTCTCACGAGTATCCTTTATTCACACCTTCTTCTCTCGCATCAAGATGGAGCAGAGAGAGCAAAGGTGAATCAGCCGGGTGAGCCAATCGAGGCGCAAGAGTTGGTTTACCTCACTACAGCCACAGTGATCTTAGGTCCAGGGGCTGCGGGATCATTCGCACTAGCAATCCGCGAG
Source organism: Cucurbitaria berberidis CBS 394.84 (assembly GCF_010015615.1). Lineage (NCBI taxonomy): Eukaryota > Fungi > Ascomycota > Dothideomycetes > Pleosporales > Cucurbitariaceae > Cucurbitaria > Cucurbitaria berberidis. The sequence continues at coordinate 1,577,725 of NW_024468940.1, read as the reverse complement.
GCTCGGATATAACAGGCTAATCACATCTATCATCAAGTATACAGGATGTATTCTTGTCAAAGAGGGTATGCAAGCATTATCAGGTTAATATCGTTGCTTGGAATGATTATCTTTGTGTAGCTCTAAATCTCCATTCCTGGAGGTGAAGTAGACTGGATCTTACCTAGCTATCATTACAGCTTTACCAGTACTCTTACCCGTTTCTATTATGTTCCATCTCGCTGTATGCGACTGGGTCTGGAATAGATCATGTTTGACTTTAGAATCAGTATATTTACGCTCGAGGATATTGGTTTAGCTCGAATGTCCTTCTTCTGCTTAGGCCTTCTTGCGTGGAGTTTGCATGGATGTGTAAAGCGTGTTTAAGACCTGTGCTTCATGTCTACATGATTCGTTCCTCGTCCAGTCTAGATATGCTTCTCGTATAATTGTCCCTCATGAAATGAATGTGCCTCGCCAATATCCGCCATTGCGCTTTAGAAGCCTGCTTCGTCCCAAGTTAAAGGAAACCGCGAAGAGTGGATCACTTCTTCATCTACATGGACTGAGAATAAAAGGATAAAATGATAAGATTTGGATTAGCATCAGATCAAGTTCTAAAGCTTGTGATGCCATATGCGAAAAGAGAGAAACTTGCTTTTGACCGTGGTCACATCTACAAAGGCCAGCAAGAGAAACAAACAGTTATTCCGAAATACATCATCATCATCGCGTCGACCGTTTTATTGCTTTCCGCTTCAGACTAGCAAGTGGTCGAACTTTCTGGCTCGGTTTTGGCTTGGAGAGTTGGTTCTGGGTAGGGAGGAATCTAGTGATGGCGCAGATAGAGCACGGTTTGCCCATTTGCTCTACATGAGCGCTGTGAAATGCTCGTGTGCCGTAGAGTTGCAGGGCCAGAGACTCGACGTCAATGCGTAGTACCCAGACGGAGCCAGGCTTGCTTCGGATATGTGGTGACGCGCGGATGGCAGCAGCCGAGATGTGGTATTGGCGTTCGACTTCATCGACAGTCTAGCACGTTCAGTAAGAGACGATATCGGGAACGACCAAGAAGCACTCACCAGTGTTTGCCGATAGAAGCAGTCTTCGCAGGCTGCTATCACGCGCTTGACCAAGCGAAAGGGATAACAATCTAGCACGGCAGAGCAATATATGCATCGTCTGGGCGCATGCTGGAGCCACAGCCGCCTGTATACTATGCCGCTCAGATCGGGGTACACGCACTTGGAGCCGTACTTGTCGAGTTGGGCAAAGGCCAAGTTGAACATGGTGCCATTGCAAGATCGCACCAAATGCGAACAGTAGCTCTCGACCAATTCATTGCAGCGCTTCGACGTCATTGAGAGCGTATGGAAAGGGTGGGAGAGCAAGTGCCATGAGAACAAGTCGGCAGCCCAACGGTCAGTGTCTGGCGGCTGCGTGAGATCCTCCTTGCTCTTGACCTCTGATTTTGTCTGTCTGGGAAAGTCATGTGCACTTTGCGTTTCAGTGAGGCCCGGCAGGCGAGAGCGCGGGTGGGTGAAGCAGGACAGGATCTGGTTGACAATCTCGACGGGCAGAGACTCGAGCTTGCTCTGCGTCTGCGAGGCTGCGCTTCGTGAGTTACGAGTCTGGAGGGAAGAGCATGTCGAAGAGGTTGCGCGGGGCACATGCTGGAGCAGAGTCAGGCTGGGCGCTGGTGGCACAAGGTTTTGTTTGCTGTCGCATGCCGGTAGTCTCTCGGTAGAGGCCGACCCCATAGTCGATGCGTGGGGAAGAAGGGGGGGCATGTAAATCTGGACGCAGAGACAGAGGCGGGATCACAGCAAGGTCTCACCTTGGGTCTGGAGGCGTCCAGCACCTTATACTCGAACGACGTCTGGTGAGAAAGTGACGAGGAGAAGCGAGTGCGGGACAGCGGTGTATTCGCCAACTCGCCCTTCGGGATGCCGACAGGCGGCAAAGGCATTGTGATTTGCTTCTCCCGAGTGGCTTGGGTCCCTGTCCGCGCAGCGACGTACGATCACGATCACGCACTCGGCCGGATCGATGCTGCTGGATGAGATTGGCGAGCGACGACGCGGCGACAAGTCACCGCGCATGCACCCAACGAGGCAGTCTGGGTGAATGGATGCAAGCAGCAATTGTAATGCGCCCACCTCCGCGAGCCGAATCCAGGCTAGCGGCCTTTTTGTCACTTACCCGTCGGACCACCTTTCTGCTGACACGGGACCAATTATCTAGGAGACTGCGACTGGGCGCACGAGACAGGAGACAGGAGACGACACCATGGCTGCCCACCCCAATACGGGACCGGTCGTCGTTCACGAAGCCGTTGCGCCGCCAGCCGCCGCCGAAAGCAGAGCAGTCGACGACGAGGATGCGCCCGCCCCCGACCAGGACGAGGACGAGCAGGACAATGGCGACATGTGGGACTCGGCCTCGCTGTACGAAGAGATTCTAGACGAGGTCGAGGCATTCGAGTACTCCAACGACGGTGAGACGGACTGCCCCACTACTTACACCCAGTACGCCAATTGACCATGTACACAGGCATGGAAACATGTACCGCTGACGAGGCGCGCCGACTGCGCCAGCGACTTCACGACGTGGGCGCGAGCCAGTTTGTCATGGAGAACATCACCAGCGAGAAGATGACGGCGCGCAAACTGTGTACCGCATTTGGCGTCAGGATCCCCAAGTTCCTGCACGACGCACCCGACGAACACTTCTACCAGCTGCTGGGCCTAGCAATCAACCGCGAGCTGAATAAGCGGCCGCGCCTGGAGAAGTACAAGACCATCGACGACGCTGCGACGCTGCTGCGAGAGCGCAAGAATATCATGGTCATCACTGGCGCGGGCATCTCCACCAGCCTCGGCATACCCGACTTTCGCTCCAAGAACACGGGCTTCTACTCGCGACTGCTGCAGATGGGCTACGACGAGCCAGAGCAAGTCTTTGACATTCACAACTTTGACCAAGACCCGCGAACCTTCTACGCCCTCGCCGGCGACATCATACCCGACCTCGAAAAGTGGACGCCGACGCACGAGTTCATACGCTTGCTGCAGGACAAGGACAAGCTGCTCACCAACTACACACAGAATATTGACAATGTCGAGGCACACGCTGGCATACGCAAGGAGAAGCTGATTCAATGTCACGGCTCATGGGCAATGGCCACTTGCCGAAAGTGCAAGTACAAGGTGCCAGGCGAAGACATCTTCGACTCTGTCCGCGCACAAATACCCGCAGAGTGTAAGCGCTGTGCCGAGGAAATTGCCGCACAACAACCAGGCAAGAAGCGAAAGCGAGCCTCAAATGGCAGTGGCAGTAGGAAGAAGCGCTCGAGCGACGAAGACTCCGAGTCTGACGGCGCTTATGACATCCCACAGCCAGGCATCATGAAGCCAGACATTACCTTCTTTGGCGAAGCGCTCCCCAACGACTTCTTCGATCGGCTCAAAGATGTCGACAAAGACAAGGTGGACCTCGTTATTGTCATGGGCACGAGCATGAAGGTCGCTCCTGTTTCCGAGATCCCCAACTTTCTACCCCGCGACGTACCGCAGATCTACATTTCGCGCGATGTAAGTATAGGCTATAGTTTAAGTGGAGACGCATGCTAATCGATCCACAGCCTATCCACCACATCAACTTCGATATCAACCTCCTTGGTGATTGCGATCTTGTTGTAGCCGAGCTCGCACGCCGCGCAGGTTGGGATCTAAAGCACAAGATGATGCCAGAGGGTCAACAGGCCGACATTGGGATCATTGATGATGAAGAGCATACTTATAGCGTGAAGGTTAGAGGCCCTGTGCAGACCACCACAAACGGGGTGACGAGCGAGGCCAAGATCGAGCATTCATGAGCATCACGAATCGGCGTTTGAGTGTATACAAGGCGTTTTGGAAGACTTTGCGAGAGATGTTCATATGGGTTATGGCGATATTGCGACGGCACGCATAGTTGGTGTTGCGTCATGAGGCGTCAGGCATAGGGGTCGCGACACAGGCATGCACGGATGGATCATGGATGATGGAGGAGATGAATGATACCTTGGGCTGTTGGTCGGCTGTGGACAGTCTTTGCTTTTACACAAGTGCGGATGCACAAATAGATTTGATTCCCAATTGCTGTCCACATGTCAAAAACTTATTATCTAAACATGCGTGTGATCGAACATGCCCCTCTCGAGACCAGTGCGTTATGTCGAAAATATATGTCATGGCTGTTCACATGTCAGCGTGTCAGCGCCAGGGTGTCGTAGGGCTGAAGAACGCGTCCCACGCGACTTTGAATTTCTGCCCCACGCTGTTCTCGCCGCATCACCTCCGAAGCTGCAGCTCCACCCAGCTTTATTCCACTACCTCCAAGGCCCCGACCAGCCTCACACGCCGCATCTCGAGTTATTCACGACGGCTACGCGACCATGCTCGACATTCACCGCACCGATTCCGTCCCCGATACGAAGATCTACTTCTCGCACAGCATCCTACCCTCCTACATTGACCCGCAAAATGTCTCCACGAAAAAGAAGCCATTCTCAACTTTCCACAAGCAGCACTTCACCCACAGCCTAGACTTAATCTTGCCGGAAGAGATATGGGAGCTGGTACAAATAGGGCTGAGAAACAACAAGGCGCTCGGCAGACCGCAGTATGCACGCGTGCACATGAAGCTCTCCGAGATACTCGAGCCCGAGTTTCTGAACTCATACATCAAGCAAGGCAATATCATGATGTTGAGTGAAGGGCGGCCACTGGTGGACAATCGCTTCGAGCTGCACGAGGGAATCCTGAAAATGGAGCTCGATCGCCCTACGTACGAGCGCAGCGGTCTGCAAGGCGTTTCGATCGAAGACGGCGGGAAAAAGCATCAGAAACAGCGGTGGATCGTGGAATACGACTTGCGGCCAGCTTCTATGCAGCACGGCAAGAAGAGCTTCTCGCGGCTGGAGTGGGCGTGCAAGAACGTGCTGGATCACTCGCTTACGTGGCTGTTCTACAACTTCAATGCTTCGTCTGCCGAGGCGCTTGCGGAGGGGAAGGAGGTGATTAGCAAGCATGCGCCCTGGATACACAGGTTCGAGCCGAGCGTTACCCATATGAAGGACGTCTTGGTACCTAAGCTGTCGACTGGTGATCTCGCAGATCTCTACGCCGAGGAAGATGCGCTCAGTCTCCTCGAGTATCTCCACATGCTCAATCTGAATTCTCCACGGGTATATCAGGGGGACGAGATAAACCCGCACTTGTCCCGCTACGAGGTCCCGGAATTCAGTAGTGCGAGCGTGTCGAAACATTTGGCTCGTATTAGTTGGAAGGGGTTTATTTCGCCGGATTTTGTCAAGGATTTGTTTCTCATGGTGAGGAAGCAAGGTTTCAAGGGGAATAATAGGGTTAACGGCGGGCAAGATGTAGATATGGGTGGGGACAGCACGCAAGAGGGGGATGGCAAGGAAGAGAGGTGGTTTAGTATAAGTGCGCAAGAGTTCGGTGGGAAGAGGGGATGGACTGTCATGCAGTTTGCGGGGAGGGAGACGTTAGTTTGGGAGATGGAGAGTTGATGAAAGAAGCATATGAGATTTGAATCATGTTGGTGTAGTATTTCCCTTCCCGGAATGAGGGCCATGTAAGGAGTAGATGGTGATACTAGGCTAGCGACCCCATACGCACCAAGTTCAATACCCAACATGTACCTACATCTGACTCTTCCACTTCCGTCCCCTCTTTTCCCTGGCGTTAGCTTTACATCGCTCAAAGTTCTCCAACAAGGTCGCGTCAAATTTCAAGGTACCATTCTCGATCACGACTTCCATCTCACCATACCAACTAGACACATATAGAAGCTTCAATCCACCTCGCTGACTTGATGCTCACTATCATTGTTATGAAGCGGATTGTATTTCCTCCCTTGAGGGAGTTCGGGGATGGGTCACTGATTCACAGAGCACACTAGCAACCCGCGGCATCTTATGTATCTCGCTTGGAGCATCAGGGTGGAAGAATCGTATCTTTATTTTATAGAGTTTATATGGACAACGAGATGGGGTATCACAAAATAGACACTAGATAATACAAACCGGTAAATCCCCTCTACCAGTTAATCGTATCTTTATCATGGGCATAAAAGGTTTTGATATTGTCGTGCTATTTAATCAATGCACATACGCCTCTGTCCTAAAAAGAAACCACATCCCCACCCTTGAGGTACCTCCATAGATTAGCGATAGCTCAGCCGGTCATCCGGGGGCGTAGACGTTTTTACCTTTCTTTTAGAGAAAAGAACTCCAGCGTTCAAAAGCCACTTGCGCAAGGATCACGCCTGTTACAGTTAAAGTAGAGATGCTTTTTGGGTCAAACGGCGCTGTCTGACCGACAACGAAGAAGGTTCTAATACAACCCTGTTCGTTGTGAAGTCCAGGGTCTCTTCTGCAACGGCTCAGCCACATATAAATCCGTTGATGGGGCTGATAGAGATGTTTTATGCATGAAATCATCGTCTCTGACGTTGGTTTCTATTGTGAATGCGCCGTACAATGTATGGGCAATCAGACTGTTCATTCTTGGTCGGCAGAAATTGATGATTTATATCTCCGTCCAAAGTTCACTTCTTTCTGTATAGCTTGTAGTCGAGAGAGAACCGAGTTTTTGCCATTGTATCTACCTAGGTATATACAATCCAGAACTACGAGCTTTGATAGGGCAGTCAGGAGAAGCTTCTACAGCACTAAACTCCTGACTTTCCTGCAGTACTTTGGGGCGTTAATGTTTGTGATTCCTCTAACTTGTAGTCGACAGTCAGATTTAGATAGAACATTAAAGAAGTCAGCCTCGTTATTGGATTTTACTATGTTACTAACTTTGATATCTGTCTCGGTTGTCCTTAATCTTTCGAATCGAAACCCAAGGGATTATGGATACTTCCCAGTTAGAGGTTGGCAGGACTGGCTACGAGTATTAAGGTATCGAGAAGATTATTTAGTTCGTCTCTTGAGGGTTATCTCGATTGGGTCAATCTTCCGCAAGTCTAGCTGATATCTCACTCGACACACTGAAGCCTCAAAGTCTCATCTTTACAATCCGTCTCCAGCCACGATGCCAGATGCAGCTCATAGTGAAGCTCAGAGTTCTTTCTAAGGTCCTAATATCGCTAGCAGGCCTTCCGGGGTGTGGTATACAGAAAGCAAATCAACTTTAGCAGGTTGAATTCTTCGGTTTTGCTTGCAACCCTGAAGCAATGCCTTGAGTTTATCTAAGATAGTGCGATAGTAAGAACGGCACTAAATGGGCGGAGATAAGAGCCTGCAGTGTGAGCTGTCAAGGTAGCGGGATGAGAAGGCATGGTGCAATGCGAAAACACGGGATTGATCGCAAACAGAAATGCCCATCAACCATGGCAGATATTCTTGCATCGGTTTCGTCCCGTGGTGCACTATCGATCCGCAGCGCATTCCCTAGCGCAGTCGCTAAAAATAAGCGTTGACGTCGTACTTCGTAACCTCACTTCGTTGACTCGACTCAATCCGTTGCGCCGACCACAGTTTCTACGTGCCTTAGCTTCTGTATCCTTGTATGCGCTGGAATATGGACGACAATGACGTGGGCACATACGAGGTGGCGTCGGGTGACAGTCATCGGTCAGTGTTGTAGGAAGACCTGCTGTCAGTGTGCTTGGTCATTTGCTTTTCGGTAGCGAGAACGAGACATGTATATGTGAAACATGTCTGAACTCTGGAAATACCAGGGTATCAGCTGCAAGCATACCTGGGCCCATTGTTCAGGTTGATGAGCTGAGATTCCTTGTACCCTTGAAAGTCTGAATGTGTTGAGAATAACCGACCGCTAGGCTGACACTGCGAAGCGACATGTTATCGGTAGAGCTGACGCTACACGATAATTTCGCGTATAGTTCGCTACTTTTGCCCGTATTCACGCGGAGTGATGCGGATAGAGAATCAGGAATGATTTGTCTTGTCTCATTCGAGTAAGATTGTAAACGCAACAGGCATGCTGAAGGCTATTGGTATATACGTTCTTACATAATCCTTCCTGTCTCGAAGCCCTGCATACGCTCAGTAACACAACATATACTCTTAGCATTTCGGATATTGATTGAGGAGACCCATGCCTTGCGACGATCAAAAGTCTTCTCCACCATGTTCTAGTGGGAGTTGGGTTTCAGTTGGCGAACTGCACGACATTTCCATGCCCCACGCTGCATGCTTCGTGTAATTCAGGAGCCGAGCACATCCATTGTGTTCACTCCCAGTCATCCCATGTGAGGCAGGGGCCCAGTCTCCTAGTGTGTGTCACGTCAGGTGAGTGGCTCTAGACTAGTGCACGTAAGACAGCCACATACAGGGGCCGAGCATGCGTCGCCGAAGTCTTCGTTGTGCCGCGGACTGCCCGCAGGAGGGCGTAAGTGATGTTCTGTGGCGTACTGAGGTTACTTGGACCTCTACCGTTTGTTGGTTAAGGTTTATTGTTTCTCCCAGTTTTGGGGTTCAAGAGAGGATCATACATCGAAAGGTACCGGCAAAGCCGGAAAATTCATGTATGACGTTTTGACAGCTCGAGCAATGCAGGTAAGATCTTAATGCAAGGTGCCTTGGGGCTATAAGTTTTTGGGACTTTTAGGATGGTACAACATAATGGCAAAATGCGCTAGGTAACCGGGACTAACAGGAGCATGCGCGCTGGATCTAATGGAATAAATTTTATAGCTTGATTATATGGTAATGATGATAATAATGATGATAACAGGAGAAGAGAGATGAGTTCAGAGTGAAGTAAACCCACGTGCCCAATTCATCACCAAAAGTGACCACCCAGTTTCTTGCAAGCAGTTACAGAAAATGTTGGCGTAGTTGTCTTCGTCTTGGTCAATGTAGCGGCGAAGGTGATAGTCTTAGTCGTCGTGGCATAAGTAAATCTAACTTTGGTCTTTGTTGGAATTGGCAGCGTGATCGTCTGAGTGAACAGACCTGAGAAAACTGTGGCAGGGGGAAGGGTTGACGTGGAGGTTGTGGTGAGTAGAACAGATTCTGTAGTCGTGGTAGCTGGAGCAGTAATAGTGGTCGTCGTGTTGACTGGTGTATCAAGAGTAACGGTCAAAACTGGGGCATCCGGAGCACGGCGCTCGAGGGGTGCAGCAGCCTCCTGAGCTTTTACGTCGCGTCTAGCTTTTGCGGCTTCAACACGGGCGCGAGCCCACTCATAATCAACCTCGCGATCGGACTTGCGGATGAAACGATGGAGCTTGGGTATAATGGTAGGAGTGACCAGAGCGTCGGGATGAAGAAGGGTTGGGGAGTAGCGGCATGGCTTGTCGGGCCGACCTGGACGGCCTGGGGTGGTGCAAGTGGCGGTGACTGTCTTCGTAGTGACAGCAAAGTTCTTGGTAAGAGTTAAAGAGGTCTTTGTCATTGTCTTTGTAGATGTAGTCGTTGTTGCGGGAGGCGTAATAGTCTTGGTTCTCTTGGCAGTACCACTAGGAAGAGTGACGGTCGATAAAGGTCCAGTCGTGATGATATCAGTGGAGGTAGTAGTTGTAGTTTGGGCTATCATTGGTGTCGTGGTAATACTGAATGTGGCTGTCGGGGTGTACGTCGTAGTAGCTTGTGGACCGACAGTCAGGTAGAGATCTACATTCGTCAGTGAGACACCATGTCAATGGGGTGCTGATTGTACCTCTTTGCCATGCAAACGGTTGTCCATCGCCATTGTTTCCAAGAATGAGGAGTAGCCAGTGTCCCGATCCCATTTGATTCTTCTTGATAGGACACGTCGACAACTGAAGCTCATTCTCTGGAGTTGTTGGGATTTGGGAGCATAGGTATTCTATGTCGTCGGGGTTGACGAAGAGAACGTCCGCTACACCTTGGTTGCATCCTTGAAAATAAGAAACGCTGGTGAAATCATCCGTTGATAGTGAATTGATAAAGTAAGATCTCTCATCGGTGTAATCAACACCAAAAGAATAACAGATGGAAGTGGTATCGGCGATGACAAGTGACAGAGAAGTGGCGAGAGCTATCAGTATGAAAGAACGCTGGTAGATCATGTTGAAGGATTTCTAAGGAAGGGTCTGAAAAATCGGCTTGGAATTTTCGATATCAACTATGAGCCACCACAAGCGGATGTAGGGCTCTTTTGTACTTCATCCTGTCAAGGAGCTGAGCAAACACTTCATGATTATGGCTGGTCCTCACGTGCATCGACTTAGTCTATATAAAAGAGGTCTTAGTAAGGCGGCTTGGACGAGGATGCAAATAGTCATAGTAAATGCATGTTCCGGTGGGGTTTGGATGGAAGCGAGCTGTTGCAGGATGGAACGTCGTTGGGGCGGAAGATAAGCTTGTTGTGGATACATCAGTATGTATTCTGCACCCCATTAAATGTCACGCTCCTATCGTCCAGCAAATATCTTCGGGTGACCAAGTGTGAAGTGGAGAGGCAGAAACGCGGTCAAGTGTTAAAGCCACGCCACTCGGGTTTGCCTGCGCCCGTGCTTTTTAGCGCCAGATATCTCAGCCTAATCCGGTGAAGGTTCACGTCACTTTCCCTCCGCCAGCACCATCATGTGTATCCTGCATGCTCTTGCAGCCTACCTACCCTGGTAAGCAAGTCATCAAACTTGATAGGCTTATTCGTCGTATGCTAAACAATGTACCTCGCAGAGCGCACCCGGTTTGGCGCCGATGTCCACCCAACCGTTACTATTTCTATCCCGAGCCGCAGGTCGGCTGTTGTTGAGGCTCTATCGAGTTTCCAGACCAGTTAGCATCTTTATAGCTACCGTATCTTCGGGTGAGCTCTTAGAATGAATGGCCAATACGACCTGTCACTAGCTCAACGGACCGGTAGCTTAACCTTGTACTCAGGGTCTCCTCGCTGGAGCTACACCGCATAAGCCCAAGGCACATCGTATCACGTTCCGTGTGACAAGGAACTCAAATAGCCACCAGAGAAGCGATGTTCCCGGACCCTCTCTGGCTGACAATAGCTCTGATGACCCCGTATCGGAACCGGTCTCTCTGTACTACGTCCCGGTACCAAAGGTCAATGAGCCTCTAGAAGTTGGCGTAAGCAGAAGACTGTAAATTATCGTTGCCTTGGCTATCAGCCTTGTACTTGTCTTCTTGTCTCATGGCTATCAAGGAGGGGCCAGTGGCTGAAGAGAGGATTCAACACCTAGTACTCTCTGTCATACCGCGTCCACGCATTCCTTTTTGTGACGAGGACTGCCGGGCCTGTCATTCAAGGAACTTTACCTGCCCAGTCGAGTGCGTTCTACGGTAATCTTCCACTCGATATGGCGTAGCTAAGCCACGTTTTATGCGAGCCCAAATGCGTGTACTCCAGCCGCCTCCAACTTTGTGGGCCCTATCTCGTGTCCTGTCTAAGCCCCGAGCATGCTTTCTCCACTTCGACGCCCACAAATCAATGACTCGGTGCACGTGAAACTACGCCGCCACCAAGCCAGTTGATAGGGCAAAACGAAGGCCAACTTGGGTGGCGTCTTCTCCGCTACTTTTCGATACATCCTACATTTCGCGGAGACCATCATGACACGAACGACCACTAGGCCCGCTATCCAAGGTGAGTCACCATGTAATTGCATACACCAATCAACTATCATTCTCAGATCGGAGAAGAGGGTTGACCCTGCTCTAAGTACCATCTCAGCTAAGACTCATGACCATGCGCAGCCATCTCCCCTGGCTTCTACGACTTCGCCTTGTCATTTCTACAGCTGCCGACAGGGTTGTGGCAACTTTAATAAACTTACTAGAGCTCAGCACCCCTAATTGTCTCCGCCACAAACTCGGTATCAGTCTCAAAATAGCCCCTCTTCCTATCTCCACCAGATTGTGCCTCTAGCTCGACGAGAATACACCTCTCTATTGCGGAAACCCATTATCGTGAATCTTTTGAGTAGAGCAATCTATTCCTGGTCGGCAAAGAACTAACCCCACTCTGTAAGTCACACTACTGCTTAGGATTAAGCCACGCAAGGCTTGTGTCACGGTCATGATGTTGTTGGCGTGTCATGTCGCTGGGCTCTCGCCGTGTACACCCAATGACAACAACCGTCAATCACTACCAAGACATGCGCTTTGATCCGCCTGAGATTACATTGATATAAAGTGTAGTCCCTAGTCCGTTTCGACCCTGTGTTCGATTGATTGACCCAAAGGTTTTTCTTCCCTCATTGGCCGGGCAGTATCGTTCTCTACATCACACTCACTTGTCATTGTCTTCTATCTTCAATACAATCGGGGCTTCCGATATGTTACTCTTTTCATTAGCTAGCTGGCTGCTTTTTGGGTCATTTGCACTTGCGGGGATAATTCCATTGCAGGCTGAGACTTTGCCGCCTTCCCGGGTGATTGCTGAACGGCAAGCTACTTCAGCCTCACCAGTTCCTGATGGGCAATGTACCAATGGCCCTCGAACGCGAAACTGCTGGAGCAATGGTCACAGTATCGCTACCGACTTCGATGCAAAGGCGCCTCCTGATGGTGTAACGGTCACTGTAGGCAATCTCTCAGCACCTCCTCACGTTGAATACTGACCATGATGTAGTATAACTTCGAAATATCAAATGCTACGAGGCCAAACCCTGATGGAAACGGCGGAAGTAGAATTGTCATGCTCATTAATGGTGTCTACCCCGGACCCACTATCCGAGCGAAATGGGGTGATACTATTATCGTCAACGTCAAGAACAACCTTCAGTACAATGGTACAGGTATCCATTGGCACGGTATCAGACAGCTAAACTCCAATCAACATGATGGTGTGCCAGGAGTTTCAGAATGCCCAATCGCTCCGGGCAGAACTCGCCAATACAAGTTTCGAGCGACGCAATTTGGAACCACATGGTATCACTCTCACTTTTCTGCTCAATATGGCGATGGTGTCGTCGGGCCGATCATTATTGACGGACCAGCCACAGCCAACTATGACGAGGACTTGGGGGCATTACCCATTACTGATTGGTATTATACTCCGGCTTTTACTCTAAACGAGGTAGCCCAACACTCGCTAGTTGGTCCACCGGTACCCGACAACATCCTAGTCAATGGCACCCACATCAATAAGAATGGCGGTGGAAGCTACGCAAAGATGAACGTTGTCAAGGTATGTACGAATCTCTAGTTTTGCGATCAAGCTAACGCTATCCAACAGGGCAAAAAGTACCGCATTCGAATCATCAACACGTCAGTCGACAACACCTTTAGTGTCTCAATGGACGGGCATCCATTTACCGTCCTCACTTCTGACCTCGTACGTCAAGTGTCATGCAGCGCTAGATGATATCAGACTCTAACAGACTCAGGTGCCGATCAAGTCATTCATCACCGACCAACTAACTCTCACTATCGGTAAGCGCTTCCTTTACTAAACAAACATCCCTTGTGAAATCTGACACACCCGAAGGTCAACGCTATGATGTTGTCATCACCACCAACCAAACTGTGGCCAACTACTGGTTCCGCGTCTCTGTTGGTACTGCCTGTGGTCGTAACGACATTGTCGGTAAAGGCGTCCAAATCGGAGCTATCTTGCACTACGACGGCGCTCCCAATGCAAACCCTACGTCTACTACGAACGTCGTCATGAGGACTACGTGTATTGACGAGTCGACGTCTAATCTCGTCCCATTTGTGCCCAACACGGTTCCCTCTTCCGTTGTGGGCACCACTGGACGGATGGATCTCAATCACTTCCAAGATCCTGCACAAGACAACTTATTCCGCTGGCTCATCGATGGAACCCCGATGATTGTCGATTGGAATAATCCGTCTCTTGAAACGGTTCTCGCTGGATCCTCGAACTTTCCACCCAACTCCAACATCCATGAAATGCCAGGGGACGGCTGGTACCTCTGGTGGATCCAATCTGTCGCCACAATCCGCTTACCCCACCCCATTCATCTTCATGGGCATGACTTTTATATTGTCGGCAGCGGCTCGGGGACTTGGGATGGCTCGACTGGTGGCCTCACCTTCAACAACCCTACGCGCCGTGATACTGCTACGCTCCCTCCTGGGGGCTATTTGCTTCTTGCTTTCCCAGCAGATAATCCAGGCATGTGGCTAATGCACTGCCATATTGCGTGGCATGCATCGCAGGGGCTGAGCGTGCAGTTCATGGAGAGGAGGGGCGAGATCGCAGGCAAGATTGGGGATACGGGGGCGTTCAAACAGGGATGCGATGAGTGGGATGGGTACTGGGTCAATGGTAACCCTGCGAAGCCGTACAACCAAACGGACTCAGGCATCTAAGAGAAGCTGACCCGTGTCTCTTTCTTTCTTTCCTGTTCTACATATGGTACATGCTGTTGCTCTGTTGCTTGTCTCTTTTGGCTCGATACATCTACTATTATATGTACATATTCTATCATCTTCTTCCTGTCCGATTCTTCCGAATCACTTTAGATTCAATTATACTCTTCCTTGTTGCGTCTTCTTGACATTCCATAGAGAGATTGTAAGGCAATATATTCTATTCACAACCTCCTATCGGTGTAATATTTCTAACTAGAATTGGGTTTCATACCTTGGGACAAAATTCCTACATTTGCCTCCCTGGATTTCTCTCTTTTCATACCCTCACTTCACCCTCGCTACAACTTCACCATCACTACAACTTATATACTCATTATCTCACAACACAACACAACTACCCCGACTCTCATAACCCTACACATCGCAAGCCCCCACAACCATGCAGGCCATCAATCAGGAAAGCCTCCTCACAAGCATCAAGCTCATAAAGGAGCTGAAAAGCCTCTACCCCGCATTCACCTTCCTACTACTCACAAACTAACCCTCTTCACAGGTGAAGCTCGCGCCATCTTCACCGCCCAGGTGTACCCATCGGCCAACTACGGCGTAGTCATCAACAAGACATATACAGTCAACGGCGAAGACTACGAATACAGAGCGCGCCTCATTCTCTACATGGGAGACGGCGGCGAATGGAAGATGATGAATAATCCATGTTCGTGCAAGAGCTCTGTGGATGCGATGGTGGATTTACAGGAGGAGTTGTATGAGCGGGCGAGGTTGACGAGAGGTGAGTGAGTTACTAGTTTGGATATAGAGGGTGTTTGTGGGGGAGACATGAACGGATGCTAATGATGTTGTTAGACGAGTTGAGACAGGGCGATGTGTATCGAGGAGGCGAGGAGGCGAGGCGGCGGAAATGAGGCGATCTTGAGAGGTGTGGGTTAGCGATGAAATGGTGCGTGAACCATGGCGTGGAAAGGACATGATGGTCTCGAGTAAAGTGAAGACGAAAATGGATGGGAAGCAAGGATTTTGAGGGAGCAAGTCCCGACGGCGTTGATTTCATCATCCCAGTCCGAGAATGTTTAAACTACCCCATTCTCTAAATCTTGGTCGCAATCCTCCACCTCTTCTGGGCCGCTGTGATGTCGATTCCTCGCCAATCTCGATACGACCACAGGCCGCGACTGCCAAGCTCCCAGAGGAATGAACGAGCGTGCTTACAACTGGCATGTCTTCTCCTCCCACTTGCACCACCTCGTCTGCCTCGACAGGTCCCTCTTTTCTATACGGATCCCGCCAGACCCTCATCTTCCCATCCGTGCCACCCGCCCAGATCTCATGCGATATAGCCTCGATATCGTACGGCGAGGCGCCAGCGTTCCAAACGTCGAAGCCTAGCTTCTGCTTTGTGAGTGCCTTCCTGCCCGCACAGTAGCCCGGAGACAGCGAGAAGTTGCGCACGTCGTAGATGAGTAGGACGTCAGACTGGCGTTCCGCCACATACAGATATTTGCCACAGGGGCTCCATTTGAGATGGGAGACGCCGTCACCCATGATATGCCGCAAGTTCTCGTTGCGGACCTTCTTGCCGTCTATGGTGCCTGGGAGCGAGAAGTGCGTGACCTCCTCCCCGCTTGTTGCATCGTATATCCCGACATAGCGTGTGCGCGCACCTGCTGCTAGTAGACCACCGTGAGAAGCAGTAGACGGTGGTGACAAAGATAGTGCAGAAATCCAGCCTTTGAAGCCACGTCCTCCACCCTTCAACTTGTTGCGTTTCGACGGGATGGTGGCGATGGAATGGATCGGATCTTCGGTGTGTTCCAAGTCGAAGGTAGCGATGCCGTTCTGTTTTCCCGCGAAGAAATGCGTGCCCTCGTGGGAATAGGCCAGACTGAGTGGTGCGGTGACTGCTTCGGTGAGGTGGTCGATAAGCTTGTATGAAGCGAGAGGCTTGGAGATGTCGACTGGGCCGGGTTTCGAAGGTTGTAGTGTTGCTGTGTCATAGTTTCGAGTAGTATCCCACAAGGCATTGTGCAGGGTAATGTACGAGTCTCGTCGGCTGATTAGTACATGTGTACTGTTTGCGTCCTGCAAATTGAAGTGCGGATTAGCGGCGAAGGCCCAGATTGGGTTTGCAGAATTGAACTGCGCATACGGCTTCAAAGGACGTGTTTTGGTCTCAGATAGGATGTCTGTTTCAATAGGATAGACGGAAAATGTGCGACTGTAGTCCGAGCTGAAGATACATGTTCCGTCAGGCGAGAGCTGTGCTTCCTGGATACAGCTCGTGTATGGTACTTGATGGTCCAGAACGCGATCCTCTGAGCTTGCTCGGTCGCTGCTGACGTCTGTTCCTGAGTCTGATGGTGATGATGAATCTGGCGACCACGGGCTTCCTTGGATTATTTCGTCTCTATTCTCTTCCAGCAGGGCTTCTTCATATTGTCCTGACGGACTGTAGTCCTTCTTTGAATCCTGCTTCTCTTCCACGTCATCTTGCCGTTCTCCCCCCGCGAGTGTAGTGCTAGCCAGACATCGTGCGCTCAAACCAGAGCTATTCATCGCTCAACGAGCCGTGCCACATCCATCAGCGGCAACAAACGAACAGTGATCTTGATGTCGATCCCTCGTGATATGGACAAGGGTAGAGAGCGCGTATCGATAAGTGCAAAGCTAGCTTCAGCACGGACGTCTGTCATCAAAAGTTATTGGAACATGAGCTACCGCATCCCCTCCGAAGTCACTCAGCAACAACCATGCAGCATGTCCTCGAGCCGACGCGCGGACAGGCATGGGTTGAGTCGCCGTATTTGCGGTCGCTTATAGTAAGTCTCTATTATATACCTTCCATGTGCATCTTTTCAAGCTTTCAATCATACTTCAAGAAAGGTCAACCCCGATGTCGCAAGAGATACTACAATACAGCACAACGTCCAGACCGCAATGCATTTCAAAAACTCAGGACTAAACCCACATCCTCCTCAACCCCTTGACTAAAACCCAACCCAGGCAGGCGGGCTAGCAGGCACAACAGTAGACCTCTCCCTCTACCCGCTCGACACCCTCAAAACCCGCCTCCAATCGAGCGCCGGCTTCGCCGCGTCCGGCGGCTTCACAGGCATATACCGGGGCGTAGGCAGCGCAATCGTGGGCTCCGCACCAGGCGCGGCCCTCTTCTTCATCACCTACGACACGATAAAGCGGTCCTTCGCCGCCGCTACGCCCCACGTATCCATACAGTACAACGCAGAAGGCAAGCCGTACAAGGAAGCGCGAGCAGACAGCGGCAATGAAGCACTCGTGCACATGCTCGCAGCGAGCATGGGCGAGGTAGCCGCGTGCGCGGTGCGCGTGCCCACCGAGGTGATAAAGCAGCGCGCGCAGGCCTCGCAGCACCCTTCGTCGCGCGCGGCGTTGACGCACATCCTGCACCAGCGAGCCACGCGTGGGCTGGCGCATGTCTGGCGCGAACTGTACCGCGGGTGGAGCATTACGATTATCCGCGAAGTGCCCTTTACCGTCATCCAGTTCCCGCTGTGGGAAGCGCTGAAGAAGTACCGGTTAGCGCAGACGGGCCGCGAGCAGGTTTCTGGGCTCGAGGGCGGGTTGCTGGGGAGTGTGGCGGGCGCGGTTGCGGCGGGGGTTACGACGCCGTTGGATGTGCTCAAGACGCGCATGATGCTTGCAAAGGAGAAACAGCCCATGTTTACCATGTTGAGTTGTATATTGAAAGAGAGTGGGCCACGGGCGTTTTTCGCGGGCATAGGGCCCCGGGTGGGCTGGATTAGTGTCGGAGGCGCCATATTCCTTGGTTCGTATCAGTGGGCGAGCAATGCCCTGGGAGGGGTTCAAGAGCTGTGAGATCATATCCCATGACGGGAAGGAGCCGGCATGGCCGTGAAAGTGATGAGATATGGACGATGATAAACATCACATGTAGAGGATGACAGATGAGCGTAATGTCTTATTGTAGTATACGAATACCCTCTTGTAATTACTTCCAAATCATGGTAAAGATGGATGCATTTCGCTTGAGTAATAGTGCATGATCTACTACTATAACTTGTATAACCACTCCAACCCGGTAGTGGAGAGGGAAAGCTGGAGGAAATACCAATGTATTCACGAAGGCGATCTTGAAGGTATTCAGCCCCATGCCAGAGCAACTGTACAGCCGCTATGTACACTATACAAGACACCGCTGCTTCTGTACAAGAAAACACCCATGTTCAACGCTCCTTTCCATCATGCAATGCTACTCCTCAGCAATGCCAATTCTATGGTCCAAACACGCTCCTACCATCCACAATTCCCCTACTACTCTGCTGACTGCTCCTGCCCGCCTCACTACTCGGTTTTCCTTCACTGGCATTGCTTGATCCCGGCCCCGAGTCAAGCCCAACACCAACACCGAGCCCGTGGATGGCGCCAGGAGGTGATCCAGACTGTGGACCGGGGTAAGGCGTATGTTTGATTTCCTTGCGGCCATTGGCTTTATAATGGAGGAGGACGTCACCGCCACCACGCCAGACGTGGGCCCGGATGGACGCGAGGGTCATTGTTGGGGGAATGAACTGTCTCGATTAGCACGGTGTGCGGGCCAACATGGGGCAGGGGTAGGCATACTTGACCGTTACAATACAGTTCCAAATACTCCTCGGGCTTCAGCACGCTACTACCACTCGCCTCGTTCTTTGCAGTCTCCTCCTTCGACGGCGCAGGCTCGATTCGCTCAGCAACGTATCCTAGTATCTTGCGCGCGCGCAGCATACGATTCGCATTGAGGCGGTTGTTGCTAAGTTTGGCGTTAGCCTGTGACGCTGTTTCGAAGGGGAGGGAAAAGGGAATGTACCCATCGGAAGAGATGCTTGGGAGTGCGTTTTGGTGCGGCTCGAGTATGAAGGATACTTTTACTATATCTTTAGGCGGGAGTTGGTTCTGTATTCAAAATTTAGCACGCATTCAAACGTATAACGCAAGTCACAATACACGGGACGACCTACCCGTAGCAGCACTTCAGCAAGCCACATGGGTGCCGCCTTCTCAATAAGATCCGCTTGTAAGCCTAGCGAGCCCACTTTGCCTTCGAATAGATCCGCCACACCTCCGGCCTCTGGCCGATCCTCTTGGATCAAAATTGTTGTACTCGCAGGTGGTTTCAAAACGGGCGTATCATTCGGTAAGCTCGGCGCAATCTGGCTCTCCAACTTTGTTGCGCCAGCAACCAGCTGCTCTTCGTAGCCCTGCCGTATTCTTTGAACGGAGCCAAAAAAGCTGTCCTCGATGGTTTTCTCGTCGGTCTTGGTAGAGTGCGAATCGCTGTCCTCCGCTTTTTCGTCAATGGCAGGTTTGACGGGCTCGACAACGGCAGTGCCGGTGCTGAATTTCTTCATGTTGAAGGACATGTTGAATTTCTTGCCAAACATGCCTTTGCCCTTCTTGGCTGGTGTGTCGGGCTCGGTGGGTGAGGAGACGGTTTCTTCTTTGGAGTCTGTGGAGCCTTCTTTCGCTTCAGTGGATTTGCCATTCCCGTCCCCGTTGGTTGTGGAAGCGCTATTACCGAAATAATCACCGCCTTCTTGTGTTGAACTTCGCTGCGTCTGTGTAAGCTCAAGCTGTGAGCCCTCTTCGGTAGTTGGACTGAGGTAAGGATTGTGTGAGTTGCGTCCTGCACTTTGCGGCCCTCCCATGGGTGTGGCCTGTCCAATGGCCAAGCCGGGCGTATGTGGTAGGTGGAAACCGTTGCTGGCCTTGATGGTCGAGCCGGATGTTGGCCCTGATGAAGTATCCTTCCAGCCATTAATGTTCATGTCCGGGAGTTGAATGTTGGTGGGGCGATTTGATTTTGGCTCTTTTTCCTTCTGAGTCGAAAGGGATGATCGGAAGGCTTCGTCTCGCTTGATTTCTTCGTCGATGAGATTGGAGAAAAGATACCGTAATATCCATTTCCCCAGATTTACTGCGTCTTGTTAGTTCTTGCGTCTCAAGAGAAATCTAGAGATGCAACATACTCCTGTGGTCTTCGCGGAAGTCAATCTGCTTATCTAGTTGCAGCTCATCGGCATACATCTCAGCGTCAAAGCAGTAGTTCTCCTCGAGCACACATGTCAAAGTTCCTATCCGGGTATCGACACCACACCAGTGAGCGACACTCTCGCGGGTCTGGACTTCTGGTACAACGTCTTCGAGATGCTTCTTGCCGAAAGACTTGATAGGGGCGCACTGCAACAAGTCCCACAACATCACTTCTCCGGCAGTGTCGAGGGTCAGCACTCTCCTGCGGTCGTTCAGAAGATGGTGCTTAATGAGGCCGTTCTGCCCTTCGATGGAAAAGTCCGGCAAGTTCCGACATGGTACAATGCCACCGTGATCTGATGCGACCAAGACCTCAGAAGGCTTGCGTATACTACTAGCCAGTGTTGTAGTGTCGGCATCCTTGGTAGCAAATGCTTGTGGAAAAGGTGCGGTGTTGGACATGCGAAGAAGAGCCTTGAGAGGGATCTTTGCTGCCGCTTCTTTTGCCGGTGGACTCGTTGCGGGAGGCGAGGGATATCGTGAGCGCATAGTAGAAACACTGTTCCTGTGCCATTTGTAGGACTCTGGTAGCTCAACCTCGGCTGCAGTTTCAACATCGTTCCACCTGTTGATACTCGAGCTGGAGGTTGCTGTCCATATGTAGTCGCCAGCAGCGACGAGCTTGTTCACACCTTCGTGCTCTTGGCATATTGCTACTGAGAGACCCTCGTCCATCTCCTCACAGTTGCGGACGTCGCTCTTAGCCACAATGCCCGATCGGTCCGAGGAGTAAAAGACGGACAGCTGGGGGCAGTCGGAGAACAGAGACCACACGCTGTCGTTGTGCATGGTGAGCGTGTACATGCAGCGACCTGCCGTCATGGACCACACCTTGACCGTCTGGTCGGACGAAGCAGTCAAGATGGAGTCCCCATCTTGAGCCACGAGTATGTCGCGCACATTATCCGTGTGCCCGACAAACTTGGTGATGCGCTTGCCCGTCCTCGAGTCCCATACCCGCACGATACTCTCTGGTCCGCCGCTCGCTATGATGTTTGGGGTTGCCGCCAGTGCGTATACGGAGCCCTTTGCGGTGTTCTCGTCCTCGCCTACTGCAATCTCCAGCTTCTTGCCAGCGCCATTGAGATCCCACAGGCTGATCTTGCGGTCCAGCCCGCCAGAGGCGACCCAGTTCTCATTACCGCCTGGGGATGCGACGCGCTTGACGTAGTCGGTGTGGAGGCCAATGGTTTGCGGTGGGAGTGGGTCTGCGGCAGCCGGTCGCCATACCTTTACCGTGATGTCGGACGAGGCGGAGACGAGGGCGCTGCTGTTCTGAGCGAGAACAATGTCATTGATCCAGTGCGTGTGTGCCTGAACCTGCTGGCGAAACTGCGTGGGTGGGGGCTTGTAGCTTGCGGCAGCCGAGTCTGCGAAAGGGTCGCGCTCGTCGGTGTTCTTGCTGAGGTCGAGGTGCAGGTCCCAGGCGCATATCACACCATCTCGCCCGCCCGAGTAGCTATTGCACGTCAGTCAAGAGAAGGAAAGAGAGGTCTGGGGTAGCTGGGTAACATACAGGATGGAGCTCTGGGGGTCGACAGCCAAGCCATTGACTCCCAGCCTGTGTCCTCCGGCCGACTTTGCAAGTGGCAGCACTGCACCGTGTCGTGTCAGTCCAGCTCTCCGTTACGTCGCCATGTCATGTCGCGACGCCGCATGTAAGGGCGGGCGGGCGAGCACTCACCGTACGAGATACGCTTCCGGGGCGCGTTGCGTCCCATGCCCCCTCGGTCAGCTAGCACGCAGCTAACATGTGGTGCGCAAGGTGTTGTTGGAGAGGATATGGATTTGGCAGAGCTGCTTGGTCTTGCTCCCGGGGCGTGAGATGGTACGAGTGAAGCGGCACTGAGGTCCTTGGTTGGATCGTTGGATCCTTTCTCCACCTGTGCCGCTGCCCGCTAATCAATAAGGCGGAGCGCAGGCAGAGAGTGCACGCACACAGTTCCCAACGGCCATTACATACGTCACCGAACCCTGAGGCTCAATCCCTTCACCAAACCACTGGAGAAGTTCCCTCTCACAAGCCATGCCCACCAGCCAATCTCCCGACAAGGTGGAACGCACCATAGTGGGGTCGCCCACAGACGTGGAGAAACCCTCACCTGGACTGCGGATTCGCATTCGCATTTGGAGCTAGACGGACGGCTATTTACCACTACCCTGCTATTGACAGAACATGCTTCAATGCGAAACAATGGCGAACCATCCCCCGCTAGTTCTTAGCTTTACAAACTATTAACACAAATGACTAACAAACATGGGCATCCACATTGCTTAGCGCACAGTATGTTTACCACGCTTCGCTGATGCATACTGTTCAAGAGTTGAAGTATTAAATCTTGTATTGTTATGTCGCCCGCTCCTTTCCCAAGCAAAGCAAAGTCGAGACGAGGGTTACAAATTCGTCTAGACAATCACACTATGCATAGCGCCCTCACCCTAACTCTTTGTCTAGCCGTGAGCCATCATGAGCAATCCCAATCTACACCTGCGGCACCTATGATACAAACGACGCGCTTAACCAGAGAACTCCTTGATATCAGTCGTCTTGCCGGGCACGAGCGCCAACGGGACGATACCCGAAACGTGCATCTCAGGGCCAAATACGTGCATGTCAAGACCAAGCTCCTGGCCCACGTTCTTGATGTTCTTGAGACCCTCCTGGTAGTTGGGACCTGCGCGACGGATCCAGATCTGGACCTTGTGCTCAACGAGAAGGGCAGCTACTTCCCTCAGGGCGCGAATGACGCCCTTGAAGGTCGAAGCAACGTTGGTGAAGTTGGCAATACCACCGCCGATGAATAGGACCTTGCCCTCGGGGTGTTGAGGAGCGCGGAGCATGAGGTCGAGGACCGTTCGGGCGTAGTGGAAGGTCTGAGTCTCGGTAGGAGCACCGGAGTACTCACCGTAGTTGGCGAGTTCACTGGCGAAGCCGGCAGAAGCAATGGCGTCAGCATAGACGACGGAAGCACCGCCACCAGCAACGAGAGTCCAGACACGGCCAGTGGCGTTGAGGATGGTGAGCTTGAGGGAAGCACCAGTCTTGGCATCCATCTCAGCAATGTAGGCCTCCTCCTTGCTCATCTCACGACCGAAGGGAGCAGGGAACTCCATGGGCGGGCCGACATCAACGGTGGTCTTAGCATCCTTGATGTGAGCAGTTGGGATGCCGAGAGCAACGGGGCTGCGAGCAATAGCCCACTTGGCACCGCACTCAAACTCAGCAGTCTGATCGATCTTGGCAGCAAGATCCAGGAAGTGAACCTCTGCTGAGGTGCCTTCCGCATTGGGAATGACGACGAGAGGGTTGATCTCGAGGTAGCTATGAACAAGTCAGAGATGATGGTTGGCAAGCCAACAATGGTAGATGCAACTCACGTGAATTGGCAGTCAACATAGACGGCGTATAACCTCGAGATGAAGTCAACGAGGACATTGTGTACACCCTTGGGAACTTTGCTCAGGAGAGACGAAGCAATCTCCTCGTTTGAAGGGTACTCGCTGAGGTCGACGGGGATGAGCAGCTTCTCAGCCTTCTCATCGACATCGCCAACATCTACACCACCCTCGTGGGTGAAGAGGATCCAGTCACCCTAAAGTGGACGGGTTAGCGGTCAGATGCTTCATGATTGGTGCGACGGCGAGGTAGCGGAAAGCCTAGGTGAGAAGAGCCGCAACACCAGGGCGTAGGAAATTGGACAAGGCGAATCAAGCGGCGAAATTAGGTAGGGAGGCGGAAAAATTAACATGTGAAAGTGGACGTGCGTATCGCAAATAGTAGGTGCTTTGCAGAAGTGGGTCGGGGATGGTTTCCCTTCGTCCGGCCGGGTGTCAACAAAACCAGGCAGGGCGCCTGCATGTTTGAGCCAACTTCCCGCTCCCTCGAACGGCAGCAATGCCGCTGAGCCACCAGGCGAAAAATATTCCGCAAGCTGGCCAATACTTGGGAGGAGACTGCCAAACGACATGAAAAATGGAGAAATGAAGAAATGAGGACGACTTGGAAGAGAAGAAAAGGCTGAAAATGGACGTACCTCTCGCACCGAGTTGATGTTGATGTAGTATTCGGTATCCTGGGGATGGGGAACAAACGGCTCGACCAAGAACTGCCTTAGGACGCCATCGACCGTCTCGACCCGCTGCGGCTGTCCAGCCCTCGCCTCGATCCACGCACGCGCCTCGTCCCACGTCTTGTTCAGAGCCAGGAGACCGCTCTTGCCTCGCCTCTTGATCAATTGATCTGGCTTTGCGACGAACTTGGACCCGGGAACCAGCAACCACGGGTATGTGGCCTCAGCCTGGTCGAGCACGCCCTTGATGTCTGCATCGGCTGCAAAGTACAGCGATGCAAGCTTGGAGGGTGCGTTGTGTGTCGCAGATGCAGGCAGAGGCGTGGGCTTGATGACGGGAGCGCGCGTAAGATGGTAGTTGAGGATGGCCTTGCCGTCGGCCTCGAGGATGGATTTGGCGGACATTATGGGGGGATGGTCAACTGGAGGTGGTGAGTGCTGCGAACGTGAGACTGGGAACCTCGCTTGAGAAGCAACAGGCAGGCAGCAATAAGATGATTGCGAGGAAAGAAAGAGTCAAAAGATTTGGCGGTGTGGGCTTCCGATGACAGGTCCGGCAATATCGCTACCGGGGCCTTGTGTGAGAAGTCCGAGCAGGAGGAGGAGGATGATCGGGAAGATGGTGAGGTGGTGGGGGGGGGCCACCGGGTACAAGAGGGGGGAACAAGAAGAGGCAAAAATGCCGGTCTGGCTTGCTGGGACGTACCTATATCTGGTTGAGGATGGACACGTAAATGAGGAGGAGCTCCTTTTTTTTTTTGAGGAATGGATGGCGAGGATTGCGTGGTCAGGACGGCTACTGAGGGGACCTTGGGGAACAGCGGTCTGATGTTTTTTTGCGTTGCGTTGAGCTTGGGGTTGCAGGGTTGGGACGGGCAATGCAGACTAAGGCACTCGGCCCATTCCTGGCCAACCACCATCGCCGCCCCTCAACCAGGGGTAAACCAGCAGCTGTCGACGGGCCCCGCGACAACGGAGAGGGCCTCAACGAGGGCAGAGAAGAGAAGAGAGTGTCGGGACGGCTCAACACGCCCTCAGGCCAGCACCACACACGCGCTCAGCAGCCTCAGCAGCCTCGATTGCCCCTGCCCGCACTCCGAGACGCAATTAACCACACACACACACACACACACACACACGGCTCCCCAGTTTACACCGCTCGGAGGTTGTGGCTTAGCGCGGCGCCCAACAACGCAATAGTCGAGCAGGGACCTCAACACCGCCAAAAGAATACACTGCAGCTCCCAAAACTTCGGGAACATTCGCAGCTCTCCTCCTCGCAACCTTCTCCTCTTCCATCCAAGCCCTCTGCTCTGCCCCCCAGCCCCGGCATTGCATCCATAAGGTCAGTCTCCCTCTTGCTCCTGCTCCTGCTCCTGCCTCGTCGACGTCCATCCCACCTGCCGCCCATCTCGCGTGCCAGCCCACCCAGCTCCACCCACTTTTTTCCGCTGCCGCTTTTCGCAGCCCTCACGTCAGCCAGCACCAACAACCCTACGTCCAGCACAACCACGCTGTGCGAGATTCTGAGCCAAGCTGACGCCTTTGCGCACATAGACCCTTCTCTGCCAAATTCCCAGTTCCCGACCGTCAATTGACGCACAGCTGGCCACGATGCCCTCCGCAGCGCCCGTCAACGGCACTACGCCCCAGCAAGCCGCTACCTCGTCCAGCGATGGCCTCACCCCCAACGACAACATCCGTCGTTTCGCTGCCCCCAGCCGGCCATTGAGCCCGCCCGCGGCCCACACGCTCTTCCACCCCAAGACACGCTGCTTCGTCTAGTAAGCGGCACCACAACTCCCAACAGAAAGCAAGCAAGCTCTAACACGGTGCGAATAGTGGACTACAGCCCCGTGCCGTGCAGGGCATGCTCGACTTCGACTTCATCTGCAAGCGCAAGCAGCCCTCCGTTGCCGGCATCATCTACACATTCGGCGGTCAATTCGTTAGCAAAATGTGCGTGCCAAGCAACGCGCCTCCCCCGTGCATGCGCATGGCTAACAGTGTTTGGCAGGTACTGGGGAACCAGCGAGACGCTGCTGCCCGTCTACCAGACGGTAGAGAAGGCCATTGGCAAGCACAGCGATGTCGACACGGTTGTCAACTTTGCCTCGTCGCGCTCCGTCTTCCAGTCCACCATGGAGTTGATGGAGTTCCCGCAGATCAAGTCCATTGCCATTATCGCTGAGGGAGTGCCCGAGCGAGTAAGTTTACTTTGAACAAAACAAAGTGTTTGAGTTGTAATGCTGACCATCACCAGCGCGCCAGGGAAATTCTGCATGTTGCCCAGAAGAAGGGCATCACCATCATCGGCCCCGCCACCGTGGGAGGCATCAAGCCTGGCTCGTTCAAGATCGGCAACACTGGTGGCATGATGGACAACATCGTGGCCTCCAAGCTCTACCGCCCCGGCTCCGTCTCCTACGTCTCCAAGTCGGGTGGCATGTCCAACGAGCTGAACAACATCATCGCAAACACCACAGACGGTGTGCTCGAGGGTGTTGCCATTGGTGGTGACAGATACCCGGGTACCACCTTCATCGACCACGTCCTCCGCTACCAGTCCGACCCCAACTGCAAGGTCATTGTGCTGCTCGGTGAGGTCGGTGGTGTTGAGGAATACCGTGTCATTGAGGCAGTCAAGTCTGGCGAGGTCACCAAGCCAATTGTTGCCTGGGCTATTGGTACCGTCGCTGGCCTGCTCAAGACCGAGGTCCAGTTCGGTCACGCTGGTTCCTTCGCCAACTCTCAGCTCGAGACTGCGGCGACCAAGAACAAGTCTATGAGAGATGCTGGCTTCCACGTGCCCGAGACATTCGAGGAGCTGCCTGGCACCCTTGCTGAGGTCTACCAGACGCTGCTCAAGGACGGCACCATCAAGCCCAAGCCTGAGCCAGTGGTTCCCAAGATTCCCATTGACTACTCGTGGGCACAGGAGCTGGGTCTTATCCGAAAGCCTGCTGCCTTCATCTCCACCATCTCCGACGACCGTGGCCAAGAGCTGCTGTACGCTGGTATGCCAATCTCTGACGTCTTCAGGGAGGAGATTGGCATCGGTGGTGTCATGTCTCTTCTTTGGTTCCGCCGCCGCCTGCCCACCTACGCCAGTCGCTTCCTCGAAATGGTGCTCATGTTGACTGCCGATCACGGCCCCGCTGTGTCTGGTGCTATGAACACCATCATCACCACCCGTGCTGGCAAGGATCTCATCAGTGCCCTGGTCTCTGGTCTCTTGACCATTGGCTCGCGTTTCGGTGGTGCGCTCGATGGCGCCGCTGAGGAGTTCAGCAAGGCCTTTGACAAGGGTCTCAGCCCTCGTGACTTTGTTGACAGCATGAGGAAAGAGAATAAGCTGAGTAAGTGATGCAATTTTTTAGATCCAAAATTATACGGGTATTAACGCAGGGCAGTCCCCGGTATCGGCCACAGGATCAAATCCCGCAACAACCCCGATCTTCGTGTCGAGCTCGTCAAGGAGTACGTCAAGAAGAACTTCCCCAGCACCAAGCTGCTCGACTATGCCCTTGCCGTCGAGTCGGTGACAACGTCCAAGAAGGACAACCTCATCCTCAACGTCGACGGCTGCATTGCTGTCTGCTTTGTGGACCTGGTCCGTAACGGCGGTGCTTTCACCAACGAGGAGGCCGAGGACTACCTGAAGATGGGTGTGCTCAACGGTCTCTTTGTTCTTGGCCGAAGTATCGGTCTGATTGCCCATTTCCTTGACCAGAAGAGGCTGCGCACTGGTCTCTACAGGCATCCTTGGGACGACATTACGTACCTCCTGCCTTCGCTGGCTGGTGGTGCGCCAGGTAACGAGGGTCGTGTCGAGGTCAGCTTGTAGAGCGAGTCTGAGGAAAAGGGAGGGGGCAAGATGATATCCGGTTCTTGGTCGCTTGATAGCACGACCTGAACAGACGTTTTGAGCGCGGTACCAAGTTCTCACACAGACTTATGGGGCCATTGTAGCAATATCCGTTTGCTGTGGGCGGAAGTATAGTATTTAATGTCACGAACAAGTACACATGATGATGTCCTGAGGCCAAGTTGGTGAACAACGAGCGTGACTGTCTTGCAGCAGGGCAATGCACAACAGCATGCATGAGCGCGCACAACTGCAACCATGCAGGTACAGGACCTTGTTCGTATCCCATTTCCCCTGCAGGTTTCATTTTCTCTGTATATCTGGGCGCATGACGTCTTCTGTTGGCCAGTATTGGTACTTGAGCTGGGCTTGGGGGCGGTGGGATATCCTCTGGGCGGCTAACCATGCATACACCCCGCTCCCAGCCTCCTCCTCTTGTGTCAACCCCAACTGTGCCGCAACTGACGTGACTGACAGGCCGGCCTTCGATTCCGAGAATTTGGTGGTGTTGAACACGACAGACGTCGGATGCGGTGCGACTACAATGGAATGCAATTCCTTTGTTGGGCACTGCTCAAGATACCGTGCAGGCCAAGCAATTTCTTGAGCAAGACGACAGAAGCAGCTGCGATGCCGTGACGGTCAAAGTGGGCTGCAGCTACCCCGCCGCACCCAGGGCGCAGTATGCAGCTGCTAGAGAGCTCGGGGCTGATCCCACGCTATTCACTCCTTGGCCTCCTATGCGCCGGCTTTCGTATTGGGGGCCTCTTTGTGCGGCGCGGGCATGATAAGCCCGCTAGCATGCCTCGATGCCCTGGAGGTGCTGCATGCAAGCTTGTCGTTGCGGGAAGAATAAGTAGAGGCGCTCTCCTCTCTCCAGCTGCCTCACATAGTGTGCCTTGGTGTTGAGCTACCACTACTACTACTACTGCTGCTACCACAAAACACTACCGACCTACCATCATGTTCGCGCTCGCTGCTGTCACAGCTCTGGCTTCGGCCTGGCTTGTCGGTGCTCAAGAGCAGGACAACAATGCGTATCACCCACACGCTTCCTTCGTCTTCATGCGCACCGGAGAGCGGACGCCCATCATTCGTCCTGGCCCTTCCGTCCTCAGCGCTTTGGGAGCAAACCAAATGTACACGCTGGGACAGAACTTCCGAACAAGATACATCACCGGCCAATCGCCCAGCAGCCTCGGCCAAGAGCACATTGCGGGAATGTCGCCAAACGTTTTGAACAATGAGCAAATTCTGGTCAAAACACTGGATACGGAGTATCTGGTGGCATCTGCACAAGCCTTCATGCAGGGACTGTATCCCCCGCGTGCTCTCGGAAATGGAACAGGCGATGCGTCTGGCCTCCTTGCCGATGGGAGGGCGATTGACTATCCGCTCAATGGCTATCAGTATGCAAGCGTCAAGACCTCGAGCCAGCTCGACCCGGATTCAATCTACATAGCAGGAGCGCAGAATTGCCCCGTGGCGCAAAAGGAAGCGATGATGTATTTCACGACTGATGAGTTTTTGGAGACGAAAGCTGCGAATAAAGATTTTTACAAGAATCTGAGTGTGGACTGGTTCGAGGGCAATCTGAAGAGTGACCAGCTGTAAGTTTATCCTTGGTTTTTACTCGGAATGAGACAGAGCAGTAATTGACTATGGTAATAGCGACTATATATCTGCCTATGAAATTGCAGATTATCTTGCCTACCAATACGCCCATAATTCGACTATTTACCGCAGGCTCGCAAATGACTCCACATACGACGGTGTCTACGACAAGATCCGCCACCTCGCGGACCAAGAAGCATGGTACCTCTACGGCAACACGTCGTCGTCGTCAACCGACAACGACAACCGGGCCATAGCTGGCAAAACGCTTGCAGCCGCCATCCTCGATCAATTTCAAAAGCTCGTCACGGATAAAACGAGCGGCGGCGACACGACAGACTTCTCCTACCCGCTCACATTCTACGTAGGCGAGCAAGAGCCCATGATGTCGCTCATGTCACTCATGAAAGCCGACTCCCACGACCACGACTTCCGCTCCATGCCGCCCTTTGGCTCAGCCATGGTCTTTGAACTCTTCAGCACAGGCGACAACGTTGATTTCCCCACGAACAAAGATGACCTCTGGGTACGCTTTTACTTCCACAACGGCACAGAGTACGAGAACAACCAGATGATGGCCTTCCCTATCTTCGGCAACGGCCCGTCTAGGACGGACATGCCGTGGAAGGAGTTCAAGGACATGTTTGCCAAGATCAGCGTCAGCACGCTGACGGAGTGGTGCGGCACGTGTGCGAGCCCAAGCCTGTTCTGCTGGGGCGTCGACAATCCGAATGTGTCCTTCGTTCTGCCGGGCCAGCACCACAAATCGAAACTCTCGCCCACTGTAGCGGGCATCATTGGCGCTATCGTCACCCTCGCCGTCGCGGGATTTCTCTTCGCTCTCGCCATGCTCCTTGCCGGCGTGCGTTTCCACCGCAACCCGCGCTCCAAGCAGGCTGATCTCGGCGGGTTCAAGGGCTCGGCCAAGTTGGCTTCGGATCCGGACTTGAGTCTTGCGCAGAACGCGGCTGCGCCGGCGGGGATTAGCTTTGTGAATGGCGGTGGTGCCGGCGGTGATAAGAAGGGGCATGAGAGAGTGGGCAGCTGGGAGTTGAGGCAGAAGGAGTTGGGGCCTCAGCCATCTGGGGATTTTGCGGATCAGAGTCGGCGCGGCAGTTTTGATGCTATTGATGCTGTTGCGGGTCAGCCTGTGCAACCGCATGAGCGCGTCTAAGCGTGGTATTGCATCGCAGTGGCTCGAGGATGCTTGTTTGTGTTTGTACGCGGGCGCTTGCGGACTTTTTATGCTCACTCTCTCGCGACATGAAATCATGGTGGACTTTCTTTATACTTGAGGTAATATGGGATGGGATGGGAAGGTTATGGGCCGCGCCTTCACTTCGTACGATCTTGATACCCGGCCTTTTGGGCCTTTTTCTTTTCTCCTTTCTGTCATGTTTTAGGACCACTATGTCACACTCGCTACGAATATCGAGGACGTTATACATTGAACAAGTGCTGTGTGTGTGAGAGGTTATGGCATTAGTGATATGTAACTGATATCCCTTTCCTTCATATCCTTCAAGCAATTCATTCTTGTCCGTGAGTTTTACTATCCACCGTGCTCCGCATCTCTCTATCACTCACTCACCCATCCCCTCTCATCTTTCCTCCCTCCAATTCCATATGTACACTTCGCAACGACCCGTCGCTCCATCAACCAAACGCAATACAAAAAGGACGCGTGGTCTAAGGGTCAAGACACCCACTCCCTACGACCCACCGCAGACACGGTTTCGTGGCTATGCTCACGCTAGCTCCGGAGCGCAGGGACGCCTGTGCTGTCAAACCTGGCTGCGTTGTGAATTAGTATTAGAGAGGGAGACATTAGCAAGATATTCTACATCTAGAAAGAAACTGAACCAGATTCAACGGAAGACCTACCTACTGTGGAAGAGGGTATCAAACAATATTGCATCAAGCTTAAGAATGTCATACAGAGGTAGGCAAGTAGTATATTAAACCATGTACCATAGCGCGACTAAACTATAACCATTCATTGATCAATCGTACGACATCAAGTCGTGAACATTGCCTTACTCTCTCCTCTCGGTGATGGTCTTCTCCTGTGGGTCAACAACAACACTGTGATGCCTTGATGCATCCTTGTGCTCAATCGCCGCTCCCTCAACAACATGGTTGGCGCCGCCAAACATGGCATCCATCTCTTCTAGCGATACCTTCTTGGTCTCTGGTACGAAGAACCAAACAAAAGCAGCGAGGAGGAAGTTGATGCCAGCGAACATGTAGAAGGCATAGAAACCTTCCTTCGCCAGGAAGAGGGGGAAGAACTGCTGGACGATGGAGTTGGCAACGTTCTGCGTCTGCGAGGACATGCCGACGGCCTGCGCTCGAACGTTCATAGAGAAAATCTCCGCGGTAAAGATCCACACGGTTGCGCCCCAGGAGGGTTTATCTAGATGTTGTTAGCCTGAGAAAGGATATATAGGGGGGTTGTGGGCTTACAAAAGAAGGCGAACAGAAACATGATGAAGACAATGGAGATTCCAACTGGATGCGTCTTGGCTCCACCGGGTGAAGGCGTCTGTGTCTCGACGGTGGCGGCAATGAGCATGCAGATACCCATGCCAATACCTCCGGCGATGAACAAGAACTTGCGGCCAAAGCGATCGACTGTCCAAGTAGCATTGAGTGTGAAGAGGATACTGAAAGTGGCGTTGAGAGCGTTGATAAGAGCGATGGTGTTGGGGTCTTTGAAGACCTTCTTGTAAATGAGGGAGCTGTATGAGTTGAGCGTTCCTTGTCCGGTAATCTGCTGGCCAGCGTTGATGATCATGGCAATATACATCCTCTTCCTGACAGACTTGTCCTTCCAGAGCGCAGAGTAACCGCTCGAGATGGCCTCGGCCTCGAACTCGATAGCTTCGCGGATGGTTGTGAGTTCTTCCTCGACCTCTTCCTCGGTATCGCGAACACGGAGCAGGGCTGCGCGGGCCGCTTCATAGTTGCGTCCTTTCTGAACATACCATCTAGGAGACTCCGGGATGAAGAAGACTTGGGACAGAATGATAAGCGGCATGAGGATCTGGAATATGACAACCATCTTCCAGTCCCACTCTCCGAGCTTCTTGGGGTGCTTCAGGGTGCCATACGAGACCCAGTATGCAATGAAGGACCCGACCGAGTAGAACATCTGCCAGAACGACATGATTTTTCCTCGGATCTCAGGTGGAGCCAACTCGCCAATGTAGATAGGACCAGCAGCTACATAACGATTAGTACTTGGCCATGCGCTACAGGAAGATGCCACTTACTCAAAGCAAGACCCTGACCTATTCCAATGACGACGCGGCCAGCAATGAAGACACCAATATTTCCACGAGGGGCGAACGTCTGCATGAAGGTTGCGATGATGACCAATATCGCGCCAGTGGCCATACCGACTCGTCGTCCGGCATAATCAGCGAGGGGTCCGCCCATGAAGAAGCCGGCTACGACAGCACCAACTGTGTAAGCAGTGTTGATTGCTCCGATGATGTTGGCGTCGGGGTGGTTGAAATAGGCTTTCCAGTGATCCGAATTCTGGAGGGCGTTGAACACGGAGGCATCATAACCGTAGAGGACCATGCATGATGCGGCAACGAGGGAGATGTACCTTGGATATGTTAGTATCGTTCCACTCAGGGCAAACGTAGAGTAAGCCTACCAGTTGTACACTCTCTTTCCGGTCGGTGCCACCATGTTGACGATGGTGCTTCGAAGCTCCTCTCAATGGATAATGGAGATGGGTGAAGAGTCGACAAAGAACTTCGACTTGAATTGAACTCCGCAGAGGACACAGCGAGAGTATCGTAGGTGAGCAAGATCGAAACAGCGGAGAAACAATGCCAGTATAAATACAGCCGTTGGACCCGCACGGCCAGCACGCTATCATGCGATTCATGCTTGTCATCCCCATGGGCTCGGGACGCCAGGACCAAGTCCCAGGATTCTGGCCTCGTGCATCCACGCCTCATCAACAATATTCACCACGAATCATCTTGCCAATGCCGCCGCAAAAGCTTGCTTTAGCCCCAATGCATCCAAGCCTGGGCTTCCCTTCCTCTGCCCACACTCCTCCGCACTGAATCTGGGGCCCCAGACTACGCCGCTTGTGATGAAGCCACTCCACATTATGGATGGAATGGCGCTGCTCTGATTTTCCACGAATGAGGGGGATACGAGCTATGAGCTGAGGAAGCGGTCTGTTTGGGCTCGGGCGGTGCCGAAGTCGTCTTTAGTCTGCGCAGCTAGCGGTGCGGAGCCAGGATTGGCGGAGATATTCACCACATGGGGTAGTAGTACTCCCTCCCCACGGCGGTAGCACAATAAGCTTTGACAAGAAGGAGATGCGGCGAAGCAAAGCTTTTGGCTGCTGACTGGGTTCTCTTGATTTCATGTCCTCGACGACTGGGCGATCGGACGACAGGCACGCTCATGTGAAGTATCTTGTTGCTGCATTACTGCATCATGACACATGTTCGCGATAAGGCTCGGTGCTTATGAATCATGCTGGAGGAGGGTTATCGCTTGTTGGCCGCCAGCTGGTGGAGTCCAGGTGGGCTTCTTTGTTCTCAACAATCGAGTCGGCGCGAAAGTGCCAGCGATTGAAGGGTGGGTGCGAACCATGCATTGTCACGACTAGAGACTCAGGTATAGCACCTTCGACACGATCTACCATCAAGTCCGCCGACACGGAAATGAGCAAATCTCCACGATGATTGCGGGTTAATCACGGAGCCGTCTACTGTATCACGGTTCTATTGCGGAGTATTTCATCACGGGGTGTATCACGGGGTCAACCCTGAGCCACCTATCACGTGGGCATCAGCCACCCCGTGGCGCATCCCACTTTTCCCGGCTCAGCGTCGAGACCCCTCTGCCGCTCTCACCGCCCGCAAACCACCACTCCTCACGCCTGCAAATAATAAACTTTTGCCACTTCTTCGACGCCGCAAAACAAATCCCCCTATCTTCAAGATGGTTTCAGGACAAGGAGGTAAGCCGTCTATCTATACACATACCCCGTGGGCGATAGCCAGGATGCGCTGCTAGATCGATGCAGCGCGGAGAAGAAATGTGCGGAAGGCTGACACGGAAGAAACGCAGCTGGTACCAACCCCATCCACAACAAGAAGCCCAAGAAGAAGGCCCAGGAACTCGATGAGGATGATATCGCCCACAAGGCCAAGCTAGCAGCTGGTACGTCCCATCGCCCATGACCGTTCTTGATACCCCGCTACACCTCCACCCTTTGGAAGAGAGAAGTGGAGCAGTGGAGTTGTAAAGCTCGCTCAGAGTTCCCTGCAAATCCCACCTGCTGCCTACGACGACTCTCAACATCAGGCTACTACTTATAAGGAATCGAGACTGACTTTGCTGCTGCAGACAAGAAGGCCCGCGAGGATCTGGCGAAGAGCGTCGGCAAGGGCAAGGGCCCTCTCAACACCGGCTCACAAGGCATCAAGAAGTCTGGCAAGAAATAAGCGGTCTTGCGGGGCTGTGGGCTGCGGACGACAGACCAGGAGGCACGACGATATTTACATAAGATACCAAGGGCTTGGAGTCATGATCTGGAAGGGCGTTCATATAACTCACGAATGAATGCATGCATACATGGGAATGGTAGACGATCGAGTCAGTGTCTTAGAAGCTCACTTTACAGCCATCTACCCAACGCGTTCCTGGCCAGCGTCATCCCAACTCTTGATCAAGAAGCGGATCGTGATCCATACCTCATAGCCAAAGCTTTCCCAGCACTACCCCCTTTATTCAACCCAAACAGCACCTCCGCATTCCCCCAAGCAACCCTTTCCCACTCTTCCTTTGTCAAAAACCCACTCTCTCTCAGATCCTCCATCAATCGCCTCCCCCTCTCCTCTAGCGGGTAGTTACTCGCATACAACACCCTATCCACCGGAATCTGCTCCAGCAACGTCCTCATGGTACTCAGATCCTGTGCATCCGCCGTGGTAAGATAGAGATTGTGCTGCCAGACGTCGAGGAAAGATCTTTTCGGTTTGTCGGCAGAGGGGATGAGGGAGAGGAGGGTTTCGATGCGGCGCAGAAGTGAGGGGAGAGTGCCCGGGTGGCAGAGGATTAGACGGAGGATGGGGTACCGGTCGAACGTTGAGGAGAGGTAGAGGTGTAGGATTGGAAGGGAAGGGTCAGCGTGCGCGGTGTGGATGTGTGTTACCAAAGGGCCGAGGGCGGTGTCGGGGAGGCTACGCTGGTAGTTTGGGAGCTGTAGTATCGATCAGCCTCCCCCCTTTTCTTCTTCTTGTTTCTTCCCGTGAGTGGACTCACCTCAGAACCGGCAGGCCACATCTCTCTCAAAGCGATGGGAACTCGATACTTTTCTGCTGTATCCCACAGTTCCTCAAAGCTGCCCTCAACCAAACTCCCCTCGCCCTCACTTCCACTTCTCAACCCGATTACACCGCCAACAAACCGATACTTGACGATACATCTTTGCAGCTCTCTTGCCGCCTCTTTCCCTTCACCCGCACCACTCGGTAGCAAGGCAAGAGCCGAAAACTTCTCCGCATTCAGACGAATAGCCGCGTACAGTGCATCGTTGAACTTGGCGCACGTCTGTGCAGTAGCTGGAATCGAGATGTGAGAGACGATTTGCTTCGCGTGGCCAAGTGAGCGCATGTCCTTGACGCGAGCCGGACCGAAAGTCCTCAGTTTCGTGAGCGTCGACGAGGGTATGAGGTGGAGCGCGGGTGCGGCTAGGTCATTTGGGAGCGCTGTTCCCACTGTCAGGGACGGCGAGAGGTAGGATTCGACGGTTGCGATGAGGTTGGAGGAGTTGGTGGTAGTCATGTGCGGGCTTGATGATGTGCAGGGTGTTTGCGGATAGGTGATAATTTATTGAGAAGAGAGCGCGGAGAAGACGATAGATTCGCAAACAAGAATCTCGCGACAAGGTTGAGGTATGTACGGTGCTGGCAGTGACGATGGGTGACAATTGTCGGAATGGAAAGCATGATGGATGGCACGATGATTTAGAGTCTTAGGTGATAGACATCAATGATTTATTAGATTGAGGTGTGAGTGAGATAATATGAGCGATGTTTTCGGTATCCTCCTTCGTACTTTCTTTGGAACCTGCAAGATTTCCAATACTCCCCACGTCTTCTTGACTTGCTCGGCTTCACAGCTTTTCATCATCCTACGCTCGCCACTGAATGAGGCGATAACTGGGCAATGTTTCCACTCGCTGCGTTCAAGGCCACGATAGAGATGGTGATAAAGAGGTTCTTGAGCTCCTCGTCCGGCCGTCTCTTCATGCGAGGTAGAGCCGTTGACGGCTCAAGAGCTCGTGACTGGCTAACGTATATCTCTTCCAAAGTTTGGATGAGACAGAGGCGTTGTGTCGTTGCGTCGTTGCGTCGTCATGGTGGTGGTGGTATCATGTTCGTTATTCGTTATGTGGATGGGGTGTAGACAGGAGATGTCATGGCGTTAACATCTCGATGCATCCAACCGCTTAGGATGTCCGTCGACCCTTCCTGCTACCGAGGGTAAATGCTCTTCTCTTGATGGAATCCATTTTGCTTTGGCTGGTAGGCGACGTTGGGCTCGGAATTGACTCGCTTCCGGACCGGGCATTTGAAGAGGTCTCAGATGAGTGGGATCCAGACCGCTTGCGATTCTCCTCAGCGAGTATGTCTTCTAACGAGACATTGAGGTGTGGATGAGTGATGGGAACCTCTTCGAGGTTTTCGACAAATCGAGAGCTCATTGTATGGATAGTGGATGGTGGGCCAGGAAAGGACTAGTGTGGAGGGGAGGGGAGAGTGTGGATAGTTGGAGGCGAGTGAAGGGTGAAGATCTATATAGACCTAGTGGAGTCTTAAGAGCGTGGATGTATGATATGATCTACGAAGAGAGGATAAGATCTCCGCGTCGATGCGATTTTATCGTCGAAGGGTACCGTGCAACGTTCCAGGCTTGAGATATTGTGGCGGTGTTGTGAGAATAGCCGTTAAGAGGGCCGATGTAGGGCAGAATAGCGAATGCGGGGAGGTCTCAGCGGAAAGCAGTGGACGCTTGGAGTAATGGGCGGAATTTTATGCAAAAGAGCACTTTGACACTGCAGGGGCGGGCGCAGACTTTTTAAATCGGCCACATCCTCATTACATTTTTGGACGAGCATGTGGACGACGCCCATGTCGCGGCAAAGAGGCTTGACGCAGTTTCTTTCAGGGTCCAACGCGCGCCGATCCCACAGTCTGGAAGCCTAACAGGCGGAGCTAAGGCAGGGATGACGTATAGTGGAGACAGCCTGCACAGTCTGGAAGGACTTGGGATGGCAGTTTTGGTCCGCGGCTGCTGACATCCGCCGTCATTCTCGTCTGCCTGGGTGTGCGGACGCAACCGCCCACGAGTTCCGTAGACTGACACACGACTTCCGTTGCGCCCTCTCTCAAAATAGCATCGCCCAGAACAATGGACGGTCCATATGCATTGCCGACGCCCGAGGACTCTCGCACCAAGCCCGGACACCGTAAAGAGGGTTGCGCATGCCCCCCGCCTCTCCTTCTCCTTCGATTTCCAAGCACACTTCTCCGTAACGAAGACCGCGAATAGGCAAGCCGTGGATAGACTCAACGAGCAACGCGCAACGGCTTTTGCCACAGTCTAGCGAACGTCTGGCGAGGAATCAATACACCCAGAGCACATGTGCATAGATCGGCGTGATCATCAGGCGTCGCGTGCGCGACAACACCACACCACCCACATTGCCCTAGCATGTTTGAACTAGATTTGATATTGAAACTGTGTCTGCACCACGGCAGTTCCTTATTACACATGCACTTCTGGTGGGTTGCCTGTTGGCCTCTGCCGCTGCTGCGCATGAGGCTATGACGTAGGACGAGAAGCATCCGTTCCTCTCACAACTGCTCTCCATGTCTTGGAACACGGCTTGGTGATAACACGACTCGGCTGCACTTGCTAGCAAGCCATCGTGACCCTAAATAGGCTGAAAACACCGAGGGAAGGTGGGCCGTCAAATTCAAACTGAAGCCGAACGACATCATAGCGCACCCGCTCCAACGAACCGGGGCCCGTGAGCCCGTCCCGTTCAACTTCAACTTGGGCATACCGTCATGCCAATGTGTAGACGGGCCGAATAATGGGTCTCTTTTGTGGGAGTATCGGAAGCTAGCCGAGCACGTTACAGAGCGTCTGGGTTGAGTCTTGTCGTGAAATGAATGGAACCGTCGTGGTGGTGCATGTAATTGCGTCGTTGTCAACGTTGTTCGTGTGACTGAACTCGTCACTAGCGTCCGCGACCGCGCCCTCGCCCCCGTCCTCTACCACCACCACCTCGGCCGTGACCACCTCCGCGACCTCTATAGCCGCCTCTGCCCCCGCCTCGATCATGGCGTTGCTGTACTGCTCTGGGCCCGTTTTGCATTAGCTGTGCGCGCTCGTTGTCCGACGCGTGAAACACATTCGGGATTTGTAACAAGTCGCAGAAGGTTTGCGTGTGCACATTGCTGTACTCTTGCGGTTGCTCATCGCTATGGATGCTCACGCCAGGGTCATAGACTGGCGCAGTAATCGCAAAGTCCTCTGGTATTGTCATATTTCCACCTTTGACAATGTTTTCTTCCACCCACTCCATCTCTTTCTCTACGAGGGGCCTATAGAACGCGTCGCCTTCGTCGGCAGGCACTTGCGCATGAGGGTTACCGACTTCCAGGTCCCTAGCAAAGACACGAGTTATGGCGAGCCATTCCTTGTCGTACTGCAACTGCAAAGGTCGCTGAATCTCAGCTGGTGTATGCGGAGTAATCTCTAGCAGCTGGAGGAAGTGCCGTTTTGGCAAGCATTTATCGAGTGCGAGAAAATTGGTCGTTTTATTCGTAATGTCTGTAGGGAAGGGCAGAGTGGGTACCCTTTCGGTTCTCGGACGGGCAAAGGATTCCGGCAACAACTCTCGGATATCTTGAGGAACCTCTGAGCTGCCATTCGGACTATTTTTGGGTTGGGCAGCTTCACTAGACTTGGGGGCGGGAGCAGTGACCTGCGCTATTTCCTCATCGTCCATATCAAGATCGATCTCGGCGTCATTCTTGGGTGCTGACACGGGTGCCTCATCCACAGCCTCCAAATCGATCTCACTATCATTTACGACAGCTAGGGGAGGGGCATTTTGGCTGGTCTCTGTCCTGGTATCGGTCTGTGCATCCGTATGTTCCCATACAGCTGAGAACTTGGTATGCATATGAGCACTGAACCAATGTGGAGGCCGCAGCCGCTCTAGAACAGTTGTTGCGGCTGTGCTTCCCAATGTGCCATCCTTTGCTTCCTGTTCGAAGTCAGGCTTGAACCTGAAGAGCTGCCGGTGGTTGCCCTTCCATTCCATGCTGCGCGGCCAGTCATGGCTCAATCCAATGTCAACTTGTGTTCGAATCTGTAGCAGCTTGCGCACGTCGAGCTCTCGGACGTGGTATATGCTCCTCACATCATCGCTGTTGTATGGCAGTCGTTCGAAATGGGGTTTCTTGTAGTTGTAGCCTTTCCAGATGCCGGATAGACCGGAAATTCGGAGAGGACCTAATCGAATTACATTTGCAGCGCCCATATAGTAGATCCTCGGTGCAGCCCAGCCTCCGTAATACAGCTCCCACATGTAACTGCTCGCTTCGTGGTTGCCTCCAATGAAGACGGTCAAGTATGGGGCGACTCGAGCGCCCGCGTAGTACTCGTGGAAGTCGTGCATGGCGTAGTATTTGCTGGGCATAGAAACGGCCTTGAGGTCGGCTGCATTGCGAACGGCCTGAGATATTAGACACAAGCGGAGAGAAGCAAGACACGAACATACCTGAAAGTCACCTCCAATTATCAAAAGATCCACATCCGGCCATCCCTTGAGCTCACAAGCCTTTGCAACTGAGGCGTAGATCTCGTGAAGTACTCCGTGGCCACAGCCTTCGACTGCTATGCGCAGCCCTTGCTGTTCAAGCAAAGTCGGCGACGCCATGCTTCGTCGTTGTCAAAGAGCTATTTGTTAGTGACGCAGTATTAGCAGTAAGACCAAGACAATGCTTTTGACCAATTGTCCATGCAGTACATGAGCGCAAGAGGTCGCGACACGGAATCAACGTAGTCCACTGTAGAAAGAGCTTGATAGTCCCAGGCACTGCCAGGGAGCACGACGAGAGCCTGCAGGTCTAGCGCCGGAGGTCGGGGTTTGCATATCGATAAGAAGCGAGAAGGGAGCTCCTCGAGTTCTTCACGATTGCCAGCAGTAAATCCAACCTAACGATGGCTCTCACTGATCAAATCGAACGCAGGGCCAGGTTCCTCCAAGAAGCAGCTCACTCTCTCGCCGTCACATCGCCCGCAGCTTCTGCCTTTCTAGGGTCCACGCGCATCAACCTTATTGACGATGCCCATCAAGTAATCTCGAGCAAAGAGTATGATGCTCTACGAAGGGAAGTTTGCCATGCCTGCGGAAGCTTGTTGATCCCTGGATGGTCCTGCACGGTTTCAATTCGTGCTCAACTCAAGGGCAAGGCCAAAAAACCCAAAGACGGCAGCACGACGTCGATGAAATCAGACAAAAGCACCGTCTATGACTGCTTTAGATGCCACCGAGAGACAACCGAAACACTTCAACCGAAGCCCTCCAGGCCCCTGAGGAAGGGGAAGAGCCATACAGCACCAGATTCAAAACCAGCGTTGGACACTCAGAAGTCAACAAGAGAGGATGACGCCAAGGTAGTCAAGTCAATCAATGCGAGCAGCAAACAGAGACAAAAGGCTCGCAAAGGTGGTCTACAGGCCATGCTCGAAAAGAACAAGACGCAAACCTCGAGCCAAGGAGGATTCGATCTCATGGACTTTGCGATGTGACAGCCACACATGCATAGGGCTGAATGGTCCAGGGTCCGCTTACCCTGCAGGGAAGGCGCCAGAAGCTTGTCGACCCCACCATCCTTAGAACGCCGACGCGGGGCTCGAAATTTTTGAGACCTTCGTCATTCCGAATATAAAGCCAACCAAAAAAGACAGCCACTTCTTCGAACCACCCTACACACATTTTAAAAAAGTTTTCAACATGGCACAACAGCAGAGTCTTGCGAAGGACCTCTTCGAGGACATGGGCCGCAAAGTCGCAGAGGCGAGTGCTCAGGAGGACGGCGAGGACGGGACCAAGGTGGTTGACGTGATCGAGAGCTTGTGCATGAACTGTCACGAAGATGTACGTACTTGCGTGTTGAGACGACGTGCATAACTAATCAGGACCAAGGGCACCACACGACTTCTTCTCACCAAGATTCCCTTCTTCCGCGAAATTGTGCTCATGTCCTTCGAGTGCCCGCACTGCCACTTCAAAAACGCCGAGATACAGTCTGCCGGCGAGATACAGCAACGCGGCGTCAAGTTCACACTCAGAGTCGACACGTCGGACGATCTGAGCCGCCAGATTATCAAGGGCGACACTGCGATATTCCGGGTCGAGGATCTTGATCTAGAGATTCCGCCTGGTCGAGGACAGTTGACGAACGTTGAGGGTATTCTTGCAATGGTCGCACAAGATCTAGAGCAGAAGCAAGAGGAGAGGAAACAAGTCGTGCCGGAGGTGTACGAGAAGGTCCAGGGAGTCATCGAGACATTAAAGCAGATGGTGAGCGGGCAGAAGCTGCCATTCAAGATTACCGTCGATGATCCCGCCGGCAACTCCTCAATCGAGCCACCAAGCGTGCTCCACGCAGGAAAGTACTCTCGAAACGAGTACCCACGAACTGCCGCCCAGAACGAAGCGCTTGGTCTGGGTGATACCAGCGGCGAAGCACCAGCCACGGAAATTCGCCCGGAATACCAAGCCTCGCATATGTATCCCGAGATGCCTGATGCCTCTGTGCCCATGGTCAACAACGTAGACGAGGACGATATTGTCGAGAACCAAGTGTACTCGTTCCCCGCGACTTGTCCAGGATGCACCAAGTCCTGCACAACAAACATGAAGATGGTCAACATTCCTC
This sequence comes from Cucurbitaria berberidis CBS 394.84, assembly GCF_010015615.1. Taxonomy (NCBI): domain Eukaryota; kingdom Fungi; phylum Ascomycota; class Dothideomycetes; order Pleosporales; family Cucurbitariaceae; genus Cucurbitaria; species Cucurbitaria berberidis. The sequence goes on along the minus strand of NW_024468940.1, from coordinate 1,534,792 downwards.
ACTTCAAGCAAGTTGTGCTGATGAGTACTGTTTGTGACCACTGTGGATACCGCAGTAACGAGGTCAAAACCGGAGGCGAAGTCCCCGAAAAGGGCCGCCGAATCACCGTCTCGATCGATTCCAAAGAAGACCTCTCACGCGATATCCTCAAAGCCGAATCCTGTGCGCTGTCTTGTCCTGAACTGAATCTTAGCGTAGAGCCTGGTACGCTTGGTGGCCGATTCACCACCGTCGAAGGGCTCCTGACACAGGTTCGCGATGACCTGAAGTCTTCCGTGTTCGATACTGGTGATGCAGGAGACTCTGTAGATTCAGCTTCCAGAGAGAAGTGGACAGTCTTCTTCGCCCAGCTTGATTCGGCTATTAGTGGTTCAGTCAAGTTCACCATCGTCCTCGATGACCCTCTTGCGAGCAGCTACGTTCAGAGCTTCACTGCACCAGAACCAGACCCTCAACTCAAGGTAGAGGATTACCAACGAACAGAGGCGGAAGAGGAGGAGCTGGGACTGAAAGACATGAAGACGGAGGGATACGAGGAGGAGCATGCGGCAGAGCAGGCAGCAGAGCAGGCGGCGACGAACGGCGCATAGATCTGACCGTAGAAACCTGATGGGCATTGAGAGTTCCTTATTCTTGCATTTGGGCCGGGGCCTCTTTAGATACCAGGGCTTCGCCAGCCATAATAGAGCATCTTCTTCACTACCAATTTTTCCATGCTTCCCTTTGGTTGTAGAAATTGCCCAAATCGTTTACCTCTTCATCCCGCCAGGAGGTGCATATGCATCATGATCCTCCTCGTCTGCACGTCTGGTGCCTTGTCAACTTGCCCTACACCGCAAGCCGCTGGAATTCATCAGGAAGCTTTCAACCCTCAATTGACTTCTGTTCAAATATCGGAACCCCTCTTGGTCAAACATCGTCTTCACCCAGCCAAGGGGTTGGCATGTATCGTAACCTTTTTAATCTCAATCCTCTCCTGTGGTCTTGACTTTTTATCCACCGCGACCTTCTCGATGTCATCTAGCACCTCGAACCCCTCCAAGACCTTGCCAAAGACGGTATTCTTCCCGTCCAAATGCGGCGCGGCGGCAAATGTGATGAAGAACTGACTTCCATTCGTATTGGGGCCTTTGTTTGCCATACTGACTATTCCTCTAGCATTGTGCCTGAGGGCTGGGCGTATCTCGTCCTCGAAGAGTTGGTTGGGCGTGTCGTAGATTGAGGGCGAGGCCTTGGACTTTGGATCCGAAGCAGGACTGCCGCCCTGCACCATGAAGTTGGGGATCATTCGGTGGAAAGGGCTGCCATTGTAGAAACTAGAGGCGCAGAGGGCGAGGAAGTTTTCGGCGGTCTTCGGGACGGTTTCGCAGAAGATTTCGAGCTTGATGTCACCACGGGTGGTGTGCAGCTGGCATCATGTTAGCCAAGGCTCAGTCAGAGCGCGAGCCAGTGAGTGGGCGAAGGGGGGCCGAGAGGATATGCAGTCAGATGTGAAGCTTATGAGACGCCCAGTAGACGTGCCCGCCCGCAGTCGGGGCATTGGAGAGCTCGGGGATGCGATACGGACACAGTACCATGGACCCGGGGAGCGCGTAGTTTGAGCGCAGCTGGAGGATAGGGATCTACTTACCGTGACAGACATGGTGTTGATGCAGGTCGGCGTGCATGTCGAGTGTCGTCGAGGTCGTGGGTTCCATGGGACCAGACTCAGCTTCATCAGCCGCCCCCACAATCATAAGCTAGGCCCTTGAATCGTACTGGAGTGCAACCCCCATGGTCGCTTGCTTTGTGCTATGACGGCCCGTCCGCGCCCTTTGCACTGCTCGACTGGCGCTGCGTTCGTTGTCATCGTCATTGTTACAGGCGCTCCTCCATAGCCCATGCTCAAAGCTTGCTACCTTGACAGTCGTTCGACGCTCATCATAAGGCGCCAGCTAAGCTCCCGCCTAGGCTTCGATAGCCCTACCAGCGGACCTGGACCCAAACCAACATCGCCAGTCTCTCCACGCATTCACTATACGGACAACGCTGCAGCACACAGCGCTTGCTCGCCCACCCGACCGCAGTCGACCGCCGCTGTGCGACGACGACGACCGGCTCGCCGCCGCATACCCCCGCCGGTTCCAGCATCTCTTACACCTGCATCTCCAACCCCACACCCATCCCGCACCCAGAAGGCTGTCCAGCTCTCAGCACAGCACAGCACCGCACAGCTGCCGGGCGCACCACACCGGAAGACTCCAGGCGCACGCGAACGAGAAGACCATACTCCAAGGCCCAAAGTCGACGCCCATGCAGCGCCTGCTGCCGTCCCAGGCCTGTGCCGACGAGCTCGTCATCGTGAGATACCATGTCGGCCTTTGTGCGCGTCTCTGGACCGCCAAACAGTAACTTCCTGGTGGGCTATCCAGGCATCTCAGCAACACTGGTATGTGTCTCTCGTTCGCTCTCGTGTCATTGAATGTCTTGCGACCCGTGGGTCTAATTGGAGCTGTGCTTCACTACCACCACCTCTTGGCGCATTGCTATATGGCGTAGGCTGACACCCAACAATAGCCTCGACTAGAAGGCAGAGTCGAGATACGGCCACTCGTGGGTGTGTCCGCCCCCGTAAATGTCTCGCTCGTTACCATCGCATTGCATCGGCGTGAAACCATACATCCCTCTGCCGACTCGGTCACGAAGAAGCACTTGGCAGCCCCGCGCAAGGAAATCACCGACATTGTCGGTAAGGAGATGCTTTTATACCGCTGTCATGCTGGAAGAGAATACGAGAGCATACTATCCATGGACCTGCCCTTTGTCATATTCATACCATATGGGCGAGGGGGCGAGGAGGTAGCGCGGAGAGTCCCGCCCGCAAGCTTACAGCTACCGAGTCGAACGGCTGAGACATTCTACGAACTGGTTGTGACTTTGCAACAAGGACCACAAGAGCAGAAGAAATACCCATTTCCCGTGCCCATACAACGATACGATACCCTCTCCACCTTTGGCATGTACAACCGACCGGAGAGCGCGGAACGAGTGACGGATCATTTGGTCACCTTGGGTATCAGTCTGCCACGGTGGAGTTATGGTCCGCTGGATCCCGTTTCCGTGTACATCAAACTGAGCCCGAACCCGGATTGGCTGAGCAAGGCAAAGAAGGTCACAATACAGAAGATTACGGTTGGCATAGATGAGGAGATCATCTTCAATCACGAGGGCGACGAACCAACACGGAAGGTCAAAACATTGGCCAGAACGACGCAGGCCGTTGGAGTCAAGATGCCAGAAGCTGGCTATTTCACAAACCTAGGACTGGTGTTTCCAGCAAAGGATGTACGAGATTCGGACGGCGTAATACCAAGAGGGAAGAAAGAGTTCCCAATGTACGCTGTCAATGGCTTTACCACGACGGGCACGCTGTACAAAATTGAGTATTATCTCACAGTCAAGGTAGGCTAGAAAGCTCCTCTATGGCACTCGGATTAGTCACTGACAAGTTTATAGGCACAGATGTCGTCAGCGCGAGACATTCTCCTCCGACAACCCATTGTGGTATGTCCATTTGACCACGCCGGTTGTAAAGAAGAGATGGAAGCCATTGAGCAAGCCGCCAAGGACGCCGCACACGTTTCGCCTGATAACCCAATGCTACCAGCCAGCACTATCGTCCGCGCGAACGACCCAGACGGCCTGAGGTCGCTGGGCATTGCGATTGTTGGAGGCGTGAGGAAACCCTTGATCGAGTGAAGATGTTCTTTTTGAGGACTTTGTACTTTGACTTGATCTATTGATGTTTTGACATCTGTTTTCGACGCCTCTCTTTAAGGGCAAGGAGGATTTACAGCATAGGACAACATGCATATATATAGCATAGCCAGTGTTGCAAGCGGTCGGGAAGCAGCAACAGCAAGGCACCACGAGGAGGTGGTGGAAAGATGTCCATGTGCACCACAACGTCTGCACGACGTCTTAGGTGCCGATGGTATACGACCCATCACCACACACGACCAGTTTCGTAAGGATCGCATCCACGACTAAGCTTGCACATCGATCAATTTACAGCGGCAGAGCCAGGAGTTCAGCAGCAGGAAGGTTACCATTTACGGAGTTTTGGCTTGGACATGGAAGGAAAGGGCAATGCAAAGCCGACCTCGGGAAAATATGGGCGGGGCTGGCCAATCTGCATCCTATGGCGTTTCGGTGACTCAATCTTGGGTATATGGGAGGATGAAGGACGGATGACTTGTTGTGTTTAGTGTTTCTGCGATATACCTTCTGCTGGATCGGCTTCGATTCTTAATCATATTTTTAGGTAGGAGAGAGGTAGGCGCTTGAAGTCATTTGTAGCGCGTGGCTTTGGAGTAAGGTGAGAGGGAATGTTGAATAGAGGGCGTGGAGATGTAGTTGAGACTTGGGTCCGTAGGAAGAACGGGGCCGTTGCGTATACCCAGCACAGCGAGAGAAGTACTTTGAATAAACACTCTATTACTTCAAATGTGAATCTGACATGGAGTTTCTCCACTTTTCTTTCAACTCTCAACTATAATTCACACTTCATTCTCCTCGACATCAGGCCACTGATCCACCAACTCTCTCTCTCCTACACGCCCCTGCACCAACCTCTCCAGATTCATCCTAACACTATACCTCAGATACTTGGTCTCATACGCCCTTGCATACCCCCCTCCCAACCCCCCAATATCACTCTCCCCCTGCAACGGATGATGGTGGGCAAAAATAGGCGGCTGGCTCGTGACGCAAACGCGTTCCTTCCTCCCCTTTCTCTCTGTCTCAGGGGCCAGCTTGGTAGGTGGAAACTGGGCGCCCATGTCTGGATCGAAGCCCGCGCACCAGCGTCCCAGCTCAGAATCAAAGATGCCGTTCCACCCTGCGAGGCCGAATTGGTGCAGTAGGCGGCGCGCGCCCCGCTGGGTCACGGCGTAGCCTACGGTGCAGAGCTCGCCGCCTGTAGAGCGGTGGTAGATGCGTGTGTGGGGTGGGTAGGCGGTTGCGAGGGGGTCCGGGCCGCCTTGGAAGGGGTGCGCTTTGAGATGTTTGGGTATGGGGACGGTGGGGTCGTTGGGGTGTGTGAGGAGGAGGTTTGCTGCTGTTGTGGATGGTCGAGCGTGTTTGGAGGATGGGGCATGGGGAGAGCGAGGCATGCCGGCGCCGCAGTGGCCGAGCCAGAGGATGTCCCATGATGAGGGGTCTCCGTATGGTGATGTTGCTCCTGAGGGGTTGTGCTTTAGGTTGCGGAGATGCGGATTCTTTGATGCCTTAGATAGGGATAGGGAAGGGAGTTGTTTTGGTAGGTTATTTGTGTCGATGATCTTGAATGCCGTGTCTTCGGTTTCGGGATTCTGTCGGTGTTCAATCTGACTTTTTAGGTTTGGTGCCGAGAGTATGTCGTTGTTTTGAGACAAAACGCGCGAGGCGAGAGCGAACCGTTGGAGATTTTGGCGTACGCGAATATCCCAGTCTACATCATCCTCGAGAATGAATGCTGTGGTTAGATTCTGTTCAACTACCCTGATCAAGGATTAGCACAGAACAATTCGAGGTTGAACCAGCTGACTGCTCCCTACTAGGTGAGCAGAACGTACCTTTGCAGGGCATTCATATGAGTCCTCCAGCTTCCCCGAATACCTGATAATAGCTTGGTGTTTTCCTCTGGGGGTGGATAAGCGCTTTTCTTGATGCTTTCTCCTGTCACGCCATCCACAAACTCGAGCTTGATATTGGAGACGGCTGCGGAAAGAGACATGGCATCGCGACGGTCGGTGCGGAAGGGGAGATTGAGAACGAGGATTTTTTGGAACTTGGAAACAGTCAGCATATGCCACGACTATTGAAGTCCTTTGACAGATCCCCACAGGCGAACAAGAGATCGGCATGCGTTATGAACGTACTCCAAGAGTGGTATTCAGAATATCGCTCAAGCTCTCATCCTTCAAGTATTCAAACGAGTCCTCTGGAATCAGAACCTCATGTCCCCCAAAGTTGAACCACATCCACAGCACACCAAAGAACAGACAAGTCGTCAGTAGCCTTGGCCTCGAGTAATACCAAGGTCTCCTTCTCTTCCCTGTACTAAAAGCCGCGCCGCTTCGTGGGGACATCAGGCCCATGGTATCGATGGATATACGGCGCGCCATGGTGAAGTAGCACAGCAACGCCGTGAATGACAAGAGAGAGAAGACATGATGGACGCGTGAGAAGATTCGGAATAGACGTCGTTAGAAGTTAACTAAGATACTATCGGCATGCTGCTGTTCATTACTGCTTGCTGCTGCTTCTGCGACAGACCAGGCTAAATCAATCTGCCGGGCTCTATATGCACCCCGCAATTACAAGCTCCTATACTCCAACCCGCGAATATATTGAGGGCGCCAGCACGAAAGGGGCCAACTCGAATGGCATGGCACGTGAAAGCAAGTACAAGGGCAGTCGGGGAAGTGTGGCGGAATTGGGAACGTCGCCGCGGACTTCTCTGGCTGAGAAATGGGGGCGCCTTGGAAATCCGAGCTTATCGATAGGTGGGCGCGTTGGTGACTGGGAAATACTTCTGGGTGCATCGCCGTGCTTCGGCGCGAACAGTATGATTGATCTTTTGTTGCAGCTTTTCTTTCTTTCAGACTTTGGCACTGCTTGACTTTGTTTCCTTAAGAGCATAGTGCCGTCCTCTTTTCTCTGTTCTAGTACCAGTCGCATCGCATCGCATCGCATCGCACATCGACATTTCCCTCGTCGCCACCCCTCCCCCACTTCCTTTGCTCACCATGAGCGCCATTCTCTCTGCAGACGACCTGAATGACTTTATATCACCCGGCGTCGCATGTATAAAGCCCATCGAGACACTCCCTATAAAGAGCGAAGATAATTCGGTACGTACAACCCGGAGGAGGCATTGCGTCATGGGTGCAATCGCAGAATACTGACAAATCCAATATAGAATCCATACGAAGTCACCACCGAAGAGAAAGCCGCTGCCGCGCAACCGCCCCCACCCGCGTCGATATCGCTTACAGATTGTCTGGCGTGCTCGGGATGTGTGACGAGTGCTGAGGCGGTGCTTGTTAGCTTGCAGAGCCATACTGAGGTCTTGAGTACGCTGGATACGTACAAATCGTTAAGAGCACCGTGGACACACAATGGGGTAAATGGGGTCGTGAACGGGTATACAAGTAATGGGGGCACGAATGGTGTGAATGGTAATCATGCTGAGGGAAAACTGTTCGTGGCCAGCGTCTCGCCGCAGGCACGCGCGAGTCTGGCGGCCGTCTTCAATGTCTCTGAGGCCGAGGCAGGGAACATGATCACGCAGCTCCTCAGCGGCCCCTCAGGTTTAAGAGCTGGCAGTCAACAAGGAAGCGACTTCACATGGGTCATCGACACAAACGTAGTGCGCGAAGCATGCCTAGTCGCGGCAGCAGACGAAGTTGCCAATGCCCTCACTCCCGAGTCCTCGAACGCACCGTCAAAGCCTGGGTCCGAGGGCGCAATCGATACCACACCCAAGCAACCCATCCTCACATCTGCATGCCCAGGCTGGATATGTTACGCCGAAAAGACACATCCCTACGTCCTCCCACATCTCTCGCGCTTAAAGTCGCCTCAGGCCCTCACCGGCACACTCGTAAAGTCCGTTCTCAGTCAACGCTATAACGTATCCCCGTCACAGATATGGCACCTCGCCATCATGCCCTGCTTCGACAAGAAGCTCGAGGCCAGCCGCGGCGAGCTCACTTCTTCTGCCTGGCTGCCCAACCACGACTCCTCGCAAGATCCCGTAAGAGACGTCGACTGCGTAATCACAGCGCGTGAATTGTTGCATCTAGCCTCAGCGCGCGGCATCCACTTCTCCTCGCTTCCTCGAACACCCCTCTCCTCCGCAGATCGAACGCCCTTTCCCGACCCAAAACTCGACGCTTTCCTCTTTCCCCCTTCACGGCGGAAGAACCAGGATGTCGCTGCTGGCCCGTCTGGCGGCTATCTATACCACATACTCCAAACCTACCAAGCCCGCAACCCTGGATCCGAAATTTCAGTATCGCGCGGTCGCAACGCTGATGTTGTTGAATACTCGCTCATCCGCGGAAGGGAGACCATCTTCAAAGCAGCGCGCTTCTACGGATTCCGCAATATCCAGAACTTGGTACGGCGGCTAAAGCCTGCGCGGGCGAGTAGACTTCCTGGCGGCAAGACGGGTGTCAGCAGAAGACCAGGTGCGAATGGCGCGGCGGTGGGCGAGGGAGTAAAGGAGTATGCGTATGTGGAAGTCATGGCTTGCCCAGGAGGCTGTACGAATGGCGGGGGACAAATCAAAGTTTCCGAAGTAGACGACGTTCGCATTGCAGAGGGTTTGCAGGTGCCCAACGAGGATGGTGCCGTGATATCGAAGCCTGGTCCGAAAGAGCAGAAAGAGTGGCTAGCGAAGGTAGACGAGGCGTACTTCTCTGGCTCTGATTCAGAGTACGAAAAGGAATTGGACGGAGATGGCGACCAGACGATGCAGGATGCAGACACCAATTGCCACGTCAATGGCCACGTCGAGGATGACGTCGTGGACGGTATATCAAGATCGAGCATCAAGCGTGTTCTGACCCACTGGTCGGACATTACCGGCGTCGACATGCAGAAGCTGATATACACGTCGTACATCAAAGTGGAGAGCGATGTCGGCAAGAAGAAGCAGAGTGATATGGAGAGAGTGGCTGGCTTGGCTGTTAGTGTCGGCGGTGGCTGGTAGTACAGTCAGTCTTTCTTTTTTGGCATTTACGGACTTGCATGGGGAAGCATAGGGCGGCGTTTTCTAGACGGGACACGAGGAGCGTGTCTTCGCATTCACACGGCAATAGTGTTTGATTTCAAGGGATTTTGCTTGCAAGATGCAAGGATGGATGTTGAAAGTTTATTTCAATTTGGGCTAGGAAACCTAGACTAGTAGATATACATAGGAGAGGAACAGACAATCTGATGATCAGTCCGGGCCAGCCCAGGCGCAAAACGCTATGACAGTGGTATCAGACTCCCAGCCTTTCATACGGATTGTACAGTGACAGGCCAACCGGGGCGTCTTGTCGGAAGAGAACAGAACCAACCAGATACGATCGATATTAATAGATTACAATGAGGGTATAGTCGGAGACGTATTGAAATTTAAAGCAACGAGACGCCGATAAGGAACGGTCTATAAGAACACAAAAACGCAAGACGAGCGAAACGCAAATGAGATTTGGAGGACACAAGGAGAGAATGGCAGTTGATCGCTCAAGCTAATTCTTACAACCGCGACCGCAGTCACACCCATGCTCCAAGTGAATCCAACACCAATGCCAACGGCCCCAACCTTTAACCAACAAGTATAGTAATAAGCCGGGTAGATGATGATATAGCTGACAAATGCAGTCGCCAAATGCTGCTCAAATTGGGTATCCGCCAACGTAAACGAAATGAAGCACATAAAAAGAAAAACGCTTCCGCGCGGTCTAGTAAGGTATCTGGTAAGGAAAATCGGATGGCCCCTTGGATCAGAGGGCATGAAAATCCGGAGCGTGTGGCGGGAATCCCCACAGAGAGTCACCTTGACCCTGGTGATATCGACAATTTCCCACAAAATAGGTACGCTAAAATTGCCTCGCCACACGATAAAGTAAAATGCCGCCAAGTCGATGATTCTACAAAAGGAAATATGGTGGTGTACAGAGCGAATGTGAAGCTGATATGCGAGACAACAAATCGATGCTGTGTAGATGATGAACGATAGTGGAGTGCAAGGACTGTTGTGACGCCGATAACACCATCCCAAAGTGCGCTGCTTTTGAGGCCTCTGTGCGCGTCTAGTTGTGCCCTTCCTGGACTCGTACACCGTTCCTGCCGGGTGGTCGAAGGCTCGATATCGTACGGTCGTGAACGAAACGACGATGAAGACACTGGTTAAGCGCAGTGATCCGTATTACAATTATGTGACTGAAGGGTTGCAGAAGAATGCAAGGGAAGAAAAATTGCACAATGATCCAGAGATCACCGGTATAGCTTTTGAGTTGCCATAAGGCTGGCAGCCACGCTGGACGCCCAATCGTTCTCAGAATCTGATGGCGGGGTTGGCCATTTCGAGACGCTGTCGTTGGGTTTGCTGTGGGCTTTTGAGATTTCCATTGGCTTGCTAGGCGTTGTGTAGTTGGACTGTCCGAATCCGACACTGTTGCGGTTCGCCGAAGGCGACGGCGTGAGATACGACGCAGAAGGACCAAGGTCAGTTTGTGAGCGTTGTACCGCCTTCGCACCATCAAGTTTCTTCGCAGCGGAATGGGTAGAGGCGAGGACCTCGCTGAGAAGCTCTTCTTCCTCATTGGGAGTCTCGTATTGGTTTGCAGGATTTGACTTGACTTGAAGAGCTCGTCGTGTTCTGCTCGAGATGGGTGCATTGATGCCGTTCTCCGAGACTCGCGGCTCAGGGCCATGAGGGACCGAATGATGACGCTTGAGCATAGGATTCGTTGCGACACGAGAGCTCTTTGTCGAGTTGCTTTGTTGAGAGTGTGCTTCGACACTATCCCGTACGTGTTGCAAGGCTTTGTCGAGTTCGGAGAAGTCTGAAGTCGTAGATGTTGCTCCAACAGGTGTGGGCTGATCCGTGATCATCGATTGTCTGGCACCGGTGGCTCCCCACGGAGCACAACCTGCATTAGCCTCGATATCGTCCGAGTTGGGTGACATTGGCGTCTGATACCGCCCCGACAACCGTCGAGCACGCTTCCTGAGGTGTGAGAAGAAACCTTCTTTCTGTCCACTAGGCGGAGACACGAGGCCTGATTGGCCGTTCAACGCACGTTCCGCTTCTTGTCGGTGAATGTCTGTATAGTGATTGCCGTGGGAGGCGACAGACAGCTGACGACCAATCTTCTTTGCAGCCTGTTCGTCACCCTCTGCAAGACGCACGCTCGCTTGTGCAGTGACTTCAGCCGAGAGCGGAGAAATTGGCTTGATGGAAGGCAGAATGGGGATAGGCGCGCCATTGTGAGGGACCCCGTTCGTCCACGTAGCTCGCTTAGTAGCAGCGGGACGTTGCTTGGTCAATCCACTCACATCCCCAGAGTTCGCTTGTGCAGGCGATGCTGCAGGTGATAAGGGTTGCGTTGTCGTGTGTTGTGGAACTGCTGGAGCGCTTTCACGGGCAACCAACGAGCGGCGCAGCCACGAAGAGGTCTTTGAGGTGAGGCTAGGAGAGGCTTCTGGCGAGTCCTTTACGGAGATTTCTGATTGCTTGCGGCCCAATAGGCGAGAAGACGAGGACTTGAGACGTAGGGGATCGACTGCGTCCTGAAAATACTCGTGGGCAAGCGCCTGTGCTGACGTCGGCCTGGCTCGGGGATCCCACAACAGACACCACGTGACGAAGTTTGCCAAACTGGCAGGCCATTGTGGCGCTTGAAGGATTGTGTCTATCGCATGTGGAGCCATCTGCGAGTGGGTATTAGCAAGACGCCGGAACAAAGGCACGTGACGCCTTACCTTTGGGAATGAGAAGCCCAGCTTTTGCGCTAACCGGACACCTTCTTTCCATTCGCCGCCACCGACTCTCTGTCCATGTTTGTTGACCCAGCCTCCAGGGCTACCCATGATCTCGCAAACCCTCCATACTTGATCAACTTCGTTACCACCGGGGAAAAGTGGTTTTAGGGTTGCAATTTCGACAGCCATGGCACCTACGGCCCAAATGTCGACTGGGGCTGAATATTGACCGGCACGTAACAAGACCTCGGGCGCACGATACCATCGCGTCGATACGTATGTAGTGTAGGGTAGCTTTGAGTGCGTCTCTCGTGCCAGTCCAAAATCGGCAATCTTGATTGTGTAAACGGGTGGTGTCGATGGAGGAGTCATCAACGCCGAGTACCGACGGAACGGATGTGATGCGTCGTTGTGCTGTGATGTTGATACCAGGATGTTCTCTGGTTTGATGTCGCGGTGAAAGAACTCGCGATCGTGGATATGTTCAAGACCGCAGAGAATCTGGAACAGTATGCTCTTTACACTATGAGCGTCCATGGGCTTATGGTCTCGGGCCTTCATGAGCTGGTAGAGGTTGCCATCCATGTACTCCATGGCAATGTGGAGCCTGCGGCTATACGGGTCCAGAAAGATGTCCAGAGCCGGGACAAGATGTGGATGTGGCGGTAGTGATCTGAGGAAGATGACTTCCCGAAGCTCTAGACAGCTCGAGAATGAATCGAATGTCTTCTTCATTGTCTTGATCGCGACCTGTGACACGTTAGTAGGCGTCGATGACTGAGCGTCTGCGTAACATGGCACCTACCAAAGTACCGCGACGAGCGACGTGGGAGCCTGCAGTTCGTACGCGTGCAAGGGCAACGCTGCCGAAACTGCCGTCACCAATATCCTTCATTACTTCATACCTCTCTTCAAGAGAGGCCCAGCCATGCGGCTGGGTTTGTGACTCTGGATGCATGTTGATAGTTTGGGTTCAACCTTCTCAATGAGGGGTCTGTTGAAGCTCTGCTCCAGTTGGCAAGAGGACTGATGTAGGTTAGAACGCGTCGGTACGTTGTGAGAAGCTTAGATTGACTTACGAATGGATAGGTCCTCAAAGTAGTGATGGTGAAAGCCGAGTAGTGCCTTCAGTTCATCTCATTCAGGATATCGAGTTGCAGTGTTGGTAGTACAAGTTGAGTGAAGCGAAAATGTCGAATCAACCGGAGGGGGAGGGGGAGTTCAGTGCGTATCAAAGGGTTTGAGAAGCGATAGGAGCAGGAGTAAGGGTCCAGGTTTGATGCAGAAGCGGGAGTGTCGAAGAAATGAGAGACGAAGGGTGGAAGAGGCGTGTGGAGACAAGCCCAGGACCACGGTAGGCGGGTAGTATTCCGTAGGTTAGGTTGTTCTAGTGGGCATGAATGAGGAATGACTTTGTGACCATAGCTCCTCGTCGTCGAATATGGCTTGATGATCGGGCTGGGAGATTTGGCCGCGCCTGTGCGTCGGGGAGTAGGGATGTGGACTTTTTTGGGAATAGGCAAGAGAGGGTAAAGCAGAGGGCCAGATGCAGTGGATGGCGTTGCGAGGGAAGAAGACGAGGCGGTCTAGCGGGTGCTAGCTGGTGTGATTGCTGGACCGTGGTCCTAATGAGAGATGGAAAGGGTGCGAGACTGGGTCTTTGCACGAGTCGCGAGGCTAGGGGCAGGGGGATTAGAGTGGAAGGGGCGCTCGGGGAGGGCTGCGGTGCGTAATAATGAAGAAGGGCAGGGCCTGAAGGGGACAAGTCGACTCCTCGGCCAGCAGTCGGTCTGTCCTGTTGCTATGGTGAGAGAGAGAGAGAGAGCGGTCGCAGCAGTGTGCGTTGGCAAAAAGAGAGACGGCAAAAGCGAGGTGGGATGCAGAGACGCGACGGGTCAACGAGCGAAACACGGGGCAGCACAGCAAGGGCTGGGGGGGAAAGTCGTTATAGCGGTGAAAGTCAAAAGCATGGCGGGCGTGCGACTGCTGCTGGGGAGAGATGTGAAAGTGGCGTGCAGCAGCATTGAATCGTGTGAAATGAAAGCAGGACCGGGCTGACAAGAGTCGACGCTCGGGCGGTGCGTGAGAGGGACGAGGGAGGAGGAGCAGGAGGCAGAGGGGAGGGGGGGGGCGCTCTTCTTTGGGACTAGCGCCGTGGGCCACTTGACCCGCGTCGACGATTGGACGGGCCGCCCCCTTTTCTGCCATTCTTCCCGCCCTGATTGGAATCAAATTCGGCCTTTTGGGCTGCACATGCATTAATTTGTTATTCCAACGTGAGCCTGCGCACATCTTTCTTTTATTGTTATTGTTAGGGCCTGTTCGGTGGAACGAGCTGGAGCCACCAGAATCGCCGGATTAGGAAGCCCAGTTGAGATAGAGCTAGAAATAAGCGTCTGTTCAGTAATATAAAAGTTTTGCCTAGTATACCTAGAAATGTTATTTTGCTAGCAGCGCTACGTAATTTTACATCCTTGCTAGTGCTTACTAGCCCCGTTTTTTACCTCTTTAAGCTATATAGACGATTTAGCTCTAACATGCTACTCTAGATTATTATATCTAAACTGCTGCTATTGTTTTCTACGTAATCGCGATGCTACTAAGCATTAATAATACTATTATTATTACCTTAACTAGTATAATTGCTACTATTGTTGCTGTTGTTGTAAGCCGCAATAAGGACTACTACTAACTATTTAGTATAAGAACTTAATTTTCTAATTGCAATTATAGTAATTAATAGGTCGCTAACTATTTAAGTAATCTGCAGTAGTTATACTGTAAGAGTTAACTACGCAAGCTAGTATTTAATAGGATTGTAAAATATTTACGCGAACAGGAGTTAGTCCGCGACAGTATAGTCTTAGTTAAAGAGAAACTTCTTACCTTTCTCTATATTTGCAGCTATAAAGTTAGGTAGCAAAATACTAAATACAAGTGCGGGCAATTGCTTAATACTATATTAAAGTAAGCTATCTATTAATCTAGCTGTATAGTACTATTTTACTAACAGCGCGGAGAAGATTTTATAAAGTTTTTTAAGCGCTGCTTAAGCTCTATTTTAAGATTATATTACTAGCTTCTAGTAAGATTTTAACTGCAATTTGTAATAATCTAAAGCGTTAGCCGGCCTTTAAGGACTGCGTTAGAGCGTTAGACAGTTTTTATTTTTTCTTATATATACTGGCGGTTTAGCAGCGACGCTTCTGCAATTATTACGGCGATTTAACTTAAAATATGCTTGCTATTATTAATTTTAATATAAACTTTACTTACTTGTTAGCTAGCTAGGAAGGCTCTGCATATAATAGCTAGGTTTTCTAAAATACAAAGTTTTAAGGGTTTAGAGCACTAGAAAAATAATATTTTCTAGCAGACGCTAGCTATATAAATAGTGAGCTGACGCTCTTGCTATATTGCGGAGTTTGCTATTATCTGCAAAAAATTAGAGAAATTGCTTGCTAGCCTAACAACAAGTTTGAGTTGTTTAATTTCTGTTATTTAAGCCTAAAAAATATAGTAGAGAGGACTTTTAGCGTCTTTAAACGTTGCTAGTGTATTTTTAATCGCCTGTATAAATTTTTAATCCAGACGCAGGTTGAGCTTGTGTACAGTTTTGCTGCTATCTATAACTTTATTAATAAGTATTACCTAGTTAATAAAGACTTTAAGCAGCTTAAGGAGTATACAAATAAAAATGTTAATCTAGAGCAGCAGGAAGCGGAGAATTGCTTTAATATAAGTACTGTTAACAAAAGCGCGAGCGGCCAGAGAGAGGAAATTATAGATCTGCTATAGAAAAAGTATTGCGAGGCGATAGGGCGCGATTTATAAAGTTAAATATAGTGTTATAGTAGAAAAAATGCAATATTTAAGAAAGTTAAAGTTTAAAATACTAAAGTTAAACTATTATATATTACCTGTTTAGGCCTAGCGCTGTGCCTAGCTGTATAGTTTCCCTTAGCAACTGCCTGCAACTATATGCTATACTAACTGCCCTGCAATATTAACTACAGCAAGCTCTAAGTCTAGCCTATATCTATATTTAGGCGTTTTTACGCCTAAATACAACAATTTTAGACTAGTATTTGATAGGCTACTACGTTAGTTAGGCCTTTTATAACTACTTATAGCCTACTATAAAGCTAACTACTGCCTAACGCTTGCTAATAGGTGTAGTTTTAAGTACAGCTGCTTGTTAAAGCTTTTAGTAAGCCTTGCACTTTAAAGAATTAACGTTTTTAGGTATAATCTTAATTATCTACTATACCTACTTTTTTAACTAACTTGCCGCCGCCCTCCTATATATAACGCTCAATTGCGGCGCTAAAATTAATACTTTTAACTAAAGCGCCCTGCCGTTTAAGCAGCTAATTCCGCACTTATCTTTTCTTTATTTCTGCTATTATAATTACGTACAATTTAGTAGAGAATTTATTTAAAAACGCTTTTACTAAAGCTAACTAGAGCTTAATATTAAGCACCGCGAAGTACTCTAAAAATAGCTAAATTGTTTACTATTAATAGTCTTTGCTTATAGCTTCTGCGAGGGCTTTAAGCTAAGTTGCAATCTTAGAAATATAGTAACTAAGACGGTTGGTTAAGGTAAGCTTTTTTGCCCGCCTATTTATACTAAATACTAACTAAATTGCAGATCTTTTATAAAAGGAAACAGAGCTATTGCTCTTTTCTATTATTATTAATTAAGGTTTTTGTTAAGGATTTAGATTGCATTTAATTAATAGCGTTGCTTTATTTTTATTCTAGCTTTTAGCTGCTTTTTTAATTACTATAATATTTTGCCTAGTTGCGAGCACTCTATTAAACAATTAGCAGAGTTTTTTACTATACTTTAGAGCCCTGTACTTGAACCTGCGCGCCTTTTAATGCGCCTTAAAGTACGCTTCTAGCGCGGTTAGATTGCTAGTAACAACACTATCCTTATTAACGCTAAAGCTAGATTAATTAGTAAGTTTAACCTAGATCTTCTAGTTTTTTTTAAAAGAGTTATGTTTCGTTTTATAGTGCTAAACGCTAATAATAGTTGCCTTAGGCGCAACCCGCGATACCTCCCGCTAGGCGTATTCCTACACTTTTTTTTTATATTCTAAGTCCGCGCAGCAGCCGCGCTTAACTTTATTAACTAGCGCTTCTATAAAAGCTAATTCTATCGCCTCTAATTAGTATAACTGCAGCAAGGCTAACAAACTGCAGTATTGCGATAATAATAACAACAACAGCAGTAGCAGCGTTGCAGGAAAACTTAGCTCGCGAAAAAACTGCAGGCTTAGTAATAATAATCCTAATATTTAGGACGCGATACGCTACAAAACAGGATTTAAAATAAATATTAATAGCTCTATATTAACAGTAATAATTGACAATATTAATAATTAAAACTAATAAAGTACTACAAAACTAAACTAATATTTTTAGGCGCTGAACAGGGCCTCTAGTTTTAACTTTATTTGGGCTAGTTTGCCGCGCGCACTACTAGCCGCCTTTAGCCTAATACTACGCCTAAAACGACACTAATATTACTAGCTTAAATGGGGTCTACTGAACAGGCCCTTATTCTTATGTACATGTTGCATATACAAGTCCCCGAACTTGCCAGCATATAAGCATATAAGCAACCACCGCCGCCCCGCCGCCAACGCCGTGTGTTGATTGAGCCCGAAGCACTGTGCCGCTGCGGTTCGCCTTGCCCATCTCTCTACCTGCTTGCTTGCCTGCCTGCCTCCCCCGTGCCGCACAGGGAATCATCATGGTGAGTGAATCAATCACCCTGCCGTCGGGCATGAGCAAGCTTCATCAGGCGCAACCACGTTCCCCCCCCCCTCCCCCCTTTTCCATTTTCTACCTCGCGCCGGCGGCGCCCAGTTCCTGATTTGTAGCAGGTTCCTGACCATCCTGCAGCCTTACCCCATTGGCTGTCAGGGGCGCTGCAGGCGTCGCCATTGGCAGACAGCTGTCGCCCACACCCGCCAACGTGGTTTCGCGCGAGGCCTTCCTTCTAGTGTCCCCGCGGCTGTGCGGAACATACTGCGACGGTCAAAGAGTGACGGTCCCAATCTTCAATCCTGCCCCCTCGAGTCAGGCCTGTGTGATCAACCGCCCTCCTCCATCTCCTGACTGATGAGGGACAATCATCTGTCATGTTGACTCCAGCGCCCTGGGATCAGGCCAGCCAACCTGCCTGGTCAGGACACCAGCATTTCTCCGACCTGTCCTTGGTAGGCGCACGTCATCATCCCACGCACACACACACACACACACACACACACACACACACACAATGAGCACAAGCTACCTTCGACCGACGTTCGACAGACGCAGGGCGAGCGGGGAGTGGAGAGTCCGACGCGTCGTGCAACTGCGATGAGATCGACAAAACATAGAGCGAGCCCAAGCACCAACTCTATCCTGCGCTGCCTCGGCCTTTTCACGGCAAAGTTGCCGTCATGATTCAATTGCATCCACTATCCCATCCCCCTTCTCATGCCCAACTGATGAAGCTGCCTTCAACAAAAAAAACTTTATTAGCTTGTCGCGCCGCTTTCTCGAGCTCGTAATGCCCCATCTGCCTGTCCGCTGTGAACACAAATTCCCCTTGTCATCAGTCCAAGCGCGACCATGTCCTTGTCGTCGGGCGACTTGTTCGTATTAAGGACCCTCATCTGTTGACCCCAGCCCTCTCATTTTCCAGAACACTTCTCCCGTGCTGCAACCTTGTCCCAAGTCATCAAAATAGATTGCCGGCCCCCCATCATGACGGCCACTGATGTGAAAAACGACTCAATCCATCGGCACATGCGTCTCCTTTGATGTCACTTTGCTGCAATCCGTTGTGACGAGAGGATGCACAAGGTTCGCGACCACCGACTAGCATATACTTTATTGCCAAACACTACGCCCAAGGACAAAACTCCATGGCTCTCTCGGAGCACGACAACTAAATATCGGAAACCCCGACACCATTTACCACCCTGTAATCATGCTCTTGTGCGATCTCACCCTCGAATACACAGCATTCCATAGTCTCACTTCCAACGTAATTACTGCAAGACATCTTCCGCGCCAGAAACAGAGTGCAGCGCGACTCCATCTGGCTGCTCCAATACCCTTCTCAGTCTACCCTATTTCATCTTCTCCTTTCTATGTAACACACACGACGACATTTCAACGGCGGAACCACGAAACACGGGACGGACCTAGGGTGGATCTTCCATCCAGCCCAGGATGGGGCAGCCCTGCGTCATCCTCATATCAAGTGGATGGTGGGTGGTGCCCGCTCAAAACCGGATGCAATTGCGCAACCCTCAGCCTGAACTCCTGGTCCTCGGCGGGAACCATCGCCTTGCTGCAATCCGAGCCCGTGAGCAAACCAGTTCTGTCCGCGCGCCTTGAATCGCGACCCACAACATGACATCACAAGAAGGGGGGTGAAATGATCGCGATGTACAGCATTTCCCTATTCAACCTTCGTTTGCGCCTTCGCCTTTTCGGGAGCAGCTCTAACATGGGGAAAGACAGAAAAAGTAAGACGGTAATCTCGTTTGCGATGCGAAGAAAAGCAATAACGTGGGAAACACGGCAGTTGTGCCTCGAGCCACATGTTCTTCCCGACGTCGATAAAGCCACTCATGTAATCCCATGCAGGTTAGTGCAATGATGTTGGTTACACCGACGTAGGTGGTCTCTGTTGTCTTATTATGATTCTCTGCAACTGACTTTGTTGGTCACCGCGGAGTTCGATTTTACCATCCAGTCACTATGATGCCTCGCTTATTGCTGAAACACAACCACTCATGTCTCGCAACACCTCGGTCAATACATGCCTGCAGTACCAATCACCTTTTGACGTGGACAGAATTATGAAGCACGCACCTGTCTCACAGTCTGTCAACCTTTTGTTTACGTCCCTTGCTGAGCGAGTAATGAAGGCCCTTGTTGCAACCACGCGAGTTCCAAATAGCATTCAAAACTGCTTCCTCACGGTTGTCGCTGTCCGACACTCGCGCTCACGCCCAGAACCCGCGACGTTCCACAAAAGCTCAGCTCCTCATCAGCCGTTGTCCCGAGGTCGCCATGGTCCGTCCCGATACGCCACAAGTCCTTATGGTTTATGGTGAGAACCTTAGATTTCCCCCGTCCGGATTCAGCTCCGTTACGTGAGCCAGGCTATTTACAGCCCCAGCGCACTCACTCTGTGATCCCCATTCAGCGCGCACACAACCAGCAATTAATTGACAAAGGGACTAACCAAAGTCGTACAGCCCATTCATCCTACTATAACGCATCTACAAAAACAACGCTCGGAAGCGAGGAATTCCCTTCTTGTCTCGAAAGGAGCTTCGTGATAGACAGCAATAGTAGAGTTTAACCTACGCTGCACATTTCTATCTTTCAATACACACATACAAGCCCCACTAAAATAGCCTTTACACCGCCATAAGGGGGCTATTGATTCCAGCAATAACAATAACAACAATGTCGTGCATGCGCAAGTCTCCCAGACTAAAAAGTGATGAATCGTCGGCTCCCATGCACGGTGCATAATGCACGTTGCACGAAGTACATGGAACCCCACCTTAATCCACCACGTCACCCATGCCATCCCACACCGTCCCCAAACCAGTCCCCCCCGTTCGTCAAGTCCGAGGAATACATCGGCTTTTGCTGGGTAATTAGGTGTAAGCTCCGGATCTAGAGAAAAAAACACAGTTCGCTGTTTGATCGCTGGGGTATTATGTATCACCAGCGGAAAGATAGAAGTAATATTACATGCTACCGTGTCCTATTGAGTCAAATCACTCCACTCAGAGCAGATCAGATTAGATTAGATAGCTTGAGCAAAGCGTAGTACAAACTCCACAATGATAGACAGGGTCTACTTCCAACGACTCGCCTTGTTGTGTTGTACATACAGCAGTACATCGTTGAATGCGTCTTTGACAGCACAAAGCTTATCCTGACCGCTATTTCATGCACAAGGGAATGTTTTTCACCTAGAACTGCTTCATAGTCAACCTGGTCGGGGGGCCTACGGATGTTGGCAGGCCGACGGACACGCGGGCGGCTATGAGCATGTTCAGTATACGGCGTCCATGTACGGTGAAATAGCGGTCACGAGAAGCTAAACCTACATCTAGGTTCGGGCTCTAAAGTCGCGGATATGCACTTAGTACATTAAAACATTTCATGGACACGTTCACTTGCACACCGACACATGAAGTCTAGAACATTGGGGATTTGTTGGGAATACATTGCATTTACTACACTAAGTGGGCCAAATGGCCTGAGAAAACTCGCTCGGGAGCGGCCGTCATTGTCAAAGTCTATCGCTGGTCAGCAAACCACTCAGGTCAGAGCAAGCGGCGAGAGATGTGAAGTTGGGTAGCGTTTCAGTTCTCCAAGGTGTTTTTTCTTCAATAATATTGCAGATATTAAAACATAGCATTTGATTGTGTTCATCATTTGAAAGCTGGGGAGGGTAAACGAGGCTGAAGACATACCAGTTGAACAAAGATCAAGGACCAAAGTGGTCATGATTGATTACTGAAATCGAGTTGTCAGCTTGTGTCCGCAAACAATGACAACATCTAAGCGATATGTAAAGGTACGAGTCCATCAAATTTCAGCCTGAGACGTGTTAGCTAACACTAACAGAACAAATGTCACGAATATAGACGTACCTCATTAAATCAGATTTGTTGAGAGATCAGGACGACGGACGCTCGTTACAACGCCGCCGCTCACACAGTGTGAATATCAAGAATCATCACAAGATGATGGACCGTCTGGGGTAACTGGAGTATGCCGTACCTTGAACTACGCAACCAGTCAGTTAAACAACCCACTGAGTATAGGTAGACAAGTGTGTGTGGTTATGGGCAATCAGTGATGCTGTATCAACAAGTACTTCCTCTCCCGAACACCCACAGGTTTGTACGCCTGCGTTTACGGATGCCGGTCGAGGAGTACAATCTGTCCGCCCGACGCATCGTGGGTATCATCAGGAAGCAGGTGCTTGCGGAACAGAGCGAGGATCCTAGCGAAACCTCGTTCGGCTCCGCAAGGCGGAGAAGGTTCGGAGGGAGTAGTAAGTACCTGCAGATACACAGTTAGCTTTGTATTGTTGCAAATTGTGTACGAAGAGTCGGAGCGTGTGTAGCAGAATCAGACAAGGCTGAAACTTAATTGCAGGGTTGTCGACATTGTATATTCAGGTCGAGGAATGCCTTTCCGGTTTGTGGTATCATCACTCTGCTGGGGGTTGTGGTAGGAGAGGTGGGAGGAATCGTACCTTTTAATGAAATAGTATGGGCGCAAAAGTAGTGCTCTGTTTACGCAAAACTGCAACGCTGTCAGTGATTTGACCAGGCAAAGGTGTGAAGACTGAATTGCTAGTATGTGCATCATCGTAAATATAAATTGTAGTCCTTCACGGATTTGTAGGAGTTGGATTGTTGTAAAAGATAATCTTCTGCGACTAAAGCAGCGAGAGTGGAGCTTACTTGTTGTACTGTATAGACCCGATGCTGCGTTAGCTATAAATCAAGAAGAGCGATCGGAAGCGCATAATGTAGATGCGTGGTGAGCTTGTTGCAAGATGGTAGAGAAGAAAGTTCGTTTTGAAGCTCCGGAAAATTTAGCTTGGAAGCGCACCGGTGCGACTGTTTCGCCGTAGCGCGGTTACGTAACCAGGTCTGATCTTCCTCTCCAGTCGCAATACCATACACGAGTAGAAAGTATTATATTTCCATAGACACTGGTCTGCATCCCGTTTGGTCTATCACAAAGGCTTTTATGTAGAGATTGTTGAGCTTAGCCTAGCTCCTTGTTGATGGAGCTACTTGAAAGCTTACTGATATCACAATTATGGATGCACCACCACCTCACCATAAGCGTAATATCGTTTCTCTCTGGGTTATAGTGAAGTCCAAATATGAATGTAGTATCAATTAATGCTGGCGACTACGCAAATACCCCCATAATCCTTGTGTTACCATGCGAATGAGTATATTCGAATTTAATTACCCGATTGAGATCGCTTTATGCGATGAGATTTGGAAATAACTGATACGGTGGCTAGAATACGTGCATATCCTCGGTACAGATAGGTCAACTCATCTAAGGCATATATCGCTGTATAATACGAATGGGTAGGGACAACAAGATGATGGTGTCTCAAAGTCGAACATGTGTGGAAGGGGTGCACATGGTTATACCGACGATGAAGTTTGAGCTAGATGGATTAGGGAGTGTTAATGAGTCATCTTATTCACGAGAGACGATTATATATAGTAACGTTTTTGCGAGCTGATGGAAGCGACTGTGTGTATATTGAAGGGTAATATGTCACTGACTACGACCGGTCAAAATTCCTTCCAGTCTCTCATCATCGGCACCAAACCATCCAGAACCAAAATAGGCACAAGAAATTCGAGAAGAGTATAGACGTCTTCCAGCTACCAACATCTATGTTGCTCGTCAACGTCCCACACAATCTCGGGGAGCCCAACGTCCAACCGTTCTCCTTCAGAAGTAGCGTCGTTCCTACTGTCGTCCGCCCGTGGTAATATACATTAAGAAAGTAAAGGGTGGGTAAGGCAAGTAGGGGGTATGGGGCGCGTGGTTGTAAAACACAAGGAAGAAAAGGTATAAAACGACCCTGCAATGTCCGGTCGACATGACTCTCATTTGGTCCTGCATCCAATGTATGTGGCTGAAATGCGAGCATTGCAAATCGTAGAAAGCATAAAGACATCTCGAAGAAAAGACAGTCCATGTCGGTAATGAAGTAGTGTAAACTGACTGTGAAGCAAAAATGTCAGGTGTATCGGGGGTATGTAACAATCCGTTCCCAGTTGCGCCGGTAAACAGATGGCACAGAAGTGTGTACACGAAAGTAAGTTGTGAAGAGTTGTGTGCTCAAGAGGTGCCTAGAAGCAGTTCAAAGTGCCCTTCTTCTTGCTCTTCTTGTTAGCGTTGTTGAGGGCCGCCATACGGGCCTCGAGGTGTGCGCGCTCGGCTTCTACCCGTAGACGGGCGTTGCGCTCCTCTTCGACAGCTTGGAGCGAGTGTCGCGCTGCGCTACGCTCTTTGCGCATCTCATTGAGCTCCTCCTCTAGACCAACGCACTTCTTCCTGAACTGGTCAAGATCGGTCTTGGTCTTAGTGCTGGAGGCTTCGAGATCTGTCAAAGCGTCCTCGAGAGTTGCGGTCAGCTGCTTTTCAGCAAAGAGATGCTTCTCGATAGTGCGGATGCGAGCTTCTTGGTCTTCGACTAGTTGAGCGTGTGCAATATCCTTGCTTTGATGACGCGAAGTAGGAGGCGATGGCGCGTTTGCCTGAGGTGGAGGACTGCCAGGAGGTAGAGGGGGAAGAGGGATGGCAGGCGGCGGTGAGGGCAAAGAGGTATGCGAGGTGCTCTTGCGCGCATTGGAGTTGTTAGAGTTGGACCTGTGGAGATCCTCCCGAGGGTCGATGGAACCACGGGTAGAGTTTCGCTTTGCATCGACGAGTTGTGACTAGACATGTTAGCAGCGATCCTTCTCAACGTAAAAAGGCAGCTTACCTCCAAAAGAGCAATCTTTATGCGGGATTCTTGGACTTCCTTTTCGAGCCCGTCCCCATGGACGATGGCATCTTGTAGTTCTCGTGTGCGCTCGGTCTGAAGAGCAGATAACCGGTTGTTTGCAGCCTCATGCTGATCCCAGTTCTGATTGAGCTGGTCTTCAAGTTCTTGAACAAGCCGAGAGCTCTTGAGCTCCTTCTCGCTGACTCGCTCGAGCTCCTTGAGTGTCTCCGCGTTGATAAGCTCAAACTCTTTAAGATTTCCCTTGAGGGTACCAATCGTGTTGGTGGCATCAGAGAGCTCCTGCCTCACCGTCTGAAGATCCTTGATGGCCTCGTCCATTTGGGTGGAGATAGACTTCCTCTCCGAGACCAAGGCCTCGATGTGAGACTGTACCTTGTCGAGATCTGTCTCTTGGCCTAGGACAGCCGAAATGCCTTTCAGCAGAGTCTCCATATTCGTCTTCGCTTGTGAAAGATCAGCTTGGAGCAAAGTAGACGAATTTTGATGAGTGGTAAGTTCAGAGGAGAGCTTCTCGAGCTCGACCGCATGAGACTTCTGTAAAGAGTCCATGCCTTGCTGATGAAAGTTAATGGCAGCCTTGTGCTCCTCGATCTGGTGCTCCAGGTTGGTGACGAGCGACCTGTGAGTGTCAAGTTCCTTTTCAGTGAGAGCCCGTGCTTCTGCATCTTCCTCCACCTGTTTAATAATGCTCGCATGCGATTCTTCAAGCTCAGCTAGGCGGATAGCGTTGTTCACAGCGATAGCCTTGTGCTCATCAACTTGAATCTGCAAAGCAGCAACGAATTCAGCATGTTTCGCCCTTTCTTGCTCCAAAGCAATCTCGGCTTCAGCACCTTTGGATCGCTCCAGCTCTACCAAACGAGAAGCATGATCCGCCTCAAGCTGCTCCTTTGCTGACTCCAAGTCCCGAACAGTATCGAGGTGTCGCTTCTCAGAAGCTTTAGTAGCTTCAATGACTTCCAAATGCTTGGACTGCCACTTGGCTGCTTCGTCACTCAGTGTGTTGAGCTGCGTGGCACGCCCAGCATCATCGTCCGTTGAAACACTCGAATCATACGAAGCTGCTCGCTCATGCTGGAAGTGGCGTGGAGAATTGGCGTCATCAGGTGACCCCGGAGTCTTCACTGAAGCCTTGAGGGTCGCAATTTGTTCATGGAGCTCGTGCTCTCGCTGAGTGTGGGAGTCTTTCAGCTCCTTGATGTGGTCCTCATTCTGCTTCATTTGGTCCTGCATGCTGGCAACGATTGAGATGTCGAGAGGCGATCCAGCTTTCATGCTCGATCGCTCCTTGGTCAGGCCACTGATCAACGTCATCTTGCCTTCCATCTCTTTGCGCACAGAGTTGACCTCGGCCTCCAATTCCTGCACTCGCTCAGACCTTGTATGTAGCTCTGACATGATGGTGTTCAGGTTGAGCTCGAAGTTCTGGATGGCGTCGGGGTCTTCTTCAAATGTATCGAGAGCCATATTGCGTAGGGAGGCGAAAGCGCGGTTAGAACGATCATTTGCGAGTACTGCTTGACTGGACTTGCGACGGATCATGTGTACTGAGGGCGAGGCTGGACGGGTCATTTGAGCTTTTGTTATCTCTGACTTCAGCTCCTCCACATAGTCTAGCGTGTCTTGATGTTCTTCTTGCAGCTCCGAAAAGTTCTGGTGGAGCTCGGCCATACGGTCTTCTTTCTCTGCGTGTAACAACTTCAATGCATTTAGCTCCTGGACAAGAACAGAATCTGGTATATCCTGTGCAACGGAGTCAATTGATGATCTCCGTGTCTTTGTCTGATCATGGCCAGCTTCCGTGTCGTCGTCTGGTAGGTTGTCATTTTCAAACTCCACCGAGGACAATTCCGCAGACAATGTACGCGAGGATGGTAGTTGCCCATCCTCTACCTTGAGTCCGTTCGCCCCTGCGGTTTCCACAAAGGATGTTGGCCGCGAGGAGTGCACCGAGGACGCTCCGCGATGACGTGCTTCATCTACAGTATCCTGGAGTGCGGCCAGGGTTCGTAATGCTTCCTGATACTTGCTTGCGAGTTTCTCATAGTCCTGAAGAGTGCCCTCATGCTCCACTCGCAGGTCAAACAGTTCGTGTGTTACTGAATCGAGTTTGTCGTGAACAAATCGAGACTGTGCTGGACTCGAGGGCTCATCCGCAGCCGTATCTGGAGACAACTCTTTCTGGGCGATGGCCTTGATTTGCGAGTGGTCATCTTGCTCTTCTATGCCATGTTTGATGCCTGTTACTGCGCCGGCTGTAGGAGGACGCTCACCATCAGGCTCTTCTGCAATAGCATCTACAGTTGTGCTGAACTGATGCCCATTCTCACCGGTCACTCGTCGCTCTATTTGAGGTCGCTTCTCAACGAAGGGATCGCTGTCAGACTTGGAGTGGCCATTCACGAGAGTCTCTTCCGCTTTGGCATCCGCCTGCCGCATGGTGTCGAGCTCGTAGAGGAGATTGTCCAGCTTGCCAACGCTACGTTGTCTTTCAACTACGTGCTTCAATCGATCAATCTCTCGGGTCATAATTTCGACCTCCTGTTCATTTTCTGCAAGACGCTCTTCCAGGGTTGAGATGTACTCCTCGCAACTAGACTCATTTTCGCGAGCCTTTTTCAACTTGTCGCGCAAATCAGATATCGTGGTGTCGTTCTTTTCTATTCCGTTTGTCGAGTTGTCGACCTGACGTTCCAGCGATTTAACGTATTCCTCGTTGTTGGCGTCGCGATCAATCGCCTTCTGGATACGCGATTGCAGTTGATGGTTCTGACTTTCCAAGATCGCGATACGTGTTTCCTTCTCCATCAAGTCGCTCTCGTTGGTCGACAAAGAGCTTCGGGTGATTGAGAGCGATGACTCCAGTGATTGAATGGTCTTCTCGTATTCGAGTACCACAGATTCGACGGCTTCCGCAAACGAGTTTGATCGCTTCAAACGCTCAAGTGCAGAATCACCAATGGCATCCTTGAGCATGGGTGTGTCGGCCGACTCATTATCACGCGCTTTAGTAATTTCGGAGATGAGCTTGGCGTGGCGGGTGCTGAGTGCGCTATAATTCTCTTGAACATCAAGGAGCTGGTTCTGAAGCTCCATCTCACGTTCCTGCTGTCGTTCGACACGTTCCTGTGGATTGGCTTTCTTCCGGTCGGTGCGCTCTGATAATCGAATCTGGTCCCTGAGGAAGTTGACTTCGGCACGTAGACGTTCGATTGCCGCTTGCTTATCGCTGTCGTCATGAACTTGTTGAATCTGCGGCTTGACTTGGATAGCGCGAGCGCGTTGTGCATATTGAACCGTGTTCAGGGTTTCGCTCAGATGGAATTCTGCCGGATTGACGCAGGCGATCATATAAGTAATGGCGTTACCACCAAGAGAGTCTTGCAGAAGACGCGTGAGTCTGGAGTCTCGGTACGAAACGTAGCCCCCTTGCGAGCGAGCTGACAGCTGTGAAATGACCTTGCCTAAGCTTGCAAGTCCAGCGTTAATGGAAATGCCCTCTTTTGCCCTCTCGCCCTGCGCTTGTGTGTTCTTCAGCCTCTCACTCCCCGCCAGATCCACGAAATGCAGTTTGCTGTCGACCGTGACCCAGCTCTCGCTGGAGCCGGACATCATCTCGATGGGGACCGATCTGCGCTTCTCGCGGTTCGTGGAGGGTACTGCCGAAGTCTTCTTCTGCACTAGATTGAGACTAAAGACAGCGTGTGAGCGAGACGACTTGGCGTTCACCGCAGTGGCATCGGTTTGACGGATGGCGGACCCGAAGTTTAGCGCACTGAGAAGATCTTCGACGGAATTGATTGAATTTTGCGTGAGGCCAGTGAGTAGAATGCGACCATCGCGGTCTTCGCGGATGTTCACGGTTGAGCGCTCGTTGAGGGGGGTATTTTCGGGGAGTAGAAGGTCGCGTAATTGCTCATTGTAGATCTAGCCGTGTCAACTTTACTGTCATACTCCAAGCGCGTGTGTCTTACCTCAACATAGGTCGCTTTCAGCTGCCAGTTTTTGTTGGCTGATGACTTTCCTGAGAGGGTATGCAGGCCTGACAAGCGTGACGGCGCGCGGATGCCTGATGCAGAAGCTCGATTGCTGTGCCCTTCGAGCTTATCAAAGAGCAAGGCCGCCGCGCGAGGGATTATACCTGATGCTGTAGTTAGCGCACCATCTTCTTGCCAAGGGTAGTTTTTTTTTCCAAGTGTTGAACATACCCATAATATCATTGTCTCCCTGCTCTTGCGGGCCTGTTGTGCCCATAGTATACGATTTGCCGGCGCCAGACTGGCCGTATGCGAGGACGGAGACGTTGTAGCCCTGTACAAAAGAGTTGATGCTATCGGTGACATACTCGAAGACACCTTCCTGGTCAATGTCCTCCCCAAAGACGCGGTCAAAGACAAAAACCTTCCTGCCCCCCGCCGCATCCACGGCCAAACTCGAGGGCGATGTTACATGGCAGGTCGCGCCGCGGAATCGCTGGGGAATGAGGTCGTAGCCCGGCTCGCCCGTCTTGAGCGGAGGACGTACGCGGACAGCTGCATTGGACGGTTGTTAGGGGCGCTGTTGTCTTTGTTGTTGCTATTGCTATTGCGGGTAAACATACCGACTTTGACCGCAGTCTTGCTGTCCTCATCACTCGCCCTGCTGCCTCCGCCTTGCTTGCTGCTCATGCTTAGGCGACTGGAGCTGCGGTTGGGGCGAATCATGGCGCTCATGGGCCGCGGCACTCCATTTGCAGGCGATGTTGGTGGTGAGGTGGTCATTGTGCGGCTACGGCAGCGCCGTTGTTTGGGGCGGTTCGTGCGCCGTCCGCTGCAGTAGAATCGTAGAACTGGTTTGTGGCAGGATAGATTGTCGAGCCGGCAGAGGATAGAGTGGCCGCTGAAGGGACCCTGGCCTGCATTCGCGTGGTTTTAGCCTCTATGCAGCGCGCACGTTGCAGACAGCGACAGCGACGACGACGAGGGAGATGACGAGTAGTGTAGAGGTGGGGAAAGGTAGAGGCTAGGCGCAAGTCGAGGGCGACGGGATAACAATGAGGAATAATTTCTCAGTGAAGGCGGGCGGGAAGCAAGAGGTCACAGCGGGTTACCAATGCGACGATGCCCCCTAGCCTGAGATAGTCGGCCCAGGGGCTGTCAGTGCCTCCCCCTGCTTTTCTCCAGCCATGCGCAAAAAAAGGCGAGTCCTATGCCGAAGCTTGAGACCCTGCCTCGGGGTGGGTTTGCGCTTGGGACTTGGGCTACGGCTGCATTGGCAGTGACAGCCGTTGTGCAGTGTGTGTATGTGTGCACGTTGGGCCTTGCTTTTGCATGCACCGACGAGGGGATATTCACTCTAACGTCACGTTCCGTGGCTACAACCTCGCAGGATTCGTCCGACCTCGCTTTGGTAAGGTCCCTTTCCCTCTCACGCGCCCTGTTCTGTCAGGATCCCCCTCGACTACCACCTGGCAAGCCTCATTGCACAATGCACAGTAGGGTCGCCCGCCGACGATCGACCGTCGGACGGGCGGGCCTGTCGGCTTCATTGGCAGCGCCTCTGGAGCTGGTGGTATTCCTGGGTAGGAGCCTCGAGATGGTCCCTTCTCCTATCTTTTACAGTTCAAGTATCCGTCTGCCCACGACACGAGAGCTGGAGCTGAAGGTTACAGTAGTACGATTTGATGGCGTGTTTCAGCACCGCTCATCTCGCCAGTGAGCCGCCAAGGTGACGAACGCTGCAGCCAGCCGCTCAATTGCTCAAACCATGCCTAGAGAGAGGGGCATATGCTGCAAGGCCCTCTCCACTCCGACTGAACCTAAACGCGTTGACCCTGTTCCGCTGCATGAAGCTACGCTTCACTCAAGAGATCTTCGCTATCTTGGACCATTGCTGTTCCTGGCGGTTCCTACGGCACGCTACGGGCTTGTGGCGCGCGGCCCCTTTTCTGTTACATTGCTTTGGTATGAGCTTCAGACAGACATAGACTACCGATTGGGGTCTTCTGAGCCGCGTAGCCTGGAGCCATTCCCAGGTTGCCCGTGTCTGGTACGCCCACTGCAGTCGGACGCACGTGGCCAGCAACTGCCGCATTCCAGCTTTGCTTTATGCGGCACTACAGCGCGTGGCTCGCAATGCACAACAACCATGATTTCGGTCATTGGCTCCTATGATCTAAAACGCATTTTCGAATCGCCACTTACTATCGCGCGATAGCGGTAGGTTGAGAGGGGTTTTGCATTATCACATCGAAGCATTTGAGATCCCCACACATACTACTTACTCGTGGAACATCATGGTCCCCACCAAGTCAATACAGTGTTCCTGCCTTATTCTGCCTCACCTTCAGAGACGGCAAATACCACTCGAGACACCTATAAGCCTACCAGAGACGGCCTTCGCCGCAAGCTACCTTTTCGCCATTTCCAACATTTCTTCGTGAATACCCCTCCGTCCCTCGGCACGTACATCAAGCGGTAGATTCGAAGCATCATTGTAGTGGAGTCATTTTATGCGAGAGGCTACTGACGACACCCTTAAGTGATAGCACACGCCTGTTATAGCCCGCTACACTCAAAAAGGCGAAGCGGGAAGGGCCGGCATGCACAACATCAGCTGGTACTCATCTATCATCTCCACATATCCAACCATGGCTCAGATCAAGCATTTTGAGTTGGTTGCAAACCGCTACCAAGTCATGGCTCCTCCAGACAGCGCGTAAGTTGACACCAAACAACCGCGAGATCAATTAACAATTTGGTTAGGATACGGAAGCTATATCAGTAACTTAGCTCATGTTTCTATCACAACTTTCGATATACGCAGGAAAGTGCCCATTCTCGCTACAGAGTCTAGACCTACCGAATGTCCCAAACGTCTTACGCACATTTCGCAAGCCACGATTACTTGGTGTGCTGACCCCAGCCCACGTCTCAGCAACTCGAAAAATTGGAAGAGATCTCCAGGCCTTTATTTATCCGGGCAATCTACCTCTCCACGTATGGCGAAATCGAGCCCAGATCACTCTACAATCTTGTCGCCCACATCGAGCATGCCATGAATTGCGGGGAACGCCGCGTGACATTCTGGGGTCTTTGCGTAGCATCTTGTATCTTTGCACCTTCTATTCCTGCTGGCCGGGGCCAAACGACAGTTCTCTTGCAAAGACAGCTTGCAAAACTTGACACCTAGCCCAAAGTGGGCAAAACAGTAAACCTTATTGTTCCTCGCATGGCCAGACAGCGAGTCAAGCCACTCGCCGCTGTCTGAACTACACCCTCTGGTGCCAGGCTTCATTTGACGCCATTCAAGTCGTTTGTCACCTTTGAAACATTTTTGGCTGTCAATCAACCGCAACCGCGTATCAGTAAAGCTTCGCCTAATACTTGCAGAAGCAGTCGGTTATCTCGATACGGTGACGAATCGAGGCGACAGGCAATATGTGTCTCACTGAAGCATTCAAACCGGACAATTGGTTCTGCCGGGGGCACTGCGTTGCAGCTGTGTATAATGATGGGTGGATCATGGCAACATGAGCATCTACACACTCAAGGCGTCCAGGCAATTTGCCATATACCATATCAGAACAGCCAAAACAACGCTACGCTCACAGTGCTCGCTGGTCTCGAAGTACACGACCCTTTTCCAGAACAAGATGAACTTATAGCGTGCATTAGCCCAACAGCGAGTCGAGAATTGACCGATGTTTGAGGCCATTGCATGTGCAGGATCGATCATCAAACACGATTGCTACACGGTAAACCATCGGCGAACCGGCGTAGCTATCATCTGCAGTTACGGCAAATTCGAACGACAGTCGCCTGTTAAATTTTAGTTATTAGACTGTTGAGTAACTCCTTCGTCTCAAAACACTTCTTTCTTCCTTCACTTCAGTGCCAGTCAGAAGTCTACAATGGAGCATAGTTGGATTGAATTGTCTTAGATCATGATAACACTGACTAGACATTTCGTTGGCAACACCCAAACAGTAATCAATTAGGGACAAACCACAAAACATGGGCTCAGCTCCTACTCGTTTGGTACTCCTCTCACATCTTACCTCCGGATGTTCATTGTGGGTTTGCTGCCAACTATGTCCAACTAGTTACGTAGCATTGTCTTCGTCAGGCTCCAGTCCAGGATTTTGGTTTTCGGACAGTTGCAGATGGCCTTCTTCTAGACCAAACGAAATATATGTTCGTCTAGACACGGATACATGTGACTATTTCTTACCTACTATGGAGGTAATGCAGGTAGCCGATCAACCCACAGTTAGCTTGGTGACAAGATGTATAAACACTATCTCGAACATTGGTTAGGAAGGTGCTTCTGGGGTTTGCTGCTGTGTAACTACTGACGTTTGAAGGATTGCAAACGGTTGAAGTAATATTACTGTAGTGTAAAGTATGACTCCTCTGAACAGTCATACTTGAACTAAACTATTGGGCAGATACAATTGAACCTCGCATCAGACTCATCAGAAAATCGATATTTAGTACCATAAGAGAACGATGATGCGGTTTAGAACCATGGTTGGCGATCGTCTCAAGAGCCTATCCAAGAAGAATTAATATAATCACAAATCTCCTCACTTAAAGTAGTTTCACAGAACCAGCGATGGCTCAACTAGGGCGTAGGCGCTTTGAAAACCCTCTTATGTGGTGTAAAGTAGTATGACGGTTTGCTTCAGGTAGCAGCACGTCATTCGCGCTAAAAGATTTCGATGTTCTAGAGATCTCCCATTGCGGCGTGAATTTTCGGCCGGTCGCCCGTGGTTTGACGTGTAAAGGGACTATTTTCTCGCTGTGCAAACCTTCAATTCTTTCGTCCAGACTCACTTTCGGCTTCCTGCACGATTTAATCCTACAGTCGCGACTTCCACATCAAACGTTATCAAAATGGCAACGTGAGCCCCGCCATACCCCGCGACCACCAAACATCACTAACACTCCCCTCCAGCAACATCACCTGGCACCCATCTCTCTCCCGCGCAGAGCGCAACACATCTCGCAAGCAGAAGGGCTTCACGATCTGGTTCACCGGTCTTTCTGCATCTGGCAAATCGACAATTGCAACCGCCCTCGAGCAGCACCTTCTGCATCTCGGTTTCGCCGCTTACCGTCTCGATGGCGACAATGTGCGCTTCGGCCTCAACAAGGACTTGGGATTCACAGAGAAGGACCGAAATGAGAACATTCGGCGGATAGCGGAGGTGCGTTTACACTGACGAATGCTGGGATGTGCAATTGCGCGGCGCAAGCACGCAATATGCATGCCCAGCCTCGAATAACCCTCGAAGACAGAACAGCGTAGCTAATATTGGCTGCATTGATAGGTCGCAAAGCTCTTCGCCGACTCCTCCACCATCGCCATAACATCCTTCATCTCCCCGTACAAGGCTGATCGCAAAACCGCCCGCGATCTACACGCCG
The DNA here is from genome assembly GCF_010015615.1 of Cucurbitaria berberidis CBS 394.84. Classification (NCBI taxonomy): domain Eukaryota; kingdom Fungi; phylum Ascomycota; class Dothideomycetes; order Pleosporales; family Cucurbitariaceae; genus Cucurbitaria; species Cucurbitaria berberidis. The sequence goes on along the minus strand of NW_024468940.1, from coordinate 1,501,270 downwards.
TCACCACTGGTTCCGACGAGCCGCTCGCCTTCGTCGAGGTCTTCGTCGACCTGCCGTTGGAAGTTGCTGAGGCGCGTGATCCCAAGGGGTTGTACAAGAAAGCAAGAGAGGGCAAGATTCCCGAATTTACGGGAATTAGCGCACCATATGAGGCGCCCGAGAACGCTGAGATTCACATCAGGAGTGACCTGAAGAGTGTAGAGGACAGCGTTAGGGAGATTGTAGAATATCTGCAGAGTAAGGGACTGCTTGATCAGCAGAAGTGAGTTGATCAAGGGAGCATGACACGGAAGACTGTGGATTTATAATGTAGCTCAAAGTTGGGTATACTATGAATGAATTACGCATCGACTATCAACGAGACGCACGTCATTAACTCGGAGTCTATTGGATTGAAACATGTCAATCACAACCGCTTGGATTGATATTTGCATTCGAGTTCAGAGGACTCACAGCTACTAAACTGAGCTTTCACTACCATACCTCAAGTCGTCAGTTTGGCTGAACGGTTCTACATTGATGCCAACGTTCATGCTCCTTGATAATGAAAAAAAAAAGCCAACAGGAGGCCCGAGGTAGATCGACATGTCTAGACACATCCGTGAAACGTCGCTCGAGCGATTTCGTTATAAAAGAGGACTATATGTCGATTTTCATCACCAAGCAAATATACCAACACGGCCAACAGTGAGCCGTCAAGAATTAGACTAGTCACACCAGACACCCTGTATTATGACCATCTCCATGGGTTCTTAGCATTGAATGTAACCTCACAGCGTAGGTCCCGCGTACCAAAATACACTTCCGAAACCGGAGAATTTGCCGTATAAGTGAGAGACCGAACACACATATACACATGCATCGCTATAGCGACACATCATTTAATGTTCCGAGTTTCAGGCTCTGCCAGGTGACCACTAGCTTTGTAGACAGCATTCTTCACACCACTCCATTATAACGGACGATGGAACTGTATTTGCCGACTATACGGCCTAGAATCGGCACAGGGAAGCGGCAGTAGCGATGCCAACATCGACATCTAGAGCTGAGCACGGCCAAATATCACGTTATATATCGCCGCCGTCTTACTCAAAACAGAAATTGCACTAAGATCTCAATGTCCGCGAGCTAGGATCGAGATTATTCCCTGTCCTAAAACGCCATCAACGAGTCAACGAACGCGTGTAAAGAACGCAAGGGAATTAGTGGAGTGGAGTGGAGTGGGGAAAAGAGGAGCGACGTAGGACACTACTGATTGTGGAAAGTCCAGCGAAGAGTGAATGCCTTAAAACTTTTGATTGAACCATGAATGGCTCGCTTTGAAGCATCATCGGACTAGGAGAGCCTTGTTATCGTGGGCGCGGATGAACTAGGGTTGGTTGTGATGCTGGGGTTAGGGAGGGGCAACAAAGTGGGGCTGGGACGGGTCGGCAGTGACAGTGACCAGCTGGAGCGCTCCGCATGATGTATGTGAACAGAACGGTAAAATGTGAAACGCTGACAGCGGGCATAGCTGCAAAGGAAAGAACGGGCACCGGTAGCCGACGTGATGTAAAATTGCTAATGGGAAAGGATATGGATGAGAAGGTCCGAAAGGATCAACGGCTCGCTGGACCCTTGTCATGGTGGCTTCGTTGACTATATTGAGGAGGGCCGAATATAATAGCGCTCTTAAGTGAGTGGGATAATACCTATTATGGTGAAGATGTGAGCTCGCGACAATGAAAATACATTGATATTGAATGACCGTTCGGCGTGCAACAAGGCGTAAAGCAAAGACTGCTCCTCTATCAGAGCCCTGCCGCTCCAAGATCCTGTTTCAGTACATCAAGTATCTTCTGACTATCCACCTCTTCTTCTCTCGCCCTTTCAGTATGCGGTCGCTCCTCTCTCAATCTCCGTAATATCTCAGGATCAAGTTCCCTTAACAGCTCATCGAACTCTTTCTGCTCTTCTCCCTCCTGTCTAAGATACTCTTCTTCAAGCATAAACTCGTCTGATAATTGTTGCATTGCACTAGGAAAAGCGTAGATAGTCGGGAACTCGAGGACTGTGCGGCCGTGTAAACATTGTGCGAGCGTATGTTGTGGGTCAAGGGGGATAAGGACGTGGCGGCTCGAACTGTTGCGTGGCTTCAACAGTAACAACCGATGCTGCCCATCATCAATGGGAAGGGAGCTTGACCCATCATCGCAAGGGTTTGGATTGTGCGGTTCTGCCAGTTGGATCTCTCCTTGGGTGGTTTCGCATACTTCTCTTTCAGTGACAGAAGCGGTTCTTCGTCCGGAAGAGAGTCGCTTTGACTTTTGTGTGTCGACGTCGAGAGGGAGCTCGAGCGGCTTGAGCGGCTTGTTCTGATTCGTTGGAGTAGTCGTGACATCTTGGAGTCGCGTTGAGTTTGTGGTCAGAGAGACTTCAGCGTCTAGCTTTCTCTTCTTGCCTTTATGTTGATCAAAGGGGACCGCATTTGTTATTGAATATGTCGATGACGTCTCGGTGAGCACCCGCCTCTTTGCATGATCAATCCACTCAACCGTCCAGACGACGTTGTTTTTGGACTTCCTACTCGCTAATCAGCTACAGCAACTTACGTGAGCATGCTGACGGCCGCCTTACTTTGTACTCGATGGATGAGACTTGTTCTCCTTTTGCCTACTCAAGCCTTTAGGCGCTCTGATGATCTTTACGCCCGCAGCAGCTTCGAGCCGAGCATACTGAGTTCCGCCTTGCTGGCTTTTTGACTTTGGTTGATAGTCGGATGCTGCGCCAATACCTGTGGCACTCACGGTCCTCTCCGCTTTCTCGAGATTCCGTTCTATGCCAGTGAGAAAGTTGAAGTCATGGTCGATACCGGCTGGCGTCACGAGTTGCGACTTCTTGACGAACTTTGTTGGATCGCGCTGTCCTGAGCATTGCGCCCACTGCTGATGACGTTTGTAGCATGGTAGCGAGCATGTGCGAGCGGCACAACCAGGACAGCGATATTTGGATGTGTTGATGTTGCTGGCATATGTCAGCAGACGCCCGTCATGTCTCAGCCTTTTAGGGCGTTGTTTGAATGCTGTGCGAGAGCCATGTGGCAGTAGTGTGTTGATCGCCGACTGTAGTGGAACATTTCCATAGAACAACAGTGTTGACGATGGTGACTTGTAGAGACCTACCAAATGCTACAAAGGCCGCTCAAGAGCGTCGAGTCTGACATATTGCCTATTCGAGTTGGTGGATGTGAGTCGCGTGATATCGCATCAAACGTCTCCCGGACGTCGCCAGATCTGGAAGGAATGGTTCTCGATATGCGTTATTGATTGCGATCGCGTCATGCGATACGGCTTCTCCGGTGCAGAGAAAGGCACTCAAATTCTAAGCGGCGGCACGTGTGGAGTGGATCTAGCGCCGGTGAATAGTGTTCGAGAGAAGCAGCTCAGGCTTGGCGGCTTCTGAAAAGTTTCGTAGCTCGCGATGTGGCTGGCGTCGGAACTTTAGACTCCCCCAGTATTGCTACGCGGTTGGTCTAAAATCCGCCACCACAAGTTCTAGCAGCGTCAAACTATGATCTGTGGAGTCCGACCAGAAGGGTTTGATAGCGGTACCAATGCAATGATGATCAGCCGATGCTGCAACTAGTACACCGTAGTTGAGCGGAGTGTGTTGATGCGGGCGAGGTTAGCTAGGTCGTCCGCAGACTTTCGGCGAGCAAAGGGCGACTAGCCAATTAGCCGTAGCTGCTCGCGAAGCTCGACCATGATTCAGACATTTTGTGCGGGTAATACGAATGCCGTGAAAGACAGTTGAATACCTACGATATACTACTATACAGCAGGTTCTATAGTATCGACTAATGTCGAAACAGCTGCTTCGACCGCGATCATGTCCGCCCTCGCACTGGCAACTGGCAAGCTGGAATACCCCCCCTTACACTCGTGAGCTCCCGGCTTCACCCAAGTAGTGGTCAAACACAAGAGTAGCAATACGAAGTCGCCTGCTGCTGAGGGACATTATCCAGTGTTCTAGTCGTTCTTGGAGGTGGCAATGAAGCTCCTCCTATCCGCACGGCCCTGGGCGAAGCTCTCCGATCCTTCTAAAATGCATTAAAGCCCGGTGTTTCAGCTCTACCGTGCATCGCAGCGTTCTGCCCATGTTTAACGAACAAAGATTCCGGTAGCGATCGGCCCCACGTGAATGAAGCTACTGTAGGTGAGCGAAACGGTTAGACGACAGTTATCAAGGGCGTTGGGATACTGTTGACGAACCACTCTCTGGATCCAGTTGAAGACGAAGCTGCAGGCAAAGCACCAGAGGATCAAACACGCCTCTACTGTATGCACGGTCGATGATCGAGAATTCTCAGGGGTATCCTCGCCAATTTCCAAGCTTTCTAATTCGCGGACGGGCTGCGCACTGAGCGGGATGCACACCTCATGCACGTTGCTGTGAGGATGCACGCTGCAGACGGGCTTGCATCGTGCACAAGGCCTACGAATGATTCAAAGGCCAGCCCAAAGCGGTTATCAGCATAAGACCACTCCGCGCGCTATTGCCACCAGCGGGGACTCCTTTGCTCTTGCCGCTGCACGCTCTGATGGATTGAGTCGTGGTGCCAGAGCTACGGCTGCTGGGAGTTGGAACATGACATGAACAGCTCCAACCATGACAATACAGTGTGGGGGGGTGATGCATTATAACAAAGTAACATCTACCAGTGGTTTCGGGAGGTCTTATGTTTGCTTTTGATTGCACTTCCCGCCGCCATGGTCCTATATTCCCTCGGGAGGAGAACGAACCAGCACGTTACTTGCTCGGACAGGCGAACGCCCATCGCGCTTGATGGCTTGAGTGAGCCCCTGACGGCTATGTGTTCCGTGCTGGGAAACGGACCCTGTTGCACCACCGGATTGGCAAGGATCATGTCCTCATTTCCTGAACCGACACTTATGTCCTGCTACCCATGCTAGCGTGTCGGGTCGTCTACTCCCCAAGCTCCAGCCCAAGCTTCAGTGCGGCATGGCTCCCCAAAAGACGCCAGGCGCCGCGCTCCTCATGATTTCCCCTTGCTGGACCATTTTTCTCACTGCATACCCGCAGCAAGGCCATCTCAGAGCCCTCAGTTGACGGAGTACGTTGCAGTACTTTTGTCTTGCGCTGGTTCTTGAGGCTTGCCCTTTGGATTCCTTTACATCCCCACACATGCTCTACTTGCTATCATAAGAGCCCCGATAATACCTGGATCTATCCGCGATCGTACCAAACTCAATACCCGGACGCCCGACCCGATAGCACCGACACTCATTCGCAATGGCACCTTCCTTGAGCCTGCGTCCTCGCACTGGCGAGCGACCTCCCACCAGGGACAACAGGGACAATACCGACCACAGCCTAATCATTCCTAGCCGGACTTCTTCTCTCCACTCGCGAATCACGCAGCCTCTCCCTTCTACATTGAACGTCAAGCAGGGCGCAAGAAGCCCAAAAACGTTGACACATGCGTACATGGTGTGTGGTGTTGGCCGTGAGCCCTCGCAATGGATGAAGGCACCCGCGCCCGCTCAGGGCAAGATTGGACACATGAAGGGTGCAGTGGGAACTTTTTGGCTTCCAGAAATCTTGGGAAGCAGCCCGAGACTGGAGCAGGATAACGATATCGCGAGATCTCTCCATGCTGCTATGCGAGTACGTCTCCTTCTTCCAGTCATTCAGGTGCAAAATCTAACGGAACTGCGCAGGCTTGCTTTCCTCACGATGTCGAAATCTGTACTGGCAGGAGTCAGCCCCACTGCGTCCATCATTCTTTCGTTCTACAACAGGACTCATCTCACACTCTCTACGGAATCGCGTTGCGCGTCTGGTCTCGCGCTGATGAGAAGCGGGCTGAGACGATCCGCGACTTGCGCAAGCGGATTGAGCCAGACTTCTTCGACAACCCCGAGGAGACATACTGGATCCCTTACTGCTTGAGCTTTCTTTCCCGCTACCCCTTGTACAACCTTCTCGGTGACTACCTCCGCGGCATGTGGATACACTGGAACAAGGCTACGAACCTCTTCCATGCTGAGGAGGTGTCTCGCATTCTGAGTTTCCCCGCTCCCCGATTAAACGATTTGGTTCGAATCGACATGAAGGACTACGCGTTGTGCTACCAGTTCCCGTCTTCGCCAACTGGATTCCAGAATTTTGCCATGTGGCCACTCTTCACATGTCTCTCCATCCCTAACATTGTTGGGGTGATCGAGGCTGCCGTGTCGCCTACACGACGAATCATCTTTACCAGCCATTACCCTGCAATGCTCACCATTGCAGCCGAAACCATACGATACTGCGTAAGGGTGTACGAATGGAGCGGTCTGTATGTACCCGTTGTTCATGCGCGTCATGTCAAGGATCTAGTACAGGAGCCGGGTCCGTACATACTTGGTGTAACGTCGGAGTGCCGATCCCTCTTTACAGCCCCAACAGATGCGCTCGTCGTCGATTTGGACCGAAACTTTGTGTTGACTTCGAGCCCGCCAACCGCTCTTACTGCTGGGCAGAGGACCAAGATGATCACCCGTCTCACCCAAGCCCTCAATGGTGAGGTGGCACCAACTGGTGTTCCACAACACTTGCGATCGGCCTATGGTGGCGGCAAGCTAATTCCCGCGGGTCAAATCATCGTGATGCGTGGTGAGGTAGAAAGTATCCAGGATCCAGATTGGTGGACACAGGATGCAGTTATGACGGTCATGGATCACGTGTGCGAGAAGCTCGTACGTACTCAGCCGCGCAATTTCCCCAATATTCAAAGCTAACAACGTATGACAGGGCCGGAACACTGGCGTAAAGGCTATCTTTGGCGGCTCCGTCAAGAAGCCACTGATGACAAAGGTCTCCATGCGTCACCTCAACGAGATTGTACGCGAGCGCAACCAATACTCTCGGGACGCCCAGGAGGCTTGGCAAGACTTCATCAATCTCAAGGGCCGTATGGATACCGAGCTTTCCAAAGTCAGCAAGCGCAACAACTTCTTGGTCGAGGAGCTTGAGAGCTGGAAGCAGCAATTCCTCAAGTTCCAGGCTTTTGCTGAACAACTCACGAAGGAAACCCAGGAGCTCAAGGTCAAGATCGAGAACCACAAGCGTGAGAACCGACGCCTTAGCAGCCTCATTGATCAACAAAAGGACGATGCTGCACGACTCACTATCCGCCTTTCGGGTACTGAGAAGCAGCGCGATGATGCTTTGGAGGCACTTGTTCTCCAGCAAGAAATCGCCGAGGAGCTCGAGCGCGAGAGGAAGAGGAACAAGAAGGAGATGTCTGCTCTTCAACATACCAATGGCGCCATCCTTCGCCAGCGCGACGAGGCTCAACGGGTTGTGCTTCATCTCCGTGCACTCATTGAGGGCCAGACCCACCATATGGAGCACATTGTCAAGTCGCTAAACCAGGACGACATGTCGACCTACATTGAGGCTGGCTTCGAAGATGTTCCTGAAGAGGAGGAGGAGTTCCAGGATGCTGATGCTGATATCGATGTGTCGGCGAAGGACAAGTCGGAGGTCGGTACCATCCGTGGCGTAGCTGGTATTAACAACCGCAACGATTCAAGAGCAAGCACCGTTGATGGCAAGCATCTTGAAGGTGAGGATGTGACACCAGACATGGAGCAGCGCCTATACAACAGCCCAGCGCGTAACTCGAAGCGCTTCTCAAATCAGTCCATGGTCGACGTTGCTGACCGAGTGCTTCGCGACAAGACCGATGCTATCGCGTACATCATCCGCAACATCTCCGAGCAGTGCGCTGCTGCGGTTGAGGGTCTCCAGCTGGCCCAGCGCGCGGACACCGAGGACGGCGACAACCACAGCGACCGCCGCAGTAGCCTTGGCCAGATGTCGTCCGCAGGTGGACGCGCACAGTCGACAATTGGTAGCGAGTATGGCGACGATGACATGCTCCGCCCAGGACGCGGTTCAAGCATTCCTCCCACCCCCGATCTAAGCCATAGGTCGAGCACGTCCATGTCGATGGCCAGCGCCTCGACAACGCCAGATAGGTCGAGCCTCCAGCACCGGTCGCACGACATCCCTGACGTTCCTACTCGTATCTTGGAGGATGAAGACGATGTTGACGGCAACAACGATCTGCATGCCGACATGGTACCTGTTTCCAAGTACGCGACTCCGCTGCAACGACCGGGCCAGGCTGTCCGACATGCTCACTAAGCTTTTGCATAACCCCTTCTTCATTTGTTCATCATTAGCGACCGAGAACGACTAGCATTGATGCCCTTTCCCTTTATTTTTTGGCGTCGGTGTTGTAGGCTTTGTTTGCCTTCTTACTATCCTTGAGTACTCCTGTTATCTCCCTTTCTTTCTCTTTCTTTTTTTATTTACCGGGACGATTATGAACCCCCATCGGGTCTTTTGTGTCATTCGACGGCCGTTTCATATCCAGAGGAGGAAGCAGAAGTAGAGAGGAGAGTGAGAAGCATGCGCTCGAGGACTTACGGGAGCCCCGGGCGAGGGTGGAAGTTGACAAGGAATGGAGATTAAAAGACTGAAGGGATGAGCTCAAGCTCGCGGTGTGGGAGGTCCTTGTGCTGTTTCACTATGCCAACCTGTAGGTTCCTTGTAATCTGTTTTTTTAGGATAATACCACTTTTCCCTATCTGTTAACTTTGATCGCCCTTGTTCATTAACTATCCTCGTCAATTCGTGCTTGCATGATTTTGTATGCGCCGACTTCCGTGAACGAACTGCGCGTTGCTACCAGTAATTTGATCCCACTTGCGTGTCGGTGCCTACCTTCACGGGCATCTATCGCACGTGAATCATCTCAACGGTCGATCGTCTCCGTGAGCAACGCAGAGAACTTTGAAACGGAAAGAATGATAGCAGCGTGATTCCTTCACACGTGATAATAATTACGATATTAGGCTGTGCATCAACTTCCTCCCACAGTGGTAGATGGAGTACAATCAATATCGCAGTGTATTGTATCGTTTTGGAAAGGTATTCCAGCTCTAGGAAAATATAGTATGTAGGCAAATATGATACATTTGAGAAGTTGAAGAGGCCCACGATAGCAGTAAGATAAGACGCCGCCTTTTCCGGACCAGACCAGATCGGACATCCACCTTCCAGTATTTTCCATCATTCTTACATCGTAGTGCTTCACTGAACGTGCTATACATCGTCCAAACGTGGTTCATCTACATCCTCCCCAACCCTAAGTATAAGTAACAAATGTAGAATATAACATAGAAAATCCTCCAACTCCAGCGGCTAAAAAAAAAAGTGGTATAGAGCAGGATACGAGGCACAAAACGAAGAGGGTTTATGCGCGGTGCGCCCACTCAGCAAGCTGGCCCGCCGAGTCGATCGATTCTTGGTTCTTCTCGTGATGGCTGGTCATAGCCATGCCAGCGCCGTGATTCTCGAGCGAATGTGTCGACATTCCCTCGTCGATGACATCGTCATCCGGGATCTTGACCTCACGGGTGAGCTCAACGTAGTCGTACTATCATTTGTTAGACGGTATTCAGATAGGCATGAGACTTGAGGATGACTTACAGCGAACTCGCCGATCTCAACATCATCGATACCAAGGGCCTCCTCTTCCTCGCTGGCGCGAAGGCGAAGCACAGGAACGAACTTGCCAAGGAAGTCGAGAGCGCCGAGAATCAGGCAGGTGCCGAAGAAGGAGTAGGCGCCGCCAGTGAACGAATCAGCGAGCTGGTAGCCAAGTTGGATCCAGTGGCGGTTTAACCAGCCGCCGGCGATGACGGTGTAGCCGTCAAGATGCGCTATGTAGTCGCTAAGAAAGTGTTAGCAATGTAATACTTTGTGGAGAAGAGTGAGCTGACTTACGCAGCGAAGAACGCAGTCAAGATGTTGCCGATGAAACCGCCAACACCGTGAACAGCAAAGATGTCAAGCGCATCATCGCATCGGAGGAAGTACTTGAGCTTCGTGGCGTAGTTGCAGCCAACACCACCAACGATACCGAAGATGACCGCAGACCAGGCAGGGACGTAACCAGACCCAGGGGTGATGGCCACCAAGCCAGCAATCACGCCAGAACAGAAGCCCACGGTGGACCACTTGCGCTCTAGACGGTAGTCGACCAAGCACCACGTAATTCCGCCAACGCAAGCAGCGAGATTAGTACATACAGCAGCCATGATAGCCCTGAGGTTGGCAGACAACGCTGAACCAGCGTTGAAGCCGAACCAGCCCACCCAGAGGAAGACGGTGCCGATAACGATGTGCGTGACGTTGTGGGGACGGTAGTTGAGTTCCTGGGTCCCGTGGCCAGTCCGCTTTCCCAGCATATACGAGTAGGCGAGCGCTGCAGTTCCAGACGCGATATGGACCGGCGTACCGCCAGCGAAGTCGAGGCCTCCCATTTTGAACACCCAGCCACTAGAGTTCCAGGTCCAGCATGCGATAGGGTCGTAGATGAGGGTGGTCCAGATGAACATGTAGATGATGCAGGGGAGCATCCTGCCTCGTTCGGCGACGGCGCCAACGGCAAGGGCGACACTGTCCTAGGTTAGCATTTTCACGAAACATTCGTGTTTGGTGGACGTACGTGATGGCAGCGAACATGCCTTGGTAAAGACAGAACATGAGGTCGGGAATGCGGGCACTTCCAACCGAGGGTGCACCAAGCACATCTTTCAGTCCAAAGTTATCCAGGGCTCCAATGTACTTTCCAGCCTTGTGCGAGAAGGCTAGCGAGTAACCCCAGAAGAACCATTGAAACGAAACAACCGCGGTCGCCATGACGGATAGCCATAGTAGCGATAGGGCAGACTTTCTGCGTGCTAATCCAGAGTAGAAGAAGCTATCATGGTGTAAGTTTCGTGTAGATTGTGAATGGAGAGTTTAAACTCACCCTACACCCGGAATCATGAGCAGCACGAGAGCAGTGGAGGTCAGCATCCAAGCGATATCGCCCGGCTAGAATCCAAGTTAGCCCCACGTAGATCAAATCTCAACCAACTTGGCGAAACTCACATTATAGAACACATTGAGGTTGTATAGCCTCGAGTCGCCTCCTGTAGCTATTGTGGCATTGTTGAAGGCCTCGAGAGGAAGCGTGGGGTCCAACCCGGAGGATACGGGGTCCATGTTGGCGATAGTAGTGCCTTTTCTGGCGTTTCGAGATCGGGAATATCGGCGAACAGGCGGCAGCTGGTCGTCGCTTGAACGCTCGACGACGACTGGGAGAAATTTACAAGGAATATAGAAAAGAAAAAAAGGAACCCAAATGTAAAAAAGAAGGGAAGGAGTGAGCAGTAGAAAAGTATAGCCGGGTGATCGCTACACTTTCAGGGATGTTTCGTGCGGTGACCCTTGGCGTCCGCCTCGATAGTACAGTCGACCAAAAAAAGAATATGACGACCTGAAAGTCAATGGTACGAATTTGCCGCTGACGAGGCTGCGACAGCTATGTACAACAAGTATATACAGGTGGCTGCCGTGGAGACAAAGGTACACGTCTTCCAAATGCACCTTCGAGGGGTCCATGATAGCTATATGAGACTGGACATTACCATAGCTCTGTACAGTTTGGACATCCCGCCTGAGCTTTGACAATCTCGGCCAGCATGAACGTCTAGGATCAGCCACCCCGGTGGGGTGTCAGATAGGTGAAGCATCCTCATAGGTGATGGAGCTTGTCAGCCAATGTACAGCCGCGGGTCATGGCTAGTGGTGGTCAGGCAGGGTTGCCAGCCCACCGAACGCCCCTAGGGCATACTCGACCTGCCGCTCGCTCAAACCAAGCTCGTGGGATGGATGAGATGACCTTTGGCAGCATCCATCCGATCCGCGAGCTTGGAGCTTTTTCGTCCCCGGCTCCGGACGATCAACACAACGCGCGTGCTGCTGTGGGACCTCGTGGAAGTCTTCAAGGTCGTGACACGTTCGAAGCCAGTGTTTCTTTGCGCTTGCCTCGTCTCGACAAAGCCCGCAGGCCACAGGCCACAGGCATAGGCAATTTGGCACGCCGGAGCAACAGTGAGCCTTTCGTATCAGCAGAGGAATTCGAAAACAATTGTTCAGGCAAGCATGCTGATAACGTGAAGCCGCATGATAGGCTATGCGGGAGTCGTCTGTCGAAACGAGCCTAGGGGCGCCCCGGCTTGCATCTAAGCGGACCGATACGGTACAGTTACCATCAGCAACATATAGCCATCTATCAAAGAGTCTCTTGCATGCGCGCCACATCCCAAGGTTTTGTATTGTTCAGGTCCAAGACTCCTCATTTCCTCATGGTTGGGGATGATCAGGGGGCTCATCCACTCTGCTCACCCGTCCAAGAACTTTCAATAGTCTTGGAGATGGCGAGGAAAGCCTCGGCACGCCGCCGGCGCCGCCCTAGATTTCCTTATCTTTTGAACGGGCTTCAATCCGTTTCAAAGGTTAATTATCCCACGCATGCTCGCTGTGCCTCATTCCCGGCCGCCTACGCATGCCGCCCCCTTCCGACCGCAGGTCCCGTTGAGCCTAATCGCCTGCTCCAGCTAGACGAGCGTCTGAGTACCCCTGGCATCGTGTTGGAACGCATGGGGTGCTGTTCCTGCTGCTCGACTATGGGGCCATGAGACCAGTCTACCGGGCTCGCACAAACCCAATGTTCCATTTCTAGACTCTGGTCTTCTTGCTATCCCTGAAGATGATCTGATCACTGTCGCAGTACTCGCCCTCGGGCTAATTTACACGGCCCATATCAGGGCGCCGGCCTGATAGTGATTATATGTTTGATTTGACAATACTGTCTTTGCATCTGTGAGACGCTGACATGGGTACTGGAAGACTGGAACATCGGTACGTGATAGTGGTGGTAGCCGTGATTGGGCGCGAAACACATGTGGCAATGGAGGTGTGCTCTCCTACACAGTACGAGACTGCATCACTAGTGCTGTATCACACTCTGATTGCATCCATCACCAAGGGAAAGCACTCTACTATGTCTCTGCTAATGTTATAAACCTCTTCATACTATTCGATTGCGTAGGAAACGCCTCCTGAGCGACGCAACCCTAAAGGTTCTGAGCATTATGCTTGCTTGATATTGGACTCACAATATCTACCTAGGCCGAATGAGATGGCTACTAGCGACCTAGCTTCTACCCTGGCCTCCAGGGTAGGTAAATTGCCTCCCAAGAAGCGCGTCCTATGGTATATTCGTGAGATGAAGTACTGCCTGAATGCTTCCTCTATGCCTTATCCCGCCCATGTTCATTTTTTGTATTGTCAAGCACATCTGCGAGCAGGAGTCCGCGGAACTTTGCTGGCAAAGTCTTAGCGCGCACATTCTGGTCGATCGGGAAGACATCCCCTACTCCACCAACAAGGCAAACCATACCTTCCCCAACATCTAATTGGGCGATGGAGTTTGGGCGCTGTCACAAGCTGGTAAATCGTTTATCTGGGGTACGTAGCACATATGCATATACGTCCACAAAGGGATTCGAGACTTTGCGATCTGGTAGGAAATACCCGATCATGGAATAACCTATCAAGGATGCATGGGTGTGCTGGAGCCTGCTGGAGTATTTGTTCCGGGTGTGGCAGACTCGGTACCGGCTTTCTTCTTCTTTTTCTTCTTACGCGGTATGAGGGCCGGGGGATTCATTACAGCGCTACGGAGCGACAGATATGATCCACAAGTGAGGCACATGTTTTCAGGAAGGTTGGGGGTACAGAATACTAGCGCGGGTTAACAACAAACCAATTAAGAGACTTGAAAGGCTTACTGCTCAAACACACACTGCAAACAAAGCCGATGTCGACAACGTTCCTATGACAGAAGCAGGCTGCACGGAAATCGACTCCACCGGCGCTGGGGACCACCAAGCTTGTTCGTGCTGTTGAATCGGGCAAAAATGCCATCATCAGGTACTGGAGCAAGCCCTCCGGTCGCTCCGGCTTCATGTACACGCCTCCAGTTGCGTCGCTAGCTTGCTGTAATAACACCGTATCTCCTGCCAATTTCAAGATGTCTATCGGTATCTTCTTTCTTTGTGCGGCGAATATCGAGTTCATGACGGGGATGTATTGGTTGGCAAGATCACCAGATACGGAGACGATGAGGATGCGAGATGTGAGCGGTACGTGGTCGACGTGGGTGTTTTCGGAGTCTGCGAGCGCTGCGAGAGAGATGCTTTCGGCGGAGGCCGCCGTTGGAGCATGCAAAATAGTGGACTTGTTGATATACGTTAGCGCTAGAGAGAGCGCGCCACCGATGAGAGTAGTTGGTGTCGCTTGAAGATGGGTTTCCGTTGTCTCGTCCAGCAGCTTGGAGAAATTTCGTAGGATGGCCTGCTCAACGACGGCAAAGGGCCGGTATTTGTTGGCACTCTCTACCATTTGCTGCTCGTTGTCGTTCCTGGCCTGGCCCGTTTCGACATGGCCATTTGCGGTTCCATGCCGTAGCTGCGGCTGCGGCAGGATTGGCGTTGGATATAGAAATGTAGTCTTGTGGGAGTGTGATGCTATAACTGCAACCTCATTTGCATTGCCTGAGGCTAGGTGCGCGTTGATGAAGACGAGGATGTTGGCAAGGGCAGCGGAGAGGGGAAGTGTGGACGATAGATGCGCCCAAGCGTGTGGGTTGGTATCGAGGACGATGGCTAAGAGTGACGGTGGAGGAGCTAAGCGGGCGTTAGTCAAGGCAAGTCGTGCGAAACCATGCTGTAGTCATGCCTTCGTCTGTTTTTACGTGACGGTTGGAGCCGTCGATGGAGTTCATTGTACTCGACGATCGTTTACTGCGCTTTCGAGGCTGGCGTCTTGAATCAAAATCTGCGGCATAGCATAGAGGAGAGCGCTATCATCTTTTTAATCCAAGCTCGTTGAAGACTGAGCGGGTAGTGCCTAGGTAGCAGCTTGAAGATGGACAATGAGGTCAGTAGATTCGCGAATGAGCTAAGCTCTGCGCGTCTGTGCGCTCACCGCGTCCCCACGTGAGGAGCCTTCAGTACAAAAAGAGGTGTTTTTCATTCACCTCGTAGTATTTTCTATTCTTCTGCGCATTGCTCTACTTTGTGCACCATCGTAATAGTAGCCACAAGTAGCTTCCCTGTTGAGATGTCAAATCGCAAGCACCTGCCCGGAAGGGCCCTATCACGTTTAAACATCACTACCCAAAGAGTGTCTGATTTTGCAAGTAATATCGGAATAGAATAACTAAGGAGCGTGATTGCACGGACTAAGTATAACAGCATATCCACAGAGGAGCGCATTAACCGCCACCGTAGTCCTAACATGTGTATCAAAATCTATATGGTACTTGTGTACACACCATCTTTAACTAAAAACAACCATTTTTGCTGGTTGTACTACAAACAATCATTTTCGCTGGGGTGTTATGGTCTATCTTGCACTCTAATGAAATATTAGCACAATACCCCTAAGAAATATCAAGATTTTGTGTGGATAGAGATACATACCTCCGGTGAAAGTACCACCATGAGAGTCTGTCCAACAAGTGCAGGGACCAGCGATACGGAAGTAGTTTGTACCCCTTGAAGTACATGCTTCAGGTACAGACCCTATATAATACATGACAGATTAGTCCAAAGTAAGTTACACCTGTCCCATCCTATTACCCAGGGTGAAGCCACTTACAACTGTCGATTACATATCTTTTTTGGTTTGCAATCCATCTCCCGCCAGGACCTTGAGCCCAAGCAGAACAGTCGGCTGCAAAAGAGAGGACGGTAGGAACTAAGATTGTAATAAAGCGCATGTTGATGTTGTAAATGTGTTGAAGGATAGTAGAAGAGGTGTCTGTGTCTAAAGAGAAAGGGTAGTCAATTTCCAGTGATTTTCCATCTTCTTATACTTGTATTTTCAGTGGAGTAATCATTCGCTCGTTTGCAACTGACTACGCCCCGATTACTGTGCCCTGAATACGCCCTGAATACGCCCTGAACTTGCCAGACAGATATACAAGTAGGCCTAACACTTACTTATTGCTATCACAGAACCGGCGATAGCTCAATAAGTAACACTGAGGCGTATGCGCTTTTGAAATCTTTTTTTAACTGTTGCTAGTGAAGCTTACGTGAGCGCCAAGTTATATTTATGGTCAATTCAATGAGTGAAATCCAGAGCCAGAGGATTTCTAAAGCGCCTACGCCCTAGTTGAGCTATCGCTGGTTCTGTGAAAGTATTTTGAGTTCCAGAGTCAGAGAAACAGAGCCAACTACTCGCGACCTCGGGGTCTAAGGTCCCATATTAGACTCGAGGGCTCTGGATGTCACTATGTGTGATGTATCTTGGCAGAGCGCCCCACACGGCTGATATCGCTCCACGGTTAAAAGTCCTGAACGTCACGCCTTGCAGGTTCCTGAAAGGTAGTCTCTCATAATGAAAATAAGCCGTACGCAAAGATCTAGTGCTTCATTATCCTGTAGTTGAGTCATCGTTGCGACCAAATACTCGTCCGATATAGCAGCATGCACCGCAGCAGGGAGAGGCATAGCTATCACTGCTTTCGAGCCAAGGTATTGAGACTTTCAGATGTCAAGTCTACAAGGGAGGAACAACGAAGTACAACCGCCAGACAACTTGGACCGAGGCTATCATCCCCGCATGAGCACGAAGCACTAGCATTCACCTCGCACAAAGCCGGCTCCGCACCTCAGCTCTCGTCGAATACGAAACCAAGAAGCTACCGCGTCCAATAGTCCACCGTTAATCTGCTAGATCGAGTCATCAGGCGTCCTACTGCTCACCTCGGGCGTAAAGCTAGCCTTGCATCGCACATCAAGGGTCTCACGCCCCCTTACTTCCTATCCTGTAATAAGCTTACTGTCCTATACACTTCACTCTAATTACTTTAAAGCTTCCCAAAGTTTCGAGATGATTGACGAAACGATACGAAGAGTCAACGGCTATGAGCACAATGCCTACACCTATTATCCAGTCATTATCGTCGGTGCAGGGGCATCGGGCATTGCTATGGCGTGCCAATTGAAGCAGCAGCTTGGTTTCGACCAGTTCCGCGTATTCGACCGCCAGGCGGGTATCGGGGGCACATGGTGGATCAATCGCTATCCTGGTGTAGCCTGGTAGGTTTTGAGCGTCTCCAAGCCTGTACGCATGCCCGTAGACCTTTCAAGATTATATACTCGAGGCTATACCGTAGTGTGGTAGACGTCACTTCCGAGTTCATCGAGAGTAACTTAGTATAGTGACGTCCCCGCGGTCTTCTACTCCTTTTCCTTCGCACAGAATCCTACTTGGACATCCTTCCACCCGCCCGGCGAAGAGATCGTGCGCTATTACCACGAGGTCTGTGAACAATATAAGATCACGGATAAGATCGAGCTCAATACCGACATCGAAGGATGCAGGTGGCTGGAAGACGAGCAGTTATGGGAGGTGAAACTTCGGCGAATGATGGCAGGCATAGGCGACCTTTCCGCGAAGGACCGCCAGAAGATTGTAGATGAGAAGGGCGAACACGCTGCATACTCTGAGACCGAGATCGTAAAAGCAAAGGTCGTAGTGAGCTGTGTAGGCGGACTTGTCGAGCCCAAGGGATGGCCGGACCACATCCCTGGCATTGAAAACTTCCGGGGGCAGATGTTCCATTCTGCTCGGTGGGATGATACTGTGGACTTCAACGACAAGAACGTGGTCGTTGTGGGCACTGGATGCAGTTCCGCACAGCTCGTCCCGCGATTGCCCAACGCACCATATAATGCAAAGTCGGTCACCCAGCTCATGAGATCTCCACCATGGGTTGTCCCTAGCGCCCTGCCCCCGGGAGGTGACGAGTGGTGGGAGAAGAACAGTCCAAAGCTATTGAAAACTGTACCAGGGCTGAAAGAGTTGCTTCGATTCCTTATCTTCGCCAGTGCTGAGGGAGAATTTCTCAAGCTTTTCCCGAACACACAATACGCAGTGAAGCACAGGAAGATATACGAAGAGAAGCTGATGACGCACATGAGGAAGTGTGTACCAGAGAAATACTGGAAAGTCATGACACCCGATTATGGCGTCGGATGTAAGAGAAGGATCTTCGACAAGCGATGGTTACAAAGCCTGAATGACCCGAAGATCGAACTCACTACACAGCCTCTAGCACGTGTTACCGAGACCGGCGTGATAATCGGTCCTGGTGCTACGTATCCGAAGAATGTAAATGAGGTGGACTACCCTGAGAGAGAGGTTCCTGCCGATGTCATTGTTCTAGCCAACGGCTTTGATACCACGCGGTGGTTGCATCCCCTCAAGGTCGCTGGAAAGGGGGGCGAAGATCTCGTACAGGTCATGGAAGACCGTGGAGGTGCGCAAGCTTACCAGGGCACGGCAGTGGACGGCTTCCCGAATTTCTTCATGATCTTTGGGCCGAATACTGCCACAGGTCATTCGTCAGTTGTCATGGCGAGCGAAAGTAAGTTACCCCGACATGCATTGCCAGACTATGTCTCTACATTTGCCCAAGAAGAGTTGGAGGCTACGCGAAGTGCTCTAGTAGTACTGTTGCCAGCTTCTCAATCATTAAAACATCCTGCCAACCCGCCACTCACTCACTCACAGACATGGTGAACTTCTCCCTAAAGTTCATCAAACTCATTCTCAACAACGAAGCCACGACCGTAGATGTCAAACACAAAGCCGAAGTAGCCTTCACAACCGACATCCAAGCCGCGCTGAAAAACACAGTCTGGACAAGCGGCTGCTCGAGCTGGTACTATACCGAAGACGGCTGGAACTCGACTGTGTATCCGTACACTCAAGTGGATTTCTGGCGCCGTTGTACTTTTCCCAAGTGGGACGACTGGAACATTGCTTACACGTCTAAGGGTATATGGAATATAAGACGGACCAAAGCAACCCGTCTTTTGAGTGTCGCCTTAGCGGTTGTGGGTGCGTATCGCGCGAGGCAGGTTGGATTGGGCCTTAAGGATATCAAGGCCGTACTGCGAAAACTCGTGCAAGGCTTGCTCATGCGACTATCGCAGCTTTGGACTGTGGTGAGGAGTCATATTAAGGCTTGAGGGAAATGATGTATGTATGATATGCAGATTGATAATGCCCTGTCTGCGTTTCTTTCCTATTACGAATGTATGTGTCAGACAACTTCTCCTACAAGTTTGAAACTCTCCAGGATACACACATTAGGCAGTTGATTTGTTGCAGATGTTGTCGTCTTTCCTGGAGACAGATTCTCTCTGATCAACATGCACATGTGATCAAGCAATTGGGGGTGTTAGGCTCGCTGAATTCGATCCTTCTATGAGCCTTGTATGCTCATCAACCCCTCATCCAAGTTAATACTATAATATGCAAGCAAAACCACCCCGTGTGCTCCACAAATGTAATAAAAGAAGAAAACTGTATGACTAGTCCAACCCAAGGCCCTCATACAATGGCATTGTCTTCACGCGGCATATTCTCCCGTCTCCTTCTCGCATATAATATTCCCAATTCCCTGGTCCCTTCAGGGTCGATGTCCGTCGTATCGCCCCCTATTGTATTTTCATCGGTATCACAGTCTTTCAGCGGTACCGAGTTCTCATCAGCGAGCAGATCAGACGAAGACTTCTAACCTGCGGCTGGTCCAACACCATTCGTATCCATCGGACTCCCACCTCCCCCAGCATTCGACCCATTTGTTGGCCGTCTCCGTGTCCGGATAGCCTTCTTTCTCCGGTCTACTGACGCCGTGCCCTTGCCTCCCTCCGCGACATCCACCATATTGAGATCATCGTCATCCGGTCGATCCGCATCGTCGTCACGATCTTCCCAGTATCGTCTTGTCTCATCAAGCTCGGTCACGTCCGTAGGCCGCATCCGTAGCCATTTCATGCGGGGCCCTGATCGTGCGCGCTCGCTGACGCGGAAGCCGTAGATGCGCGGCTCGTAGATACTCCCTGTGCCCAGGCCTGGCGCAAGGTTATGTGGAGCCACCCCGTTTATCAATGTGACGTTTGAGGGGGTGGTGTTGCGCGACTTGCCGTCTGCGCTTTGGGCTTGTAGCTGGGCTAAAGCGTCGATAGTGGCCGACGTATTGCTGCGTAGGCCGCCGCCGATATCGAGATCGGTGAAGGTCATGAAGAAGAGAGAGGGGAATGTCGTCCCGAAGAATGCGCCGTCGACGGTTTGGAAGCGCGAGTTGGGCGGTGTGTATACATCTAGACAGGAAGGGCAGAAGAGTTTTACGGTCTCGTGTCCGGGGCTATCATTGAGGCCTACGGGGAGGACTTTGCAGGAATTGCAATTCACGCGTGGACAGGTGCCGAAGTGCTGGAGCTCATACTTCTCGGCCATTTGCTGGATGCCTGGCCGGGAGGTGATGTACCGCTGGTGTATGAGTCCGTAGAGCAGCTCGGCAGAGCTCTCTATCACACTGAGATCAGACGCTATCCGTAGATGTCTCCGATCGCTTGCCCTTCGGTATCCCGGCGGTCTTTCGTCGCCCAGTATGTCATCGTCCTCTTCGTCCTCTTCGTCTTCGTCTTCGTCGTCCTCGTCGTCCTCTGGCTCCACGTCCAGTATCATCTCCAGTGCTTCCTTGTACATGGGGACCTGCGACTGCAGGCCTGTGAGATTGAAGTCATCTTCAATAAAATCCTCTGACACCTCGGCAAAGTATTCGTGGCCTAGCAACCCGCAGAAGGACGCAATCCATGATTCCGTCACCTGCGACGACGACGACATGCTATCTGCTCGGTGTGGATGTACGCGCCGCTATGCTGACGCGGCTCAGGCTACTGCGCGCAGTTGTAACGCGTTGATATTGGGGTACGAGGGGGTTGAAAATGCGAATGTGGGGGCGTGTTGTGACGCAGGATGGCAGCCGTAGGTGCTGTAGATGGGCGTGGATATCGAAGAAAGTATGCCTCGTAGAGCTGCACTTGCAACCTCTATGGCATGTGTACTGGCGCACTCGAATCACCGACAGGGTAGGGTGCGGCAGGAGTCGTAATGCGAGTGAATTGGGTGGGGGTGGGGTCGATGAGCGAAGGTAGAGATCGGCGTAGAAGCTGTTGTCTTTCTTGAGATATTCTCTGTTGCTCGATCAGTGATATTGGCTACTCTAGGCGAGCTTGCTTTTGGACATGTGTGGACTGGTGTGGCAGGTCAAGTTCGACCGTTGAATCTTGGCTTAGCGATTGTTCAAAGAGCACGTGACTATCTCAACGATTGTTGTCTTTTTCGACCTGCCAAGTCTAGACATGCATTGTATGTCGGAACGTATGAAATAGGCTTGGCATTTCTGGTGCTTTCGAGTACAGTATCTCACTACATCAATGCTTTCAGAACAAATCTCTCATAATCCTCGCCAACTCATCCGTCTCTGGGCCAAACGCATTCACAAACTCTCCATTCGGCATCTCCGCCGACGGACCCCCAAATCCGTTTAATTGAAACGTGCCTCCAGCGGCCTCAAACAGCGTCGTTAGATCGCTCGCCATACCATGCGGCGTGTCTAGGCCACCGCCATGGCGGCCATTCGAGAACAGCGCAAGTTCATCAACCTGATGGCCCGCCAGACCCGCCATTGCTACAGCGGCGGATGAGTGCGCATCAGTTGTGTCGTCATTCCTAACGACCAGGCCGAGCCGCGGTCCAACCTCCTTGAGCGTCTTGATAGTCTTCCAGAGGCGCTTCGAAACGTAAGAGTCGGAAGACAGTCCACGCACAAGTTCCAGAGCCCTGTAAAACTCGTCACGGGATGTTTGACTAAAATCAGCCGGTGCATGGGCGACCGCCAAAAATAAAACAGCAAGCGCTGATATGAGGAAGTAGTTGAACATGGTTTGCTGACTTCTGTAAATGTCAGATGTTTGGTTGATGTACGTTAATATTCGAATGGTGTCCTTGGCCACCTTGACAACAACATGCGCGAACTCCATATTCTCCATGATGGTAGTCGCTGTGTGGAGCACGGGGCGGTATATAAGTATCCGCATTTGATTTGCTCGAAGGTAGAGGACGACTTGCAGGCGATGAAGAACGCGTGGAGGCGGTTCGATTTGCCTGCCGCTATCCGGGTGTACGAATTTTAAAGACTCGGGAATCATCCGATGCCAGTTGAGAACTTGAAAATCTAGGAAGGATATGTCTTCCTTGCTGATTTTGTCTTGGAATGTCACGTCCGCGACTGACTTCCATACTTTTGATCCGATGATGCTATAGGATATCATGGAGTTGAGGTACGGAGTAGATTCATGTGTCGATACGTCCTGACTATGTTAGTGCTCGTAGTCTTTCGTTTGAAGTTATTTTCGCAATGCTTACCGGCTTCGGAAGGTTGTCGTCAATGTCAGCATCTTGCAAGGCAAATGGCATTCCAGTGCCAAAGCTCCACCGTCGATCAAGAACATAGATGGACCAGAAGGTTCGAATAGCTGATGCTTGCTCATCTGGGTCAGGGAAAAGTGCAGCATATGTTTCCCGACGGTGCAAGCCCAGCTCTAGACAATGGCGTGCAGCGAGGCCTACGACGCGCCAGGCCATCTGTTCATCGTCCCGAGTAAAGTAATACATGCCCTGTAGATGTGAATAAAACGACCCTGCGTTGAAGAGGTGTGACTTACGGTCAGGGCTAGCAGATTGATTCCCTGGAGGCTGACAGGCTCACTTAACGATGTCTTCTCCACGACTTTGTGTACGTTTTCAAAGAGCTTTTCGCCCAGTGGGTCCTTCCCTCTTCCTTCCAAAACTAGGGTGATTGCGAGTACGAGCTTCAACACGCTGGTCTGGTCGTCCATGATAGCATCAGCGCCTGGTAAAGCACCTTGCATAAGACCAGACCGATGGGCAGCCTCTACAAAGGAAAAGAGCATTTCAGTATACCGGAGCACTTTCTCAACCTCTAAAATGGGATACATGACACCCATCTCTTCGTGCCACACGTGTACTAGTCGTATAGCTTCGTGCTTAGATATCGACCATATCGGGTCTTTGTCCGCGTGCATCTGTTTCGGCAGCGACAGGATTGTATTGGGGATAGGTGGGGAGGGCCTAGGTGTCGCGTCGTGGGTCACGACGCCCTCGTCTTCCCCATCTTCGCCCGCTGTTATGCCCATAGTCTTCAAGCTCGACCTAGCCACTCCAAGGTTGAACGCGCTCGACGTGGGGCCGTGAAAGCGAGGATGCTTGCTGAAGGACTTGGTTCGTGAGCGCGTGGACGAGGGAGGAAGCATGGGCGTCTGCTGGTACTCTTGGGGGTGGAAGGGTGTCCCCATTGAGTCATTGCTGTGCACTTCGACCTGTGACTGTAGGGAGCTGAGATTGTGGAAGAGATCGTCGACCTGCTGCTGGAGGGAGCTTATATGCGCCGACATCTGCTTGAACCTGCGCAAGTCAGCCATGTCCTGCACTTCTCTTCCTCTTGTCGCCACCCACTCATCCGACTCCTTGAAGTTGTTGCAGCAGTTCGGCGCATACAAGCACTCGAGATTGAGGCTGCCGCAGCGCTGGCACGGCGTCTGCCCGTTGCACTTGATCTTGCGTCTCTTGCACTCATTGCTAGACTGCTGTCAGCCGTCGCGCTCCAGTTCCGTCGACGCAACAGTGCCATACCAGGCGATGGAGATGTATCGGTTGCGCTTCGCCCGTGCCTGCGGAGTCCCATCCTCGCTCTTGCGCTTCGCCCTGTTGCTCGACTCGTTCGGCGGGCTCATGGTGTCGCTCGCATTGTGTCTGTCGGCTGCAGATGTCGAACTCATGGCAGGCAGGCTCCCCTCGTGCGCCCAACCGTTGCGTCTCAGTGTGATAACAAGGGTATCAAGGACCGGGCGCGGGTTGCTGGCTCTCTGGCGTCACGGTCAGTGCGGGCTCGAAGCTATATCGGATCCACTATCAAACATGCGGGGGAAGGACGACATTCCAATTTATCGCCGACATGATTCGTCCATACCTCCGAGAGCTCTGTCTAGTTTCCCAGCCATACATATATCATATTTGTGTCTAATGCCTATATCATCATGCATTTCAGTACACGACTTCATTCTAATGAAGTGGATTTTGGGTTTGGTCTTCGCTTTCATTCCTCTTCTAATCCAAACTCATCACCCACAATATCCATCAGCTTTACAACCCCCTCGAGTACCTTAGCATCCTGCATGGCCACCCTCGACGCCTTGATCAATAGCGGATACAGCCTATGCAGATGCTTCCTATGCTTTGAACTGACCCCCGGCACGTCTGGAATGGCCTGCACTTCACTCCTCAAACTGCCTAGCTTGCTTAACACAAATAGAAGCTCTCGTCTCTGCGATGCGGGTGCTGGCATGCGTCCGCGGAGAGGTTGGTCGGCGATGTATGTCTTGAGCGGAAGCGCTGCGCGCAAGATGAGATATGGTGCAGCTGCTTGAGCGAGCTTGATATGCTCAGGACTGCTGTCATGTGCGCCGACAAGGCCGAATAGTTCGGACAGACACGCGAAACTCATTTCGGCCCGCAATGATGAGTCGAGCTCCGCCGTTTGCCCAAGGCGGATTCTGTAGAGCTCTTCAAGTGGTGCACTGGTCAGGTCGGGCAGTTCGCCCGGTAATGGCGTGTGAAGGAGCGATGTAATGAAGAGATTGCGTGTATAGGTTCGACGAAGTGAGTCTGGGAGTAGGTTTGACCCAAGAGATGTAGTGATTAGGTTGCGAAGTTGAGTGAAAGACTCGATGTCGAAAGCTTCGTCTTTCTCGAGGGCGGGCGTTGTCAATGGCAGCTGAGCTCGCGTTATATAGTTGGCAATGTTGACTAGAATTGTCCAGATGTTTTTGACAGAGGCAATGACTACTCCATGCGCGTTGATATGCGATAGTCCTGGCCTTAATATAGTGATGGCAGTGGTCGTGGCTTTCTGCCATAATGTGGGAGGCCTGCCTTCGCGCTGCCACTGATACTTCTCCTCAATTGGTTTTGCCAAACTGCTGAGTGCAGATAGGAAAGCACCGCTGGTATAGACCTCCTTCTCATCCACGTGTCTAATGACAACATCTTGTAGTAAGGTCATTGCGGCTTTCGATAACGCAACAAAAGTCGGTCCACGCTTCCCGGAATCCTCCTTGAGCGATGAGTATGGTAGGAGAATAAAGCGGCTTAGCAACTGTATCAGGTAGGATGGAAGCTCGACGTTGTCTGTTCTGACAATGGACAAGCATTCCATAACTCGACTCTGCAATACTGTCATGTTGTCTACGTCGGAAGAGTAGGCGACTTCGTCCGAGTTGGAGATGGAAACCTCGAGATTCGCAAGCATCGAGGGTAAATCTGAAGTAAGTGATCCATCAGACAGCAAATAGATCGCTTTAAATGCATCCGCATAAGCTACGAATGCATCCTGATTGCTCTCTTGCTCATCTTGCCAAACGTCGCGAGAATTGAAGTAGCTCTTCCAAACCGTGGCAGTCTTGAGGAGAGGAGATGTGCCCAATGTCTGAGCATCGTTTAGATGAGATAGAACTCCGCTGATGGTGACGAAGACCGAAGCTGCGAGAGCGTGCGAGCCACAGTCGAAGTACTGCTGCAAGTAATCAAGGAGTTCAGACCATGCATCGCCGAGTTGAGAAGCATCAAGTTTCGCCATATACGTCGTGTTCGAAACGCTGACAGTTTGGAGGACGGTCCTAGTAGTATCATTCCAATCTCTGAGATCGTCTCCACCTCTCGACAATGTCCGAATACTGCGCTGGACGTTCAAGTTGGCTTCTACCATGCCAAACAACACTAGGCGAAGACAGAGCAACCACACGTCTGACGAAAGCTGCTCGGCATAGTTCTCGAGAATTCTCTGTATAGTTTGTATTGCAGAGTTGCGCACCTCTGTGCGCTCATCTGTAGTAATGGAGGATAAGTTGAGCAACACCTGAAGCCACAACGCAGGTATCAGGCCTTCACGTGCCTGTGATGAGACTGTGTGCCGGACTTGTTCTTGCTGTCGAATGTCGCCAAGCAGCTTAGGTAGTACTGATAGGTCACTGCGAGACTGCAAGAAGTCTGAGACATTCCAGAAGAAGGTGATTGCCTGTGATTGATTTAGCTGCGACTCTTGAAATTGGTGGACAACTTACGGTGAGCGACATATTCAAGTCCTCCTGCTGACAGCAGAATCTATCCAAGAGGTTTAACAGCGTCGAAAGGCAAGCATCCGGCACGGCAGATAGGAAGTCGGAGCAGACAAGGTTGGCTGTCGCGAATGCGGATCGCGCCAGAGATCGAGAAATGACTTTTACTGTGTAAGAGCTGTGTTGGCCAGGAGCCACTCGCCCATTGCGATTCGTGCTTTTAAGGGGTCCTTCTAGTATGAATACACTCATCAAACTGTCGAGGACTGATCCCCATCCAGCGACCAACGAATCGCCACACTGCTCGATTACGCTCTTGAGCGCTTCGAGAGCAACCTGATGAACTCTTATGCTAGTATCACTGAAGTCGTCGTCGTCAGTGGCGGAGTTGCGATGTAGAGCCGATATCTGAGTTTGTAGCGCAGCAAGTATGCGGGCTTGAATCACCTCACGTTGATCATCAGACATGGAAAGTTCAGCGATCTCCCTGACCGTTCGTGACAAAACGTCAGCTGCAAGCAGTCTCGTAGGTGTTGTTTTACGATCATCTGCCGAACATCGTACCATCTCCGCGATAAAGATATCCCAACCGCTTTTCGCGGGATCAAACTGAGACAATCTAGCCTCGTTCAAGGCTGCAAGCTCACCGATCTTGTTCAATGCAAATGCCGAGTCGCGGGAGTTAGTTTCAGTACTGAGAGATAGACCAGAGACACTCCCTAGTCTCCGCTGGTGGAGGATTTGTGGACGACTGGAAGTCGTGGGCGTCTTTTGACCACTGTCAGAGGAAGAGTTTACGTGGAGCAGCGAACATAAAGCTTGCAGAACCTCTGAAAAAGACTCATTTGGAAAATCGACGGTGCTTTCAAACAATCTGCGAGCTGCTGCCTGCACAGCAGACGTCTCGGCTTCCATTTTGTCCGGAGAGCTATCCGGGTCAGTGCGACTTCCCGACGCTCCAAGCATACGGGCGCCCGTCTGACTTGACAGTGCCATGACAAGATCAGCTACTTGCAGCGTTTCAAAGACGATAGACCAAGCTGACTGGAGAGTCGGGCCTAACGCAATGGCCAGATTAAGCAGAGCTCGTAAGCAAAGGAGGTTTCGAGGGCTCAATGCGGGTACCATCGCTTCGTGTGAAGGTCGTACATTCTTTTCCGATGCCATGGACGAAGCTTGACTGACGAGACTATCGACGCTGAGTAAGCCCTTCGCATTGGAGAATACCCCAGCTTTATCAGCCGAAGCTGATCTCGGAGAGGAAACGCCTGCTAGAATCAAGTTGGAAGGAACCGCTGCCTTGCTCAGAGTGGTAAGAAACGCATCGCGCGGTGTTGACAGTCTTAGAAGACCAGCAACTTGGGTGAACTTTTGTATCGACCGGACCAAGGCCCGGTAGTAGTTTGTATCGAGAGCAGCATTGAGGAACGTCGAACAAGTCGCAAGCACCGCAGGCCAGCATTCGGTAACAAGAGTCGATGATGTTTGTATGTGCCCATAAGCGGGATGCTCTGTGAGATCGAGCGGGTTTACTGGTATCGTCTTCTTGCGAAAAGACTGTGTTCTTGAAAGTCGACGGGTGTTTGGGCTTGGAGACCCTGCCTCAACGTCGGGTTCGGTCAAGTCTTCAGCCTTGTTCTTCTTCCGACTCTTACTTTCGACATGCACAGTCAGGGGAAGAACGAACTTCGCCAGACTCTCAGATATGTTTGTAATGCAGGTCAACACTAGGCTGTATACGTAGGTATCAGGAAGCATTGGCGGGTCTGACTTGTCGAGATGTTCGATACACGGCGTTTTTAGAGAGCTCCATTGTGTGCTGATTCCGAAAGGTTTAGCATTGTTATTACTGTCGGCCACATGACCGCCGATGAGGCCAGCAAGGGCTCCTGCTTCAGCTACAGCCTGGTCGGATACAGCCCCATTCCCATCATTAAGGGTCGTAGGAACGGTGGAGTGTTGGCCAAGTCCTATCAGAGCAGGTTTCTCCACTGCCAGGCGTACAAAAGCTGCTAGATTATCCCCAAAGATATTCTTTTTGTCCTCCACTGCATCAAAGTTGGTGTAGATTGCGAGAAGCAGTCGCGAGTCAGCGTATATGCCGCGAAAGACTTCAAGACACAGAGCTCTCTTCCACAGTTGTGAGGCCTCGGGATCGAGCATATGGTTCAATAGACCAAGTGCAATCTCGCACTCGGAAGGAAGGATATCGAGGTGGTTCCGAATAACCAGATTCAATATCCGAACAACGCGCACTGTTATCGGAAATGACAGACGATCAGACAAAGATCTTATGATCAGCGGCATCAAGAAAGTCCGCAGAATGTAAATCTGCTCTGGGTGTGTAGTCATGATTCGATCATGGTTCGATAGTATGGCCTCAATCACTTCCAGCGTCCCAGAAGCTGGAATAGAAGCGAGCATGGATACCGACTTCTCCCCTACAGCTAGGAGGACGAGGTCATTAAATATCTGCGTCATGTGAGTAAAAGTTACACACACGCTAGGGCGCTGCAAACCTTGTAGGCATCATGTGCCGCTGGCCTGACCGGGACCGAACCGTCGTCACCCTTGACCGTAGTCGCTATTGGGATTTCTAAGGCTTTCTCTTTACGGTCGGTCAGCTGTCAATATCCGAGTCTTCATGTGAGATCAAGTACCATCTTCAGATGCGACCCTGTCAAAGACTGTGATCACTAACTGTTGCAGAGTCGCTGCTGCCGTATGACTAACGGCAACGTTTTTCGCGTTTTGAAGGCTTGAGCATATATGTAGCACATTAGATAATAGCTCGCCACGGATTTCCGTGGCATAGTTCTGAAGTAGCGAAGGTAATGCTTGAAGTATCTTCAGTTGGATGTCATGATCTGGGTACATCAGTCATGGTTCGTGGCGTCATGTCAAGTGGAGATTACTTGATGCTACAGACTCCTTCAAAGCCTCCAGAACCTCTGTCAGCCTCTCTCGCGGCAAAGCCCGAGAGACACTGAGCCTTTGAAGACATGAGACGCCAGTCGATGCAAACTTGGCGTTGTGGGTACTACATGCAATGAGGAAGGGGGTAATGAAATAGGGCCGTCTTGAGATATCTTGTGCGCAGTTAGCAAAGTATTACATCCGTTGGATACGAATTGGCTTGCCGGCAGAGAGCTGAGCTTCTGAAGTATTGGGAAGGGACTTCAGGTCCTGTAGAGCTTTCTCTGCAGCATTTCGAAGCTCCGAGTTCTTGCGCTTTGAGTCCTGAATGAGGTTGCCTAGCTCCGCCGCCAAAATCTGTGATGTCATGCTTCGGGGATAGGCCAGAACATCTGGGCGGTATTCGTGAGCGGAGGAATGTCCTGGGAGTATTGATGGTTTTAAGCTGGCATATCGAATGTTGAAAGGTTACTTGTCATTGTAAAGCTGTCACGTTTGACGGCGGGCGGTTAAACAATAAACCGCATTAGCAGTCGAGACCCTTGCGCTTGCCTCATGCCAAGAGATCCGACAGGCAAACCAGCAGTCGCAATCGCTTTCACTCTTCAAATAGCTTTACACTTGTATTTACGGACTGGCGGCCTGATAGCATCTTCAGCTCACCACGGTATCCTCTCTCGACCGTGATCCACATCACTCTGCATAAAGCGTCTTCTACTACCCATTCGATAGCGGGGTCCATCCCACTTCCTCGCGCGTCACACCTCCGCTCAGCCCTCCGCCTTACAACCGCAAACCACCACAATGGGCGCCAAAGTTCCACGAAACTTCCGCTTGCTAGAGGAGCTGGAAAAGGGAGAAAAGGGCCTTGGTGCTGGTATGCCGAACCGAAAAGCAACGATTCTACTCGACAATGGAAATTAATAGTAAACAGAGGCATGCTCCTATGGCCTTGACCACGGCGATGACCTGTTGATGTCAGACTGGAATGGCACGATCCTCGGTCCACCACATGTATGTGTGTTATACATTCTCTGCCCAACACTCTCCTGACCAGAACTTTCAGAGCGTCCATGAGAACCGCATCTACAGCGTAAAGATTCACTGCGGCCCAAGTTATCCCGACGTGCCTCCCGAGATCTCGTTCACATCCAAGATCAACCTTCCTTGCGTCAACCCACAGAACGGAGAGGTATATATTTTGGACTGAGGCGACTGCATCTACTGACTGGACGTAGGTCGATGCGTCAAAGCTGCCTTGTCTGGCCCAGTGGAAACGGGAATTCACCATGGAAACGATACTCATAGAGCTTCGCAGGTCCGGCATATCTCCGGGCAAGTCTTGGACGCGGCTAACTGTGGTCAGGTACATGGCGCTCCCTCAGAACAAGAAACTCCCACAACCGCCGGAAGGAGCGACTTTCTAAGCAGTCACGGAGGCAGTGTTAGTGCATGGAAGAGCTGTAAACATGACACCAGGAGATCGTTCGGTTTGAAGAGACATGTGTGATACAGATATGATGCTATAGCTGAGATAACCAACGTGCATTGGAAATGGAGTTCTGGTCTGCTGGGCTAGCTGAATGATTATGTAGAAGACGAATTGACTTGTCAACATTATCATCCAACATGCGTGCTACTAATGTATAACCTTCCTAGCGTTTCTACAAAGCTAGAACAAGTACGGTCTTCATAAGAGAAACACAATCGATGACACTGGCCTAGAGCAGTACGGCAATTACATAAGGAAATCATGGGCCTCGAAATGGTGTTTGAGGTCGGGTGGACTTTGCTCGCACGTGATCATGCGATACGGTCGAAATCTTTCGCGTCTCTCAAGCTTCGGGCCTGCAACAACCACGCTATCCCATGCATGCCCCGATTTCTCCAACCTAAAAAGTCAACGCAACATCGTGTAGCAGGTCAGTCATCTACAAATCTAGTCTGGTATATTTACTAACCCATTTGCAGCGATTGCTCTCTACCGAGCATTGCTCTCACGATGTTCCTCCGTCCCGCTCCCCGATGCTGAACGCGTCTCTTTGCACAATGCTATCCGCAACAAGTTTCGAAAGAACAGGAAGATACAAAGCCCGTATCAGTTGGGGTTGAGTTTTAAAGCTGGCTACGAGGTACGGTGGCCCTCCTAAGAGCCTCAGAGCCTTGACTGACGATTCGCAGGCACTCGATCATCTTGATGCAGCAACTACCAGCGATACCGCAAATGTTGGCATCATAACACGGTTAATCGCTATTTTACCGCGAGGTTTGACTCGATCACCGCCCCTCAGCCCTCGTCGTCTCCTTCCGCCGACCGACCCACCGAAAGAAAGACTCGCATGCCTCCCTCCAGAACAGGCCGTGCTCAACGTCCGCCCCTACGCAAAGACTTCGGGTCCCCGTCACGTCCCCATTATTGCCACCGCCAACGGTGTCCCTTTCCTGCGCCTCACAAAACCCCAACCACCTGCTCTAAGCCGCGTCCTACGCCAGCGGCTGGAACGCAAACAAGCACTGTTCAATAGGAAGATCTTTCTAGCCAATTGGTGGATGCCGCTATGCAAACAGGAGGATGGATGGGATGAACATATGACTGCGCAGCTTATGAAGCGTGAGGATAAGGTGAAATGGGTGGAGGCGATTCATCTAAGTGAGAAGGAGAACCAGGAGGCGTATGATAGGAATGTGGACAAGGATCGGGAGATGAGTAGAAAGATGCAGAAAATCGTAGATTTAGAAACCGAGTTGGCGCTCAAAGAGGGACAGACCATTGTGAGGGGTAGGCAGAAGAGGCCTATACGAATAATCAAACCGTAAGGACACCGTCATTAACTTGAGTTCATGATTGCTGCCGCGATTCGGGTATATTCAGTGTGAGACCCTAATATCTGCCATAACGCCTACCGGGGTTTTAAAATATTCACAGGCTTCACATCATGAAGTCGCTGAGATCTTCAACTTCTCGATATCCACTTCCTCCTCATCCTCCTCCTCATCATCCACGTACTTGCCGACCAATCCCTTCTCCCACAACTCCCTCCCCGTCATCTTCCTCTCCTCCTTGGCAATCCTCTTTTTCTTATCCTCCAGCTCCTTCTCCTCTTCCTTCCTCTTCGCCTCCTCTTCTATCTCTTTCTTGAAGCTTGCACTCCACGCCAAGAAACTCTCCCTAGTCACAGCCTGGCCCTGGAACTTCTTGTTCTCTTCTTCTTCTATTCTGGCGGCTTCTAGGTCTGCCAATGCTTGTTTTGCGTTTTGGCGCTCGGTGATGAGAAGCTCGGCGCTGTCTTTCAAAACGGTAACGAGCGTGAATACCATGGCCATGCCGAGGTTTTCTTCTATCGTATCTGTTAAGGAGTCTAGGAGACGAGACTTGTCCTCTTGGATGTCGAGGTAGGGGTGTTTCGGGGCGTTCGGGGGTTGAGTTACATCAAGTCTGGGCGCTTCGTCGGGGTAGTTTGGGGGGTATTGGACGTTGAGGACGATTGTTGCTATAAGTCTTTGAGCCTGATGATCCTCGTAGAAGCTTGTGGGGACAATTGGGGCACGCACGTTGCTCCTCTTCACTTTCATCATCTTCGTGTCGGCCATCATCGAGCTGTATCGCGATTCGGAACTCTGTCTCAGAAACATCTACAGAGGTTTTGTCAGGTGGGGCGGACACCAATGTCGGCGCATGGGGTAATACCTGTAATCTCGTCCGGGAAAATGGACTCGAGGACCTCTCGCTCCTCTTTCTGATCTTCTATTCCCATGTTGAAAGTGTGGTGTTGCTTATTGTACAAAGTGACGCTGAGGCTTCTTTGGCGGGGCGCGACTTCCCCACGTTACAGTAACTCCGACCACCGACATGGAGAAATAATTTTTGGCGAACTTGCCTTTCTCTTCCTTGCCATACTCACCACGTCCACGGGTTGAAATATTTTCTGTCTAGCGCATCCGATAGGATAAGACAGACTAAGTTATGGCGAAGACTAAACCCTCAGATCGGAAATCGAAGAAGGGCGCAAAGAATGGCTCCTCGAATGGATCCAAGAAACCAAAGGCGTCACCCGAAGAGCTATTAGAACAAGCGGCTGTATTCCTCCAAACCTCACAACCTGACGAAGCGCTTGTCGCAGCGAAGCGAGCACTCAACCTCCTCCAACCCACCTCGAAACCGACAGCGGCTGTTCTGCCTGCACTCAATCTCCTCGGCGAAATCAACGTAGAGTTAGGCGACGCGGATGGCGCACGGGAAGCTTTTCAGGCAGCAATCGTCATTGATCCAGAAGGCGCGACTGACGGCGCAGAGAAGTTTTTATGGATGGCACAGTTGAACGAGGAAGGAGGTGCGGAGAGTATACGGTGGTTTGAGAAGGGAGTAGAGGTGCTCAAGAGGGAGATTAGCGATCTGGAGGGCAAGCTGGTCAAGAAGGCTGACATTGAGGAGCTCTTAGAGGAGAAGAAGCAAAAGATTGCAAACTCGCTCTGTGGCATTGCAGAGGTCTACATGACGGATCTATCATGGGAGGAGGAGGCCGAGGCGCGGTGCAACGCGGCTGTCACAGAGGCTCTTCTTTTCGCGCCAGAAAACCCAGAACCATTACAAACACTAGCATCGATACGAATCTCGCAACTACGGCTCGAGGAGGCAAAATCTGCACTGACACGGAGCATGGAGCTGTGGAAAGACGTTAGTCCAGACGACCCCAAGGTGCCCGACTACTCGACCCGGATCAGTCTCTCGCGCCTGCTCATGGAAGCCGAGATGGAAGATGAAGCCATCGAGGTTCTCGAGAGGTTAGTGGGCGAAAATGACGGCAGTGTCGAAGCGTGGTACTTGGGCGGTTGGTGCTTGCACTTGTTGGCGGGGAAGCAGAAGACTGAGGCCGAGGACAAGACTGCGACGTCGTTGCTCCGTGCTAGTCGTGACTGGGTGGAGAACTGCCTGAAGCTGTACGCTCTGCTCGAGTATGAGGACGAGCGACTGAAAGACCATGCGGATGAGATTCTGAAGGAGCTCAACGATGTGCTCGGCCCGTCTACTGGCGAGGAAGAAGAGGAAGAGTGGGAAGATGCAGATGGGGACGGGGAAGAGGACGGTGACGAGGACATGGTTGGTACATGAGGAGGGAGCACGGAGCTGCAACACACGTGCACGCATTTTCAGGTTGACACGGTTATCGAATGCTGGCGTTGGAGCGTGCATACCTTGGATTTTACGGCTGAGAGCTACTACTGAGCCTCGAGCAGCCACAGTCATCGTGTGACATTATGATGACATGATGGTGGTACAGAATGGATCTGTTGTCGGTGCCAGTGTCTACGACTTCTTTGTGGATGTGATAGCCATAGCAGGCTGAGTAGGTATGCTGGGGGTGGGCTAGATGGAGGGAGCAGAGGTTCCGTTGGGTGTAGGTCGTCCCCCAAGGTTTCCAGCCCAGTGGAAGGGCGTAATGCAGGCCCTGCATGTGTTGATGCACACGGGGATGTGGGAGGGATATCTTGTGTATGCAATGATAGACAGATGGACAAACTATGTCCGTGTAATAAGCGAACGCCACATAGCCTCGCTCCTATGCGTGCCTTGTAAACTTGCTATGACGCGCATATGGGCCTCGTTCGTTTCTTTTGCGCAAAGCTGGTGGAGGTGACAAAGGTCGGCGACGACGACATGCACAAGTCGAAATTGTGTGACACGTCGCTTGTTACTGCTGTCGCTGCAGCTCTATTCGGACGCCTGCACCAGCCCGCATTCCCTTGGGACCACTCATTCGCGATGCTGCACGGTGTTGTTACACCCAAGTAGCGAGAGAGATGCGCGACCAGGACGTTGCTTGGCGAACTGGATGCTCGACATGGGCGCCGCCAACGCCACTAAATAGGACCATGATGCACCTCGATACCGCCGCCCTTGGTTCATGTTCAGCGCCGTCTCCGCCATTGAAGCTGCGCCATCGCCCGCCCGCCGTATTCCCACCCTCGAGCGCCTGCTGGCTGTCCTGCGAGCGCCTGCCCCGACAGATGAAGGAGCCGCCCCACGCTCCTCCTACACCTCGCAGTCGACGTCGAGTGCGTCGTGCGCGCAAACGCCCAGCTGCTGCAGCTGAGCCTCCTCCTGTTCAAGTCCGGGCATGCCCTTGGTTAGGGACCGCGGCGCCGAATGATCTGGTACCTCCTCTATCCGCTGCGTGGGTGAGTGCTGCTTGCTTTGGACGCCTTGCACGTCTCGCTCCTCTCTTCACATGCTGAACGGAACCTCGCAGTACGACTGAGCCACCACGGCTGTCCACCTCGCACCCCATCCGCCGCACCTTTCAGGCCCACGGCACTGCCACTGCGCGGCATTGGCTGCTCTCCATTGTCCTGACCATCACCATCTCGGTCCTGCTCTGCTACCCAGCTGTCTTCCAAACCAACAGCTCCGCCGCTGCGAGGCTACGCAACATTCCCCAGCATGTCTGGACCTCGACGACTCCGGTTGAGGGCGATCGGCCTGCCGATGTCGTCGTGCGCCAGGTCTGGGTTCACGGTGACTACATGAACGCAATCGACCTCCGGGTGCTGCGCGAAGCCATCCATGTCCAGGACGTCCTCATTGGCAGCGGCTTCGATGGACAAGGCGGCGCATACCCAAGCCGACATGTGCTTGCTCGCGACACTCGAGGATGCGTCGCGGCAGGGCCAGGCCAAAAGTGGGGCTGGCATTCGCCCTTGATGTACTGGAACTGCTCCATGGCTGCTCTGGAAGAGGATCGGGATCTTCTGGCAACCATCAACGCACACACGAGGAGCCACTCGGCGCTCAACATCACACTTCGACCAAGCACCGTATTCGCAGGCAAAGCCTTCTCGAGCACAGAGATTCGCGCCGCTGACGCCTTGGTCATCACCCTCATCGACCATACCAACTCAAGCCTGGGAGATGTCTGGGACTCGAGATCACGACGGCTAGCTGAAGAGCTCTCACCAGATTGGACCATCTTCCCCAAAGATGGCCAAGTCATGCGCAACCGACTCTACGAATTCCGCTTTAGACCCATGACATTGAGTGATGATTTGTTCCTGGCCGCGTCCTATTTTGTTACAGCAATATACGTCATATGGAGAATGTCGCAGCTCCGCGCTGTCAAAAGTTGGTTTGGGCTGCTTATTACGATATGTGCCAAGGCAGGTCATCTTTCCCATACGCCTCTACCGCTACTAACTCCAACATCCTAGATGACTACATGCATCATTGCCAGTTTCACACTTTGTACACACCTCGGGATCGATCTAACACGCATACCTAGACCATGGTTCCCTGCCGTGGTTTTTTGTTTCGGCCTCGGCAACATGTATGTTCAGGCCAACAGGATCCAAGATGGTTGCTAATCGCAGTTAGATTTCGTTTAATAAATGTCGTCCTGGAGACACCACCGGAGATGCCTCCACATCAGCGTATCGGAAATGCATTGGGGGAAGTCGGCCATCTATCTCTTGCGATCGCGTTCCAGAATCTCGCTTTGATCTACCTCTGCTCGCGGCTTGTCGCCCCATGGGTCGCCGATTTCTGTGTGTTCGCAGCGGTCACACTCGTATTCGATCTCGTTTTCCACTTCACTTTCTTTGTGGCCGTTTTAAGTGTCGACGTACAACGCATGGAACTGTCCGACTCTCTGGGGCGGATAGATGTCAGTCAGACAAAGAAAAAGAACCGTCAGGATCGCAAAGTATGGCTTGCTGCATTGCGAAAGGGCACTTTACCACTCAGTACGCGTTTTGCGGGGACCGTCGCCATTTTCTCCATCATTCTGGCCATCAACTGGCACTTCTTTGACAGCAACGACAAGCAGCTGTCCTTCAATAACCTCCGTCAGACGTTCTTGTCCAGGAGGCGCAAACGAAGCAATGACATTTCATGGAATCCACCTCCATTCAACCAAGCTAGAACCCCCGCCGATTGGCTGAGGATCCAAGATCATAACACTGCCCGGGAACTCTTTAACTTCATCAAACCTGGTGCTCATAGCTTTATAGCTCGAATTTACGACCCACTCTTAGTAGTATTAAAAGGGGCGCATGGCCGAGACCGACCTCAACCACCGACCTCCCTACTCGATGGTCTCCATCGTTTCGCCCAAGGACACGCCTTCCCTGCCGCCCTGCTTGCCGTCTCTCTAATCGCTGCTGTCACTTTACTCATGAACTACCTTCTGTGGACTGGAGTTCCCGAAGCTGAGGATGACAATGAGGACGAGGAGAATAGATTCTCTGTCAGGACATTACCAACGCCGCATACGCTAGAC
The DNA here is from genome assembly GCF_010015615.1 of Cucurbitaria berberidis CBS 394.84. NCBI lineage: Eukaryota > Fungi > Ascomycota > Dothideomycetes > Pleosporales > Cucurbitariaceae > Cucurbitaria > Cucurbitaria berberidis. Next base: position 1,464,069 of record NW_024468940.1, on the reverse strand, counting down.
GTCGTTCGTTTAGCTTCCTGTTCGAAAGGACACCTGGCTAGCATTTCCCTGGATAGATCCACGGCAGTATGGGTACATGGCCGGAACAGCTATCTACATACAATGCTGCAAACAGCCACGATGAAACCAAAGCTTTGGCCCATATATGCAAGTGCTATGGACGACGGTGGAACACTGCTCGCCCTGTGTGCCGATACCGGTCAGATCGGGCTCTGGGGCATATCTGCCTCGCGTTTCCTAATGTTTCCGAAAGTCGACCTCCGAAGACAAGTGCCCATCCTGTTCGCATTCGTCACGCTTACCACGCGTACGGATGTTGAGAAAATATGTCTCATGATCGTCAGCCCAGACGGTTACTTGACCGAGCTGGAGGCACGCACAGGCATACATCGTACTAAGCGGATAAGTTCGAGTCCAATTATTTGCGCCACGCTCTATACCTGCACCAAAGGTGACAATAGTCTCGTCTTTGTCACAGCGCCTGGAGAAGTGCATATATTGTCCTTGAAAGAGAACGGTGATTCGACGACAGAGGTAGTCGCTGGCCTTGATCCTGGGCCCCCACCAGGCAGCAACCCTGCGAAAATTAAATGCATACAAGGTGTACCTAGCCTTGGGCTAATCTTTGCACTTCGCAATGAAGAGGCAGAAGTATTTGACTTCACCAGCCGAGCGCTGATTCACTCCTTCCAGATCGGCCACATCAAACCTCACTCTTTCAGAGTCATGCATTCGGCACGACGCTTGTGTCCTTGCGGTGCGCCTGCCATACACACACTATCCGTTGCATACGCCGAGCAAGACACAGATCATGTGATTATGCAGACGTTCACGCTTGGCGACACGGTCACTTCGCAGATCTGCCTGGGGAAAGCGCCCGACAGAGAAAAATGTCACGGGATGGATCGCGCAAAGGAGGCCGTCCATTATATTGAACCGGCCGGCGTCTGGGAATCCACAAATGCACTCAGTGTTGTCGGAATCAGGAGATGCATACGTTCGCCAACGCCATCGTCGGCAGAGTCTGATGATAGCGATCATACCGCTGACCCGTCCGCTGTTGTCTCTGCTTTGAAGCAGCGTGCCCGAAAACAACCCATTTCAAATGGCCTGTTTAGATCTCTCGATGCCGCATTTACCGGCCGCAACCATACACGTCCTTCAGCCATCGATGTTGATACATGGGAAGCATGGACTCTGTCATGTACAGGCGAGTTTCGCTCACGGCCGCTTGGGCCGGACGACCTTGAGGACACCACAGTCTCCTCACTTGAGGACGATCTTTTCGTAGCAGCTCCTGGGCCGATCTCCAAACTGGGCAAGCGGAGTATCGCTGTGGGATTTGGCAATACAGTCAAGATCATCACCCTGGGCAAGGAGTCGTTCGATGGCTTGACAAATACCGAAGATGGGATTGGTATAGGGTCGTACAAATGGAGAGCTCGCAAGGGAAACGGGCGGAAATTTCAATGATAATGGTCCTTTGGGACACCTGGCGCAAATTTGGGGAAAAATGGGATTGAGTTCAGCGTTCGATATTCTTTATACTTACATGAGCGCGGCGTACTTGAGATGTTTTTTTTTTGAAGATTTGGCTCATGAAGGATACAGAGCCTGCTCTCTTCGTAGATGACAATGTCATTACATGACCCTCGAGATGGGTTCACCTCGCGCAGCCAAATACTCTTCTTTGCGCCACTGCATGTTTTGCTAGGCTAGCGATCACCAGGGCTTACGGCCTCAGTGCGACACACGAGTTGACGCTACTATCACGAAGATACGACGCGTGTGATGACTCGACTTCTAGAGTCACTTTCTGCCGCGGATTGCTCAAGCCCCGACTGCCGGTTGGGCACCTCTGGGAGCATGTCACGATAGTTGCATAACTACAACGAGGGGCTAGGGCTTTGGTTGAAAGGAAATAGAGTGAAACGTAGTCTTCTCAATAGTTGTGTGACCGGGGAAAAGATTTAATTATATGTACATTACTGTACCGACTTGATTACGATCAAGTCAAGAATCTATGAAGCCATGGTATTGACTTTGTGAAGCTTAATAAAACACAATTCGTCTTTTTGGCATATTGGTGGTTGTAACCCGAGGACTCTTCAGCGAACCTCGGTACTTCAGCATCCCCAGATCTCCACCTTCTACCTCCGCAGTCAGTAGCGCGCTTTATTACACCGAGCTCACCACTACCACCGTCATGTAGCCGTTTATACCAAGAGCTCAGTCGCTCACCCACCCACAGCCCCTCGATCGCGTTACTTACTGTCCCGGCACCATGTCTTCAACAGCCTTCGTCCCCTTCTCCGAACCACCCTACGTCCTCGGCTTACCTTCACCATACTACAAGGAAACACATCTAAGATGGCAAAAGGCGTGTCGGGAGTTTGTGGACAAGCATTTGCTGGAGCATGCGCTGGAATGGGACACGGCGGAAACGGTACCTGAGCATGTCTTCGAAACGTTTGCGAAGAACGGCATGCTGCTTCCGACTCTCCCGGCGCCTTTGCCAGTGGAGTGGTTGAAGAAGCTGGGTATACATGATATCCTTGGTGTCGTCAAGGTCGAGGAGTGGGATTATATTCATACTATGATCTACGCTGACGAGGTACGCGTTACTGTCCCAGCTCTGAGGCTTCAAGAGCTTGGCTGATTCATTGCATGTGATAGATGGCACGAACTGGTCTCGCAGGCCCCTCAGGTTCCCTCACTACCGGTATATCGTTTGGCGTTCCGCCCATCATCAAGTTCGGCAACAAGCAACTACAAGAGCGCTTCCTCCCTGAGCTTTTGACGGGCAAGAAGAGGACTTGCATTGCGATTACCGAGCCCGAAGCTGGTTCAGATGTCGCGAATATTACTACTACGGCTGTGAAGACGCCAGATGGGAAACACTATATTGTCAATGGCACGAAGAAGTGGATTACCAATGGTATCTGGTCGGAATACTCGTCCATGGCTGTACGAACGGGTGGACCAGGACCCTCTGGATTGTCGATGCTGGTGGTGCCATTGAAGGGGTACCCAGGGGTTAATATGAGAAGATTGAAGGTTGGCGGACAGGTTTCTGCAGGAACGACGTTCATCGAGCTCGACGACGTCAAGGTTCCGGTTGAGAATCTGATTGGCGAAGAGGGCTTAGGCATGAAGTACATGTACGCAGCATAGTGTTGCATGGTTTTATATGCAAAGCTAACAGAGCACAGCATGACAAACTTCAACCACGAGCGGCTCACAATCGCCATCGGCGCAACCCGCCAAGCCCGCGTCGCCCTCAGCGCAGCCATGGAATACGTCCTGAAGCGCGAAGCTTTTGGCAAGCCGCTCGTCGATCAGCCCGTCGTGCGGCACCGCCTTGCAAAAGCTGGCGCCCTGCTAGAGAGCCAATGGGCCTGGGTAGAGCAGTTTGTCTATCAGATGACAAAGCTACCCAAAGCGACAGCGGATATTGAGCTAGGTGGATTGACAGCCATGGTGAAGGCGCAGAGTGGCATTGTGCTGAATGAATGTGCACAGACTGCACAATTACTATTTGGCGGGAATGGGTATACGAAGAGTGGGCAGGGCGAGTTGGTTGAGCGTAAGTGTTCTAAATATGTCTTATCAAGTGTAGTGCATGTGACTAATAGCTTCTTTTTTAGGTATCTACCGTGAAGTCCCTGGAGTTAGGATACCGGGTGGTTCTGAGGACGTGATGCTAGACCTGGGAGTGCGACAACTGGTCAAGAACTTCAAGAATAAGACCAAGGCTTTGCAGAGGCCGTCGGGCTCGTCAAAGCTGTAAGCAGCTAATGAGCTTCTTTTCGCTCAGATAAATATCCCATGTATATGTCCCTTGACAAAACTACCTTTTTATTCAGGAGGTGCTTCCCGCACCTTTGAGAGTTCTTGTGTGATCTTCATATTACCCTTTTCAGCATTTTAACATCCAACTAGTAGTAAGAGAATGTAATTACTACCAGACCCGGAATGTACCTTTCTAGTTCTTATCGCAGAGCTGCTTGACTCAAGTACATTTACAGAAGCAGTGATAGCTCAACTATAGTATATGAGGCCTAGATAGTTGCGATAGTCTGAAGAAGCCTAGCGACCTCGCTTGGTGAGAGAAGTAAATTGCACGGTACATATCCGAAAAGTTGGGAAAAGTAGTCCGGATATTTAGTGCTCACATCCCAACCATGCATTGCCGTTCTGTAGCCACCTATTGTTAAAATTATGCCCATAGAGTGTGAGCATGTTTGAAGATTTTCTCAAAGTCTCTCTGATCATGCCGTGGGCTGACGAGCTATTTCCAGGTGCCGGGCAAGCCATGGTGGCCTCTTTCTAGAACGTCATCAAAGTTCGCATGCATACGTGCATGCATGCAAGCAATCTGCAAGCCTCATTGCGTATGTGCATCCATCAAGGTGTGCCCAAAGAGCAACTTGCCCTTGAGTGAGCACCAAGTAGCTTGCATGCCGGTCTTTCCCGAGTGTACTTGAGTGTATTCTGGATGAATGCTTGGTAATGTCGAGAGTCGGGTAAGATGTCTGAACGCTCGCTCGCATAATGACACGCGAGCTCAGCGTCACAGAGAAGAGGCGCTAGAACCAGGATGTGGGACCGTCCTGTGATGGATGCACCAAGATGGCTTCTGATGAGCATCGGAGGCTTGGGCCGCCCTCGTGCTTGCTGCAAGATGGTGCAAGACTGTTCCCTGGCATGTCCACCGCAGAATTAATCCGCAGGGGAATGGGCGAAACAAGACGTAGCTGCTAGTGCGGCCGCGGACAATAAGTCGATCGTTGTCGTCAATAATGTTATACAGACTACTGCATGCTGCCGAGTGGGCTAGAGACGATGCGGCAGGGGGTGAATGTCTTCTTCCGAGTCTTCACCGAGAAGGGAAAGCGCTCCCCGCAATGGTGGGACACAACTGGGGCACACCTCCACACGTTCGTTGAACAATGCCACCTGCAATCTCTGGCCCTTTTACGTGTATGTCCACCATCTACCGCCACCACTCTGCCGGATTGCCCTTCCTCCGAGCACCGATATGGCCATGGCAGTGGCACTGTTCCCTCCAGTGGCACTCCGGCCTCTCCATGCAGCCATCCCACCCAGCTGTCTCTCTTCCGCACCAAAGGAGGGAGAGTCCCTGAAGGCGGTCAGCTCTTGTCAGGCGGACCCGGGCCAGAGCAAACACGCAGCACTAACGTCTAGGGCGCAGGTTTTAATTGGAGTCTGCGCCGGAGGACTGACACATCTCCGATCGCTCCCAACAAGCCTCCAGCAACTGTGACAAAACGCAAAACGCCGATGGTGGCCATCACGTGCCGGAAGACGGGTACCATGTCGGCTATCAAGTCCAGAGCTGCTTGGGTTGGTAACCACACCAACTCGTGCATGTCCGACACCAATCACGTTGCACTTGGTTGGGATATCCATTTCCGCGTGCCTCCACAAACCATTCCGCTGCAGACGACTCATTCTTGGACAAAATGGACAATATGTGTGTGAATGGACAGCATGATTGACCCCACATCCCTTATGACTCGACTCGGCACGCTGGTCGAGGAGAGCCTGCTGGGAGTGTCGTGAAACTGCCCTGGTCAATCGTTTACCTTGGCGTTCACAAGCCGCAGAGTACATCACAGCGTTGGAACAAAGGGCAGAGTCGGCTTTGTCACTTGTATGAACCGCGGCATTTTTGCGCCCGGACTAGGGGGACCACCAGCTGACGACGGCCATACACGTATCGCCTTTAGTAGGGGAGCTTGGGCCCGAGGGCATCCGAGAAGGACCGGCGCCGTTCAGACGCCAAGAGCAAAGCGCCGACCATCCGCATCTGGGGACTGGGGTATTCACTAATGATCCCCGGTGGGGATAGAGGCGGCGTCATGAGCGTTAATCGCACCAAAACGTGAATCGCGGCCTGTCCAAGTGCCCTAAGCACACGGCTAAGCCCTGGTGACATCCACTCTTGCGAAACTGGGGCCGTACATAATCTTCGTGTGCCCCCAGACCCTCGCGTGCGTGCGTAGTAGCCCTACTGTCTTGCTTGCTTGCTTTTTGACACCACCCATATTGGCAGCAGTTACTTCCAGACGACAACGATTCCCAGCCATGTCGGACTACTCTGCATCGCCGTCCGACCACCACCACGAAATACCCCCGCCGAAACGCAAGGCCACCCAGGCTGGCCTCGACGGACATGCCACTGGACGGTCAGTAAAGAGAAGGGCTTCAAAGGCATGCCAGTGTTGTCGAGCCCGCAAGGTCAGGTGCAATGTCACCGAGCATGGCGCTCCGTGCACCAATTGCAGGTTGGATGAAGTGGAATGCATTGTGTCGGAGAGTAGACGCAAAAAGTTAGTGAATCCTTCCCGTTTGGCATCTGGCAACCCTTCTCCGTCCGCAGGCACTGGTCATTTATTCCACGTCTTGTCGAATAATGTCCTTGTGCAAAGCGGTGGAATAGCCAATGGTAGCGCGCTAAATTTGTCCCGTTCGCCGAGCTCATCTCGCCAACAACTGCCGTTCTACCTACCCTACCACTGCGCGACTTTTACTCCTTACTGACGTCAGCAGGAAATGGAGCAAAGACGACGAGCAAAGCGCCGAGAACACCAGCTCGGCGACAAACGCCACGCGCAAACTTGCGTCACGCGACGCCCTGGACAACAGTCAAGCCCTGAACTCTGCCTCATCGCGTTCGTCACATGAGGCGGAATCGCGACGGGACGAACATGTGCCTCACTCCATCTGTGCGTGGTCCAATCAAAAATGAGAAATCATTCGTACAAGTGTACTGACGTTTGGACAGATCAAAACCATGGACATCGCGTCAACTCGATCACGCATCTTTCCGACTTGCAACGACGCCTATCTGTTACGTCGCAAATCAATGGCCTGCCTACAATGCCATTCACGCCCTTCAGCAACGAGAACCGGATACCCTTCTTCGGCCACCTACCCCGAAAATCTCCCATGGCTGAATTCCCAAGATATATCAAACCACTTCCAGCCAAAATTGGACCGGAGGAGATATCTTACCTTGAGAAAAAGGGAGCCTTGTCAGTGCCAAAGGGAACCCTGCGCAGTGAGATGCTCCGTGCCTACATCGAATTTGTGCATCCATATATGCCACTCCTCGACTTGCACGACTTCCTGACAGTCATCGACCGACCGGATGGAAGCAAAGGAAAAGTGAGCTTGATTCTTTTTCAGGCTGTCATGTTTGCGGGCTCTGCGTTCGTCGACATGCAACATCTACGCACTGCAGGTTATGCAACACGAAAAGAGGCGCGCAAGGATTTCTTCCAAAAAACTAGAGTAAGCAAACCCCTTTCTTGGAGGTCTTAGTGGTCTGTGACCTAGGCTGACTGAGCTTGTGAACAGATTCTGTATGACTTTGATTACGAGTCTGACCGCGTTTCCCTCGTTCAGGCCCTGCTACTATTGACATACTACTATGAGACACCTGATGACCAAAAAGACACATGGCACTGGATGGGTGTCGCAACTTCAGTGGCTCATACCATCGGCCTGCACCGCAATCCTGACAACACCAACTTGGACAGCAGACGTGTGAAGCTGTGGAAGCGAATATGGTGGTCGACATACATGCGAGACCGACTCATCGCGCTCGGCATGCGACGACCGACCCGAATTAAGTCCGAGGATTTCGACGTGCCAATGCTAACATTGGACGACTTTGAAGTTGCGCCTATTCCAGACTCAATCACTTGCATTCCGGCAGATTGTCGCGTCGCCCGGGATGTCGACGTTCAACGACAACTGGCCATCATGTGCATCGAGAAGGCTAGACTTTGCCTCTGCATATCCCACGTGCTCTCGAAGCAGTACTGCGTCCTGAATAGTAACCACGGTCTACAGAATGACCGCACAACGATGATGCTGCTTCCTAAGAAGCTGGATCCCGAAACGAGCGAGGTCAAGGTCTGCGACGATGAGCTTCAAAAATGGGTCACTGAGCTACCCGAGGAAGCCAGATATACAAATCAACTTTCTGGTGAGGCGACAATTGACCTAAATCGGTCACTGCTGCATATGGTCTTCTTCACCACTCTATCCGCGTTACACAGACCTCAGGTTTTGCCCAACTCCCAGGCGGGTCCAGCCAGTACTCCAGCGGCCAACATCGAGTCCGATCTCCTCGATGCCTCTCGCCGCAACGTCCGCCGCGCCGCATCAGCCATTACTTCAATCGCACAGCGTCTCGACGCGGCTGGTCTAGTCAAATATCTACCAACAACCGGCGTCACTGTCCTCCTACCAGCCATCATCATTCACCTCCTCGACATCAAAGCTCCCGAAGAAGAAAACCGCCGGTCCTCTCTCCGCGGCTTCTGCCAATGTATGGCTGTCATGGGCCAACTACGCGATCTCTACGCAGCAGCCGATTACTCGGTCGCTTTTCTCGAAGCCGCTATCCGCAAAGCAGGCATACATGTGGCTCCCATAGCCGCCCACGCGTCGCCAATGTCCAAACCCTCACCTGTCACAACCGTGGAAGATCTCGTGGATGCCGGCAGACGGCTCGACCTCGTCAATGCAGCGACGACGGCGGGTCAGGCTCTGCACCGCTCGACACTTACCCCGCCGCCGGATAACGGGACGACGAATATGCTTGCGCTTGAGAAACAATATGATGACGATGTTACAGACGAGGAAGTTGCACGGAGACTGGAAACGTTCCTTGCTTCTACACCTCCTGAGAGCGATCACGAGCATATGCCAAGCATCACAATCTCAGAAGAGACGCCCACGGCCATGGCTACTGCGCACGCAGCAAACGGACACGATGCCTTGCATTTCCCAAACAAGTGGAATTTCCTGGCTCTACCACCGAATTCGTTCACGAGTATCGATCCCCACCAGGACGATGAAACGCTGTTCTCGAGCCTACCACTCAATACCGAGTTTGATGAAGGCGACTTTGACAGTCTACTCAACTTGGACGCTGTTGGAGAGGCTTTCAATTTTGAAGACCGGACGCTAGACAACAGCCTGAATATGAACATTGCTGGGATTGGAGAAGTGGACTGGTTGAACACTGGAGATGCGAGCTTGGCTTGAGGATTAGAGATGGATGATTGAAAATGATGAACGGGGGTTTTCTTCTTTACTTACGACACTAGGGAAGGCGAGGTTGGGCAAAAGTCTTCTGTTTGAATTTTCTCTGGATCTGCGACAGTTTTTTTGTCTTTGCAAAGATATCCATTTTCTTTACACAGTCACGGCAAAAAGGGCACATGGTTTCACACGGATTTCAATTTTGGATGGACTTTTTCTGGTATCACGAACGCAACGCAACGTATGAGGAGAATTAGAGAGGCAGGGCCAGGAATCAATGAAAGCTTTCAGTTATCAAAGTTAAGCAGTTCACTATGGGAATATTAGATCTCAAAATACACACGAAAGAAGAATAAAATCCCATAACATACAAATGCAATCGTTTCCCTTGCCGCGCGCTCTACTCCGTTACCTTGCTGCCAGTCAACTATTACAATCCCTGCAAATCTCCAAAGCAGCCATGATCTTCGTCCACAGACGCACATTCACTCCATCAGGATGAGCCGTCCAGCTATCCGCTCATCTACCCCTCTTCTCTTCTGCGCCTCCGCCTCCAACAACCACTAACCACCAAACCCCAGAATACCAAGTCGGCTACAGTAGCTATTCTCGTGGGCCCCCTTCTCCCCTGGTCATTTGTACGTGCACCATGCTCAAGATGGTCCATGTCTCCCTCTCCGCGGGGAAAATCTCTTGTCTTATGCCTTTAGCTTTGTGTGGACAAGTGAATGCGGGCGGATGTAGACTTCCGAGCCATATGACCGAGTAGCACGATCTGGAGTTGTTCTTCCCATCCTTGACTTATCAACAGTAGGGATGGTATTGACCAAGTCGTTTGGGAGGATTGAGCATTGGTGGAGACATGTGGAAGAAAGTATTCGGACCATGGGCTTGAATCGACAAAAACTCTTGATTGGTATATTAAACATGTTAGTTGGAAGTGCAAGTATCGAATGTACCGTAGTACGAAAGGAATTATTATGACGCCCCTGGCGCCTTGTTCGCATGTTGAATGTCAGCTGCCACAGCTCTATCCCCTCACCAAGACCCTCACTCATTCTTCTTGAGCCCATCGCTTTTCCCTCTCGGTCTGCTTCTCGACCTTGCCATTCACCGCCTTTTTCCAGGCCCAGTACTCTCCTAGTCGAACCTCGGCATAGCTCGCATAGTCGAAGTCTATCAACGAAATCTGCGCCTGTATCAAGGCCCAGATACCCCAAAAGAATCCAGGCACGGCCCTGAATCGATCGACCTGCTCAAACAACTCGTCTAGTTCCGACTCCTTGTATGTGCGGTTCTGATGCGCGCTGAAGCTGTGTAGGTATTCACGGAGGAAGGCGCGGCGAACACTGCGGGTGGGCATGGCGCTATAATCGCAATCAAAGCCACCCCACTCGGCAAAGTGGTTTGCAATATCGAAACTCGCAGGTGCCGGCGTAGCATACTCGTAGTCGATAAAAGTCACGCAAGCCGCCGTCTCGGGCTCTTCAGACCCGTTGGATGCACTAGATCGGCGGGAGGCAGCGGCAGACGAGGGCGAAGGCTCGATAATCACGTTGCCGGAGAGGAGGTCGCAATGGGCGAAGACAAACGGGTTGGAGCCACCGACACCAGGCGTATCGCCTAGCATCTTCGTGAGGCTCTCCAACTCGTGCGTCAACTCATCTCGTCGATTCGATTGCGCGGTGGTCGCTATCGGCAGCGCGGAAATCCATTTCTGCATAGTAGTCCACACATTCGGAATGGGCTTGCCTGGCGTGAGTTGTGCCATAGCGGCCAGAGAGGCACGCTTGTTGTCGTTGCTGCTGCTGTGTGAAGAGAGTTGGGATGGCGCGGGACATGTGCTGCTAATACTCGATATAGGTAATGTGGCATGCCATTCTCCCAGCCTTTGAGCTACCCCTCGCCATACTTCTGGCCGACGCAAATCAGCGGGCGTACATACGCTGCCTGATATGAACTTGTATAGGAGACCGTTTTCAAACCGGGCGTAGAGAGAGGGCGCGAGGCCGTGGCGGGCAAGGAGGGAGTGGGACCGAGTCTCCTCTTTGCAGCAGGTTAGCTCCGTGTGCACGATCTGACCTGCTATGGTCACTCACTTTCACGGTCTATGAGGACGTCTGTTCCTTTGCCGTATGCGCGCAGCAAGATGGCATCCTCCTCTACCTCTGCCTTGGAGAGACCTGGTCGCGTGTTCACCGCTTTGAGGAGCTAACCCTTTTCTTAGCCATGTGTCTCGGGAGGGAGAGGAAGCGTGTTGCATGTGCATACCGTATTCGTAATGCCGTCGGTGAATCTCACAAACTCAATCGTATCCTTGGTCTCTCGCCATTCCGGCCGTAGTGTGAGTATGAGGTTGAGGGCCGAGTTGTGCGAGTCTGAATTATCGTAGTACAGCGGTATGTGCCGTAGCGAATCGTAGGGCGATTGGGCCTTGCTCATGGTGACATGCTGTTTCACGTCAGTTGTCAAGTTGGTGGTGGTGTCGTCGGCAAAGAGTGTAGGCCGTCAAAAAATGTCACCTGTCGGCTGTCGCATGTGAAAGGGCAGTCGCTCCCCGTCCAGCGGCAGTCGCAATCGAGCAAGGGCGGTACTCACCAATGGCAAGAGATAATGCTGGAGGTGAATACTGAGAGTGTATAATGCTGTCACCTTGAACAAGCGGATGCGAAGAAACAGTGCTACTACGCAGGAACAAACCACAAAGCGGCTTTCCTGGGGATCGAGGGTCGCGTGGGCCCTTTTCACCTGCCCCTGTTCTAGCCCCGCAAGCAACCGCGCGCCACACGCACGTTAGACCCTGTCCCACCGCCACGCTGACGTTTGTCGTCGTACACATTCTACAGTATCAAGCAGCCCACAGTACGTACAAACCAACAGCTCCATGGGCTTGCCCTCATGTTCTTGCCCAGGCGGCTAACTCGGAAGATGCTGAATGCTGTCTGTCGCTGGATCTGCATGCACAAGACCACCTGCGGGGCTTGTTTTTCGCCGTCACCATTCCACCTTTGCTCGAATGGGGCACCGATTGGTTGCCAACTTCTGCCTTCTTGGACGGGACTAGCACATGCTACGTAGACAATATGGTGCTCGATGACGTTCCTCTCCTCTCCTCGCCTTCTATTAGAGCGCTCAGGTATTGCATGGGTTGCGAATCCTAGTGTCATAATCCTGCATGCAGAGACTTGACCAAGGTAGCCAGCCGGTGTGTCACTGAGAGACGACTTGGATGAGAGACTGAACCTGCTCAAATTGAACTGAAACAAATATGGGAATCCAATAGATTTCCCCATCTTGTGTATATTGCACATTGTATTGCCGCCGCCGCATCTGCTGTATGTCTCGCAGCGTACATGTTCTACATCGTTGATCTCATCTTGTATCTAATCATGTCTGGGTCGTGCTCAATCCGGTCATTCATGTATCGTTATCCACAGATTGGGAGAGAGTAGAGTGGAAGCAAACATGCCAAAGACCTCTCCATCCCAAAGGCCTCAGCATTGCACGCCAAACTTCCTCAGCGTCTCCCTTCCCGTCGTAATCTTCATACCGATTCTGTAATGCGCATGTTCGTTAGCAAAACCCCCAACATGTTACACACAAGAGTAAAACCAAGTACGCACCTTGCATCCAAATCAAAGCCATCCCACTTCGTAACTTCATCAAGCCAGTCCCGACACTCATCGAGCATGTGAGGTCGATTTTCAGGGTGCCCGTCTACATCAGCTTCGCGCCAGACATTCGCGCCCATTTCGTAGCGTGCGCAGGGTGCGGTCCAGTTGTCTTTCAGGGGACCCTTGAATAGGCTCCTGTCGACAGGCAGTATGTCCTTTTTCAAAAGGTCCTTGGCTTCGGTGGTCCGGTCCATGTTCCTAAGCGTAGCGGCGCGGAGGAGGACAAGGATCGACCGTTCATCCAAACCTTCCTTCTCCCAATGCGGGTTTGCGGCTGACTCACTCCATGCGAGATTCTGGAGTGAAACTTGGAGATGATCATCGCGCATTCGCTTATACCCATTCCAGAAATAAATCATTTCTTCGATTGGAGAGACGCCTACTGCGTCGACAAGGTCGCAATCCCATTCTTTAGCCCGTGCTTCCCACTTCTGGATCTTACGAATGACGAAGACATCAAAGGGAAGTTGGCGGGCCATGAACTTCTTCTTACCCGTGTTTTGAATCACCTTCGTCTTGAAAATGTCTTCTGCTTTGGCTGCATACTTCTCAGCCTCGGAAGGGTTTGACTTCATGTTTCGCCGGTAAAGTTCGACGTAAGATGCTCCACATATATAATGGTACAGTCCGTGGCTCCAGTTGTTGAGCGTGATACACTTTTCGAACGCCGAGGCCGTCTTCTCATAGTCGTGCATGTACATTTCGTTCAGGCTGCGTTCGAACCAGCTGAGAGCTTCAAGTTGCTTGAGTGGTGATTCGCCCGCGTCTTCTATGAATTTGACGGCTTTTTCTAGCTCCTTCTCTGAACCCAACATCCGCGCTTCTTCAAGTAGCCAAAGATGGCTCTTTGGGTATTTTTTGCGCATGGCGACCAATAACGCTGTACATTTTTCCTTGGGGTATGATCCTTCACCTGTAGTCGGGAGGATGTCGCAGAAGTTAGTAAATCCGTTCAAATATCCCATGAGCACGACGCCGGCCATTGCTCCATGGATATCATGAAACTTGGTAGCCTGCCACAGCATCCGCATACCGCGTTCCCTATCGCCTTTGAAGCCGACAATCTTCAATAGCGTAGCAAATGAAGGCGGTATAAATGAAAGGAGTAAGAGGAGCATACCAAAACAGAAGTTTGACGCCGAAAGTATGAAGAGATCAACTGGGTGGTCACTAAATGTTGAGATATCTGCTTCGGGGTCGTCTCGACCAGTCAAGGTAAGTTGCTCGAAGTCTTCAATGGCGTCTGGTATCGAGTCCGATGGGTTGTTTTTCGCTGAAGGTAGATCTGGCGCTGAGCTAGAATTGATGTTGAGCGTCCTCTGTGCATTGTCCAGATCGACGTAGGCGCCTTCCCCGACCGCTACGTTCAGATGGCCCTTATATTCTACGGGTATTTCATCACCTTTATGAACCTCTTCAGCATCCACAAAGTCGAAGCCATCATCGCTATCGGTGTCGTTGGTAACATTCTTTGAGCCCACAACCGCGTTTTTCGGTGTAGGCTTCTCGTCTCCATAACTCTGTTGCAGGTTCGCGGTCGATCCAGCAGCACATACTCCAGCCGCAACAGGCTGCCCCGAGCTCTTGAGCGTGCTACCTCCCGTGCTCGAGCGCATTGATCCCGGCTTCGACGAACTCGCGGAGCCGCTGGATTGCAAACTACTCATGCTCCTCTCTTTCAAAAACTTCTTCTCGTTTTCCATGACGTTTTCCAACGTAAGATATGCCTTCCTCAGCTTATAAAAACTCTTGATGGCCTCTGTTAGAGACTCGTTGAGCACGCCCACTACTGCGCTCATCAACTGCGATTCTGCCTGGCATACTGCGTACTCGGTCCCAGGAGGATATATCGGCGATTGGTATGCGTTCGGGTCCTTGTGCGCCCGTCTTTGCTGTTCGTATGCGGAGTTCTCAGCTTGTGACAGGGCGTTCGCAGCTACAACTACAGTCAACTCCCCCTCCCTGTATACTGCCAAAAGGTACGGAGTCAAACCTTCGCGCATGACCTCTTGCTCAAAGCCCAGTGTTGCCCTTATGAAAGTACACACTCCAACTCCTAACTGCGAGTCATAAGTTTGGGCACTCAGTAAGCCGTGCTCGGCCACTCGCGGAGAATATGCACCTGGTGGAAAGGCGAATTGCCTTTGCTCAGAAGCTCTTCGGCTGTTTCGACATCATCATCCATGATATGGGTGACAGCTATACTCGCGTGCTATTAGTCCTATTCGGGATGTATTTGGTGAGGGATCCCATACCACTCATGGCATCCTGTACTAAGGATTATCAGTTGCTGCTGGTCATTCGCGTGGGAGGTGCTCACTATGGGCAAGCTCATCGAGAGCGTTTAAACTTTTCGTATGTATAGGCGTGTGGCCTTTGAGCCACCCCCCAACTTTTAGCATCTTGAAGCTGACAAGCACTCCACGCGGAGCTCTGGAGGTGGGTAATCTAACGCGAGAGAGACCAAACTCAAACACTCATGCAAAAGGTGGAGTAAAGGCTCATGTTACCGTGCGCGTATGCCTAATAACCAACGCAGCGCAAGGATCCGCTTCCTACTGCTTATAGCTTCGTGCGGTCGCTCGGAGCTAAGCAACGTACGTCATCCACAAAGGTCCATTCTTCGGGGCTTACTGGCCGTACTCTCCGAGTGGAAGCCTCAATTAGATCTTGAAACGAGCAGGAACTTCTTTACGCATGAAGAGGTTCCCGCAAGACGTCGGGTAGTACCAAGTGCAATCTCTTGGGGGGCTAAGATTGCTTTGATCTGCGACATCAACAAGTTCTTATCCCCGCGGGGGAGGCTGCACCCACGTGACTTATACGCTAAGCCTGCCATCGCCGCTTCCGCTGCATCACACCTCACGAAACTCACCTACGCCCGAAACACAGTAATCACTAGCCAACGCCTATTTCCAAACTCCGTCCAGCTGCTACAGTCACCTCCTACACATAATCGAATCAGCAAACATGTCCGGCGCAGCACAAGGAGGGAACGCAACCACGAAAGCCGTAGTTAGCGACTCCAAGAATGGCGAGCAACCGCTGGCGCAAGACAAGAAGCCCGCCGCACAACTGGAAGAAGATGATGAGTTTGAGGATTTCCCTGTAGAAGGTAAAACTCTCTTCAAGCATACCAGCTTACCTACCTCGCTCCACGCACCTACACGTACAGATACCAGCCCTTCCAATGCTGCACCCACGCCCCGCATACAAATACAACTTGTCCAACCTCAAATATGACATGTGTCCAGAGAGGTGTGAATCGCTGAAGAGCGCAAGCTGACAATCTACCAGACTGGACAGAAGAAGAGACACAGATTCCCGGTGGCAATGCCCATCTCTGGGAAGAGAGCTGGGATGACGATGACACGAACGAAGATTTTGCAGTACAGCTGAGGTGAGGAGGACATACAAAAATGGATTCGAAGCAAAACTGACAACATGTAGGGAGGAATTGAAGAAGTTGGGGAAATGAACGGACGCCTCACGGGCACGATTCCAAGCGCAAGGCGGCCACCACGACACGAGATTATGAGCACCAAGGAAGGATAGCATGGCGCTCAAGCAGCATCAGCACCAGTGGTATACTTGTGGGAGCATGAATAGGCTCATGGAGCACACCGTCATAGGAAGGACGGCTGAATGCATTCCACTGTATTGAATGAGAAGAGCTAGAGCTACATAATCATAACTTCGCAGATATGCCTTCCACGCTGTTTTGAGCCTGTATCCTTTCGATCGCAAATGATTTACTTACTTGATAGCGCACTCACACCAGGCAGATCCTTGCCCTCAAGCAGCTCAAGCGACGCACCACCACCAGTCGAGACATGGCTCAACTTGTCCTCGACACCGTACTTCGCAGCAACGGTTGCAGTGTCGCCTCCACCGATGATGACAATCTTGCCACTCTGTGCTGCTTCGACGGCCGCATCGAGGGTTTCCTTGGTACCCTTTGCGAACTTTTCGAACTCGAACACACCCGCAGGTCCATTCCAGAGGATGGTTTGAGCTTCGGAGATGGCGTCTTTGTAGAGTTTGATACTCTTGTCGCCGCAGTCGAGACCCATCCAGCCATCCGGAATGCCCTCCTCATCCGTCGCATACCCTGTCTTTGCATCTTTGTCGAACTTATCCGCCGTGATGTAGTCCACAGGTAGCACAATCTTGACATTGTTCTTCTTGGCCTTCTCAACCAAGTCCTTGACTGTCTTGCTGCCCGCCTCGTCGAACAAGCTGTCACCAATCTTCACGCCCTCGAGCGTCTTCTTGAAGGTGAAGGACATGCCACCGCAGATGATAAGACTGTCGACCTTGCCGAGGAGGTTGTCAATCAGTTGAATCTTGTCGGAGACCTTGGCTCCACCGAGGATAGCCAAGAATGGCCTCTTGGGCTCCTCGAGCGCCTTTGCGAAGTAGTCGAGCTCCTTCTTCACAAGGAAACCGGAGGCTTTTTGGGGGAGGTCAACACCAACCATAGAGCTGTGCGCGCGGTGGGCAGTGCCGAAGGCGTCGTCTGCAATTGATTAGCCCTATAAACCCCAGCCTTTTGTAGATACTCACTGATGTACACATCTCCCAGCGCAGTAAGACCCTTCCTAAACTCCTCAACCTGCGCCTTATCCACTTTCTGCTTCTTGCCCTGGTCATCCTTATAGCTGCCCTCTTCCTCAGCATGGAAGCGCAAGTTCTCCAATAGGATGATTTGTCCGCCAGTAGCGCTATTTACAGTGTCCTCGACCTGTTTGCCGACACTGTCGTTTGTGAAAGTCACGCTCTTGCCGAGCAGCTTTTCGAGCTCGGCAACAACCGGCTTGAGACTGTACTTCGGGTTTGGCTTTCCGTCCGGACGGCCGAGGTGGCTCATGAGGATAACGGCTTTGGCGCCATTGTCGATGGCATACTTGATTGTCGGGAGAGCACCGACGATGCGCTGGTTGTTCGTGATCTTCTTGTCGCTGTCGAGAGGGACGTTGAAGTCAACCTGGGTGCTGCGTTCAGAACATATTCTATTTGTGATGACTAGCAATCGAGGATCATTAACTCACTCGGATGAGGACACGCTTGCCCTTGAGGTCGACATCGGCAATCGAGAGCTTGTTGGAGAGAGACATTATGCAGGTATTCTGGTGGTGCGATAGACGCCGTCAATTAAAAGCTCTTTGAAGCTTCGCAATGTTGCGAACTGGGAAATATATACAAGGAAGAGCAGAGAGAGGGCCACTTACTTCGAGGATGTGTGAGGGTAAAGCGTGGGAGACGTGAAGTGCTGGTTGTTGAGCTTTAAAGCGTCATAGGCTTTGGTTTGGTTTGGTGGGGTGAGCTTTGGGTGGTGGGGCAGAGTTCAAACAGAGCTCCCATCTCACCTTATCAAATCACAGAAACGCAAGCGGATCCTGACGTGACCGGACGGTAAAGAAATTGCTAAAAATTCACGCCAGATACCGACCGCTCCGGCCCTGTTTCGTTAAGCGCGGCCAAAGCACACTCCCGCGGCCGAGGGGAGTAGGTACACCGGCTAAGACGCAGGGTTGGAGGTCTTCGATATCTTTTCCAATTTCTGGTCACGAAATGCAAACTACTTGAAGAGGTTTTAGCATCACAAATCAGTGATGAGAATTTGGATGGCACCACAGGTAGGCCCATAGAATGGCTTGATAATTTTCTGATAATCTCATAAGCATAGCATGCGATCGAAACAAACGAGAGATACCGGCAAAGACGAGAACGACCTCCAAACCATGTTGACTAACCCAATGCCGTGACGATGCCCGAACGCCAACTTCCAGAGCCAACTATGCTAAAGCGCTGCACAAGAAGACCAAAAGCAAGACATGGGATATGTAAGGGATACCGTTCTACGAGGTGAATCTAGGCTTCTTCGGCGGAGTTCGTGAGGGAGAGGTATGCTGTCCAGGCAATACCAACGGTCGAGACAAAGGGCTGGCAAAACTGTCAGTACTTAAGAACCTAAAATGAGCCGCTCAGGAACCTACAATCTGGTACTGAATAGGCATAACCCGGAAGTTGATAATCTGCACCATCGGCCAGACCATGAAATTGGCCTTCAGCGCAGGAACATAAACATCCTGGAATTTCCTCTGCACGGCCCTCTTCCCGCCTCCCTCCGCAACTGTCATGAACGTGAAGAAGGCGGCCAGACCCGCTGGCGCAAACAGGAACTGATCGAACGCTACCCTCTTCAGCGCCGGCAACCATGTCGCTGTCTTTGTAACCGGGAAGGTGGACGACAGGAATCGGAACCATCGATGTTGGAGAGGTGACATAAGGAAACCGTAGGACATGAAGCGTGTTGTGCGCTCGAAGTCAAAGGGTGGAGGTAGTTTCTTGGAGTCGGGAATGAGATCGTGGTCGGAGAAGGGGTTGCGCCTATCGAGGTCATGAATTTCAATGGCAAGGAAGTCGTCCTTGTCCGGGCCGCCCTTTTTGCGGACGGCGCGTTCGCGAACAGCGGTCAGTGTTTGGGCTACGGTATCTGCGATGCCACCCAGCACCTGGAAGTTGTGTCAGCTTGAATCCCCAACGCCGTACGTATATACATGAACGATTATAGTGTGGGAAAAAGATTGTGGTATGGATCGCGAGATAGCATCGATGTAGATGAAGCCCGGTGGCACGAATGGAGTACATACAGCGTTGGTGATCATTGTGGTAAGGACTACATATTGTTAGTCAAGGTGCAAATATCCCACGACGCCCGAGTCTTCTCACCTGGTCGTTGCGAATAGTAGCTATTGTACTTTCGCGCCAGGAGCGATACGGCAGCCATTTGTAGGAGGAATACGGCGGCGTGGAGTAGAGGCTGTTTAGGCGTTAATAGGTATTCGGGCGATGATGAGGTAGGTTGCCCACAATCTTTCCGTAAATCCAGCGACTGTTGAGTTGGTATAGTACTCGTCGGCGAGAGCTGTCCATGATGGTCGTGCGTGCAAAGTAGCGCAGTTGAAAATCGAAGATCGCAATGACGTTCACAAAACGTTAGCTAGGAGGTGGAGCGCGACCCGTGCGCCCTTTACCCACACTTTCTATTGCGGCTCTCAGCGCGATGCAGTGTAAGAGATAAGTAATGGTATTGCGATAAGAAACAAGGTCGTCACAAAGCACATGTAAGTCTGTCAAGCGCGTGCTGGGGACAGTAGCGGGAGGGGTCTCGGGACTGAATGAAGGGGAGGCGTAGTAACAACGGGCCGAAAGCCACCGCTCGACTAAGCACGCATGCATGACCTCGGGACCAGTTTCAGACTAAGCGAAGAAGACATTCGGGTTGAGTTGCGATTCCGGTTAAGCATACAGGATATGCACGTCGCCTATTCTTGCTTGGGCATTGGATTGTAGTCTCGCCTTGTCCGCAGTAGTCTACGCGAGAGACCATAACCCGTCCTACAATACCTCTACCTCCCATCTAGTTCCTAAACAGTTGCTAATCAGCTTCACGTCTTCGTAGAGCGGCAATCAACCATGTATTATCTGAGCCAGAAGGCTCTCGACTGGAGCACCAAAGCCGATTGCATCACCCGTATGATAGCTCCAAGGCTTGTCAATGATGGACAACTCTATATGTGTGTTATATGCTCTGACTATTATCCTCTTTCTCTACTGCTACAATACTTGGTAGGTCGCGGATGTCTGCAGTCTCATTCGTTGCTAGATCGATGACGCGAAT
Organism: Cucurbitaria berberidis CBS 394.84; assembly: GCF_010015615.1. NCBI lineage: Eukaryota > Fungi > Ascomycota > Dothideomycetes > Pleosporales > Cucurbitariaceae > Cucurbitaria > Cucurbitaria berberidis. The sequence goes on along the minus strand of NW_024468940.1, from coordinate 1,443,624 downwards.
CGACTCTACAGACAACGCGCCGGTAGAGAGGGCAAGGAACTTCAGATCAGCAGTATAGCATGAGCCAGGTGATAGTTGCCTACATAGTCAGCATTCATACTTCCAAGGAGCTGTTTTACTCAGTGTCACTCACCCTAGCCGAATGTCGGTGGTCAGGCAAATCAGTTCTGCTGTTTCCGTTCTAGCACTCTTTTGTTTTGCATAAATAATGTTCTCGTCTATCACGGCAGCTGCGAGAAGATCCTTCTTTTCCGTTGCGTGGCCACTTGTGGAGGATATCGAAGGGTGTGACTGGTGGCTTTCATAATCTCTCTTTCTCTTCGAGATCACTATTACCGCTAGTTTGCGTATCTTGTCCGAACGATTGACCATGAAAACGTCCCATGTAAAAATCTCCCCGACTCGTACTCTGGGAGGTCCTGATACTGTAAGGGTAACGTTGATATCGTTATGCGATGTGTTGTTATCTTGCTGACTTTGTGTATCATGTACTGGAAGTGAATCGGGGTTCGGCGCTTTTGAATTCGGCGCCGTGGAGCCGCTCAGTGTCTGGGGGGCTCTGATTAGGCTAGATATCTGTTCGTTTGTGAAGTCGACAGGAGTCTTCCATTCAATCGCGATGTTTGGCCTGCAGTCTGTGGATATCAAAACTTGTGCCTCGATGTTCAAGATCAGAAAGCACTCTTTATTCCCGAGTGCCGGTTTCCCGTCGGAGGTTAGATCAGGAGTGATCTTATATAGGTATGTCAAGTGGTCGCCTGGGCCATGGAGTGCTGTCGTGTTTTCTCGATCTGACAAGGGTTTGACCTGGCCGCCGTGCAATGTTAGGGCTACTTTGCTGATTTTGACATGGTATGCAGCAAACTGTGCAACTTCCAGATCCAACGAAGCCATCAAAGACAAATCGCTCAGCGATGTTTGCACTCGTGAATACCTCATCCTCCATATTAAAGGTGGCAGTACTCGGAAGAGAAGTCGTTGTCCATTGCGAATCGGACGAACCATCTCTCTCGCGAAAGGAGCGCTTGGGGTAACCTTGTTGATTCGCATTGCCGACAATCGAGGATGTATGCCGGCTAGGGCAGGATCGTTCTCAAATGCCTGAAGCAGGTTGAGTGCTGTAGGCACTCCGCTTGGTAAATACTCGTCTTCCAAGACATTCTTCTTAGGTCTCTCAGCGGGCTTGAAGGTAGCCGTAGGCTGGAAATAGACTGCAGGTCTATGAAATCGTCCCTGCGGTCGAGCTACTTGATGTCAGATAAGATCATACAACAACTCGTTTTACTCACATATGAACACCTCAACCTTCCAAATAACGTAAGTACAAGTATCGTCTCCCTCTCCGTGACGGATAACGGTGGGCTCATCGTCGTCTTTGATAACGCCTGAGTAAATGATCTCTTTAGGAGCAGTTTTGGGCTCATTTTCAAGTGGCGGTGCGGTACTGAATGCAAAAGCCTCCACGATGACCACTAGCCTGGCAAGATATGATTTCAGAATGTCATCCTCGAGCAATGGAGTCCGGAACACGACGTATACCGATAGTAGTTCATCTAGAAGCCTATGTATGAGTAAGATATTTGCTAAAGGTGCGTGGCCTGTGTGGTACGTACCGAGAAGTAGGACTTGTCTTTGTGACACGAATGGTAACACCGAGCCATTATCGTCTTCTATAACTCCGTCCCAGGAGCTTAACTCGTCCTCGATGTCGATGTCGGAGCTTGCAGGTACCACGGCCTCAAGCACGGAGCTTTCTACAAACTCGGCGCTTCCGCGAGGTAGCGTTTCTGCAGGGCTCTCAGTCATTCTTGCCCTCAGACTAGCCAAAGAATTGATTGATATTTGAATGACGAAAGTCAAGTGAGGCTCACGTGCAGGGAGGTGCCTGAGCTGAGCCGTAGTTCAACCGGCTGAAGGCCCGTGCTCCAAAACTTATCTGCACAGCCGTTGCGACAGATCGCGAAAGCCAACAGCCTTTTCGCTCTCAACCTCTCGACGCGATGAACGGGTATCCGCCCCCGATGGCGCCGCCTGTCTCCCCCTGGAAGGCTGTGCGAACCGACGATGGAAAAGAGTACTACTTTAATGCGGCTACCAACCTCACAACATGGGACAAGCCCGACGAATTGAAGGACGAAGTTGAAGTATGCAGCATCCTTCCTTGCTCAAAGACCTTGCTGACTCCCCACAGCGTGCAATCACTGGTACGGGATGGGCTATACACAAAGCCGACGACAAGAGATACTTCTACCACACGCAGTCGAAAGAGACGACCTGGTCCGTTCCCGACATTGTCCAGAAGAACATCGACCGAAACAGGCAGAACCAGCCGCCTCAGCGCCCACCTCCTCCAGGCCCTTCCGGCTGGGCTGCTGGGCCTTCTGCACACCCTCCTTCGTACGACAACAGGCGCCCCGAACGCGACGAGTACCGGCCAGACCGCCATGAACGTGAGCGAGACCGCGACCGCGAATCAGGATTCGGCGGCGACAGGCCGAACATCAGCTTCACAACCGGTACCGAGCTCCAGTTCTCCACCCCCCAGGAGGCCGAAGCTGCATTCATGAAGGTGCTTAGGCAAATGAAGGTACAGCCCGATTGGAGCTGGCAGCAAGCTGTGCGCGCTGGTATCCACGACCCGAATTGGCGCGCCATTGCTGAGCCGGAGAAGCGTGAAGAAGCTTTTAAAAAATACTGCGAAGACCTGCGAGCCCAAGAGAAGCACAAGGAGCAGGATCGCCAGGCTAAGCTGCGTGCCGACTTTACTGCCATGCTCCGCTCGCATCCTGAAATCAAGTATTATACGCGTTGGAGGACGGCTCTGCCAATCATTGAAGAAGAGACCATCTTCCGCTCCGCCAAGGATGAGAGTGAGCGAAGATCGCTCTTCGAAGAATACATTCTCTCGCTAAAAAAGGCACACGAGGAGAAGGAAGCGGAGAGTAGACGGTCAGCACTCGATGAGGTCCTGGGTTTGCTACAAGGCCTTGATCTGGAACCATTCACGCGCTGGCAGACCGCCGAAGAGAAGCTGGAGCACAACGATGAGTTCAACAACGAGAGATTTCAGTCCTTGACTCGAATGGATGTCCTGAACCAGTTCGAAAAGCACATCAGGCAGCTTCAGCGCGAGCACAACGATCGGGTGCAAGCTGACAGGCGTGTCAAGCATCGTTTGGAGCGTAAGAATCGAGATGCATTTATAGTACTTTTACATGAACTGAGGGACAACCGTAAACTCAGGTCCGGTACAAAGTGGAAGGACATTCACGACGACATTCAGGACGATCCTCGGTACATTGCCATGCTTGGGCAGAGTGGATCCTCGCCAGTCGACCTATTCTGGGATGCTTTGGAAGAGGAAGAGGGCAAATTCCGTACCCTGCGCCGCTATGCCCTGGATGTACTGGAGGTAAATTGACACTATCCCACCTGATGTTAACAGTTGCTAACACTACCACTAGCAACAACGCTTCGAGGTCACAACATCGACCCCCGTGGAAGAATTCCTAAGTGTCATGCGAACAGATCCTCGCACAGCTAACATTGACGAGCAGTCGATGCACAGCATCTACAATTACGTGATTACCAAAGTGAAGAAACGAGAAGAGGACGAGCGCCGAGACGAAGAGCATAACGAACGCTATGCCATGGACAGCCTACGTTCTGTCATCAAGCGACTTGATCCGCCAGTGTCGCTTTCAGACACTTGGGAAGTGGTACGTCCCCGTGTTGAAAAGGCAGACGAGTACCGCGCACTGAAATCAGATACCCTTCGCGAATCCGTCTTTGACAAGTACATACGCCGTCTAAAGGAGAAGGAGAGCGATCGACGGGACCGCAGCAGACGTGATGATCGCGACCGTGACAGGGACAGGCGCGATCGAGATCGTGAGTACCGCAACGGACATTCTGACTCTCACCGTCGTCATCGTACACGTACTCGCTCACCTGAACATGATCCGTACGCTGCAGAGCGTCGGCGAGCTCAACAGGATAGGGAGGCGCGTTACAGGAACAACGATAGCACAGGATTGTCTCCACCTCCACGCCGCGAACGGCGCGAGGACGATCGGTATGATCGCTCTCGCCGGAGCCCTGCTGGTGATCATTACGGACGGGAGCGTCGCGAGCGCGAGGCTGAGCGTGAGCGATCTTATGTTAGCAGAGCCGACCCACGTGAGGCTAGTGTCAGCTTGTTAGATTACGGGGATAGTGGCGGTCGCACTTCATCAACCAGGCGCCGCCGGGAGAGCGACGAGAGCACGAGTAAGCGCGATCGCGACGCCAAGGTACGTTCTTTGTTCACAGTTCTGAGTGTATGAGTATGATGCTGACCATATAGCGTGCTCGCCACTCTCCTCGCGCCGACCGCAAGTCGAAGACCCCCGTTCCTGAGCCACCTAAGAAGGAAGAAGAAGAAAACCGCGCCATTCGGTCCGGAAGCGAAGAGGGTGAGATTGAAGAAGACTAGAAGTTTTCTGCATTCCTGCCCTTTCGCGATGGGAAACGAGGACGCTCAGTCCGGCGAAGGATTGTGGCACCTTGATCAAAAGTAAGTGCGATGTGTCTCTTTCTTTCCATAGCTATATAGTTGCTCGGCTTCACAGGTGCCAGCATATCAGCTAAGGCTTTTGTATCTTAATATTTGAGCAGATGGTCTCCGTCTCTATTACCAATAGAATATCTATGATACTAGCATCGCTCACATTTTCATTTCTGCCAGCGTCTTCTCACTATTCTGTCTTACTCACGCTGTTAAAAATAATGGTATATATTCTTAATATACTGTTTCTACTTGACTTAGCGTAATTACAACATCAAATCATCCCTACCCCTACCCACTGTAATATTAATACATACGCGTAATCAGTTGTAGGCATGTGTCGACAGATAACCTCGCTCATTTGTCAAAGAAGGTTGCACAGTTGACATTTATTGCCTGCTACTTCCTTCAAACTGCGTGAAGTAGCCCATAAGTATAGGTGCTGCGGGAAGTCGTTACAAACTAAACAAGTAAATATGGTGTCAGCATTAAGGGACGCACTACTCAATGAGACAGAGTGATTACCGCGGCTTGCAGAGGAATAGAAACGATCTTGAGCGTCGTATATTTGACTTGGCTTCTCAAAGTCAAGTTTAACGGTAAGGCCGGGCGGGTGCATGCTTGAACGACTTGAGATTTTGAGACAAGAGTAGATCGTGGACTGGTGTGAGTGAAACTTTGTTACCTATCCACGCGCCACTTATCGGGAAAAGTATGATGTAATGATAGTAGAAGATTATATTCAAAGACGAGGAAGGAATGGTGGTTGCAGGCTCCCATGGATACATACCAGCTCGTCTGCCCCACTCTAGTGCCCCTCCTCGTCACGAACAGCGAACGCGGGGCAGGCTCGACGGCAGTCTCAACACCACCTTCAAGTACGAACACAACCACTTCCTCACAACCCCTCAACTCACCGCCAAAATGTTCAAGAAAGAGTAATTCTCCCTTCTCTCCTCTCGTAGGACATCATCATCTAATATCCTGCAGTATAACCTCGGGCGCCAAATCCAAAGTAAAATCCAGCGCCCAGCGCGCCATCCGCTCCAAAGTCCTCGAGTCCTACCCCAAGCTAGAACCTTACATCGAAGACATTCTCCCTAAGAAGGAGCAACTAGACCTTGTCAAGCTGCCGGACCGCGTCTCGCTCTACACTTTGCATGGCACGCCGCTATTCTTCCAACACATGGACGACGCCATCCTCCCACATCTAACCCTCGTACACAAATACCCCCACGCATTCAACCGCCTACGTATCGATCGCGGCGCTATCCGCTTCGTTCTCTCGGGTGCTACGCTTATGGCTCCGGGACTCACTTCGCCAGGAGGAAGAATACCAGACGCCAGCTTGTCCGCGGAAGACAAGGAAGTGTATGGTGAGCAAGACTTGGAGCCGGGAAGTGCGGTGGTAATTGAAGCCGAGGGGAAGGATACGGCTTGCATGGTGGGTGTGTTGAAGATGGGTACGAAGGAGATGAAGGAGGTAAAGAAGGGACAAGCGTGCGAGGCGGGACATTATTTGGGGGATGGGCTTTGGGCATTGAAGTTGGATTGAGGAGCGAAAGAGGTAGGAGAGCTTGAGACAAGTAGCTAAGCATACAATGGCGACATGAGCTTCCTTAGCTCAAAGTGTTGAGATCAAGATGATGGACCTAAAGATGAGTAGATCAGAGGTACCTGAGCCCATGGAGGGTTCGGGGAATTCGGAGAAGGGCTGTCTACACGAGATGAGTAGGACAGATTAGCTCGCAGACTTGGTATCAAGCATATTCATACTGGAAGTGAACATGGTATCATAGATCTAGTCGTGATACGTCGACTACTCAATCCATGCGGATGCTACCCAGTTCCGCATATGTACTACTGCCGTCTCTGTCTCTCACGTTAGCACTTTATTGTGGCGCTCCTCGACCAGCACCTCGACCAGCACCTCCTCCAGCGCCTCCACCCATGAAGTTTCTTGCCCTATCTCAATGTTAGCTGTAACCACCGCGCACCCTCTGCACAACTTACATGTCAGCCAAATTTGGATCACTCATAAGATCCTGCAAATTGGGCATCCCACCACCACCGCCGCCGCCGTCTCCTCCACCTCCTCCACCTCCACGCCCTCCAAACTGCTGTGCCATCTCTGCTATCCTCGGGTTATTCATGAGATTGCTCATCATATCCGGGTTGCTCATAAGATTCTGTGCCATCTGCCTCATCATCGGGTTCTGCATGAGACCAGCCAGGTCGGGCATACCACCTCCCCCTCCACCACCTCCACCTAGCATACCAGCCAGCGAACTCAGGTCGGGCATGCCACCACCGCCAGGCGCGCCTCGAGGTGTATCTTCATCAGGTGCACCAACATCACCGCCCTCCTCCTCATACTTCTTCTTCGCTGTCTCGTAACCTTTACGCATGACTTCTGAACCACCACCTTCGGCGTCCATGCCCGATTTGTATGCCTCCATAGCACCCTTTGCGTCGCCTAAGACATATTTTGCAAGGCCGAGGCGCGACCAGGCCTTGGAGTAGTTTGGATCGGCAGCGACTGCCATTTCGGCGTCTTCTTTCGCAAGCTCGTGCTTGCCCTGGCCTGAGTATGCGGCAGCGCGGTTGGAGAGGTATATGGGATTGAGCGGAACGACTTCGAGTGCGGCGGTGTAGTGCTTAATAGCGCTGTCGTAGTCTTTCTTCTTCATGGCCTCGTTGCCCAGACCTTTCAGACGCTCTGCTTCGGTTTTGTTTGGTCCTCCAGGTGCTGGAGCATTGGCTGCTGGTGTCTGCGGTGTGGCGGGCCGCGCTTCTGAGGCAGACGAACTTCCTTCCGTTGAGGCGGTCGTCTTTCCCTTGAGCTTTTCGTATACGTTGTAGATTGCGAGCAGATTTTGGCCGCCCAGTGCGTCCTTTTTTGCAGCCTCGTCGTCAACATCGACTTTAAACGCTTCGGTGATGCAGTTCGCGGCAACTTCGAGCTGTTCGGCATCGTCGGGAGCTACTGATCCGTCTGTCTGTGAGGTTTGGAGGAAGTCAAGGATTGCGAGCGCGAGGCGCTTCTTGGATTGGTTGGTTGCCTGGAAACTGTAAGAAACTGTATAGGTACGTGTTAGCTTGAGGCGGGGCAGCTAGCTCACCATAATGGCAATTAGAGTGGTAGTGTGAGGCGAAGTTGCAAGCTACAGTAAGAAGGGAAATAGTAAAGAGTCTGATTATCTCAAAAGAACAGGAAGACGTGTTCGATGTGAAGAAGGCAAACGTGCAACGCAAAGTGTATTTGGACTCGAAGCTTCCTTCACGTTAGGTCATTGGCGGGGCTGCCAAGCTAAGCCCGCTAGCTTCACGTGCATGGATGCAGATAGCACCAAGTAGAGTGTAATTCTCATTATGCAGAACCTTGTTGATATAGTTGCGCCGCCTAATGCATCCATGGTACATAGCTACTCTTACAGCTCCCCCCAGAATATATAACACAAGATCGAAGGTGAGATGCCAGAATACAGAATATACAGTCGATCAGTCGTCGCTGAGACCTTCCCATGCGCCCTTCTTTTTCTCTTGCGGCCACAATGAACCGATCCAAGAGCTTTCTTTTGCAGGAGATGTATTGTTTGCTCGCTCATCCACACCAGCATCTAATGCGAATCTCCTCATACGCTCAGCGATTCTTGGGTCGAGCACCATGTCGTCTAACCATACCCTCTCCTTCTTGTCGTCCTCTTCGCGCTTTCGCGCTGTTTTGTGCCAATCAGGTTCTTCATGCTCGAGTAACCGCTGTTGCTCCCATTGAGCGCTACTATGACCATTCTCGTCGCTGGTGACAGACGCTCCTGATGTTTCAAACGGTCGATATACTCCAAGTACAGCAGCAGCAGTCTCCCTGCCAATGACATCCGCCGCTTGACGCCTGTTCAGGAAGCGGTACATACGTATCGGAAAATTGAAGAAGCCGAGAAGGTGCGGGAAGGGTATGATAGCGGCGGGACCCAGCGCTTGAGGGCAGCTTCGGGACAGTGTTGAATTTTCGTATTCGGCTGTGGTGATAAAGGGTGGTGGTTGCTTCTTCTTCTTGGGCTTGTTCTCCTCCTCTTTTGGCTTCTCGGCTTCGTCTGTTTTGGGGGCTTCGGCAGCAGCGGTAGGAGATGCGTCGTCAGTCGCGACAGGAGGTGCGGTGACCTCAGTGGTAGGCTCGCGAGGCTCAAGTGTCGCTCCCGGGGCGGGCAGCTCCGTAGCAGCTGGAGCCTCAATAGCTTCTGCTGGTAGTGTAGGAGCGTCCAAAGGTCCTAGCCAGCCTTCATGTAGCCCTCTGACGTACTCTTTCCACGTGTGCCTCCCAATAACAATGTCTCCACCCGGACCATCCCACTCCTTAACACCAGCTCTCTGCCTCGTTGCCTCTAGCAACTCCTCACTTCCCTCCTCTATCGGCTCACTACTCGTCTCCCCCCTCTTCTTCCTCAACTTGCGTATTCTCTCCGCCAACCCAGCCCGCACATCTCCTTCTCTCCTCCCCTCAATCGCATCCCAATCCAGCGCCGCGGCAACCAGTATTGGCTTCACATATTCGTGAAAGTGGTCGCGTGCAGGTACCAGTCCATCTGCCGGCGGTGCAGACACAAACACGGTAAGCGTCCGGGGGAGCTGTTGCGTGTCTAGTGGTTCTTGTGCAATGTGTTCGACAACCCTAGCCCATTTCTTCTGTATGCGCTTTTTCTCGCGACGATCGTACATCACGGCGGCGGTCCAGGACCCAGTTATGGAGAGGAATATCATCCAGTTCCGCGATGGTAGCTTCATGCGGAAATTTGGTAGACCTAGGATACCATTAGATAGAGTTGCCTAAATAAAAATGTGATGCGCACCCATCATCTTCCACACAGGATTCGGAGGTTTCTGGGGTTTGCTAGGCCCGGTGGACCCGCCGCCAGCTGCAGCAGCCTTCGCATCCGGTTCAGCCATGTCGGACGCTGGGTGTGATGATGTAGGAGGTTTTGGGCCAAAGTTTTCGGAGAGCGGAATTGAATCGGAGCAGCAAGCTAGCCGACTGCTCCCAAAAAACTGGCTAGGCGAGTCTTAGCTCACCACAACAGCCATATGTCCTTTCTACCCCGAGACTTATATATTACAAAAAGGAAGACTGCTGCTGTTCTTTTTCCTGTAAGGAAGAGCAAAAAAGTGCAAAAAAAGATACTATATGGCGGTACTGGGAACTGTAGACATGTTAGTATGTCTCAGACCGCATATTTTGGAATACAACGTACTCGAACCCAGGCTGGCGCGGATCGAAGATCAGGTGCTTTTGAGAGCACCGCCAAACCACAACGCGACGTCATACCACTAGACCATACCACCGTAACGTGCTTTCGGTGAATTGTTGAAGAGTTGGAAAATTTGTGCGAATATATACTGACAGTGCAGAGAACGAGCGGTGCTGCTGTGTGATGCGGGTGCTAATCTAGATTTTCTCTAGAGCCTATGTGGGGGGGCCCCTCTTGTGACACATTTGCCCCTCTCTTTTATTGCAACTACAGATAACAAGTGAGGCCTGAACACACAGTATTTGCACAGCTATCTGTCACCAGAAGTTCTATCTGTATCACACTAGGGAAGACTATGCTACTTTGAATACACGCAGGCTTCTATCGTCAGGTCTCCGCCACCCGCCCTTCAATATCCGAACAATTTGCATATTCGTCCAACCCCTTATTGGCCATCATCATGGGATTCATCCGTTATCGCCCCCTTATCTTGATATTGTGAGCTGATCTATACGGCACTTTTTACCTTTGCAGTATGTTTTCTCCTCGCTTGACCGACGCGATTAGGACGCGAATAGGAATTAGCTGACAGAGGAGTACGACGAGTATGTCAACCTACTGCCAATAACTTATTATTGTAGTAGAGATTAAAATAGCAGCTGTTGAATCTTCTTTTGACTGACTGATAGTGAAGCCTATGCTGATTTTCTTCTTCAGTTCATATTGCTTAAATGTTACTCTACTTTAAGACAGCCTGGAGACAATTCAAGTATTTAACAACCTCAGAGAGCTCGGTTTCAAATGCTTGTAAGCTTCTTGTTGATATATCATAGAGGCCCGATCGTGTGCAGGGCAAACTGGGTCAGCTACAGGTGACTATACTCGATACAGTAGGAGTTGATGAATCCACGATAGCTCCTCAACTCTTCTTAGTAGTTGACAGGCCTTTGTAATTCGAGCATTCCTCGGTCAGTATCTTGTGTTTATACACCACTACATAGAACTGGCCCAAACCAGCACAGCCTGCTACCATAAGAACACGGTAAATTTATACACTGTACTGTCCTAAAATCTTCTATTTATATGTGTAGCTTAGACCGTTTCAGTGCGAATGCTGCCCTTCTCATGTTTGACTTGCTCTGCATGATGCATGGCCTTGATGGCATCATTTTCCAGGTGCATGCTCAATCCAATTTCCCTCCTTGCCTCCGCAAGTGCGATAGCATCCTCCGCGCCGGTTCGGGAGCCAAATACGCGGTCCATCTCTTCTAGTGTGGCTCCTTTAGTCTCAGGTAAGCAAAAGTGAACCCACACCATGCCCGCGGCCAAGAAGACGGCGAAGAAGATATACGTTCCCCATGTCCAGGTCTTCAATAAAGGAGGGACAATGAAGGCAACTACAAAATTATTGAGCTAAATGCGATCAGCGACTGTAGATATCATGAAGAGTTGAAGAAAACATACCCAGTTACTTGAAGCGCCGATAGACGCGCCCTTGGATCGAATAGAAAGCGGGAAGATTTCTGAGATCAGAGTCCACGAAACAGGGCCCCAAGTAGCACCAAATGCACCAACATAAATCCAGATGAAGGCGACAACGACCCAACCTTCTGCAGCATGCTCAGCCCAGTTGTGTCGGAACTTAGCGACCATAATACCAGCGATGACCATAGAGCACCACATGACGGCAGAACCGACTTGAAGCATGGGCTTACGACCAAACTTGTCAATAACAGCCATGGCTGGTATAGTGCTGACGAAGAAGATGACACCAGTCACACCAGTAGCAAGCATCGCTTGCGTTCCGCCAGTAAGGCCGACAGACTGGAAGACGTTGGAGGCGTAATAGATAATGGCGTCGATGCCACTCCACTGTTGGAAGAACATGACCAACCAAGCCGTGGATACACGCTTGAAGTTATCCCGGGTCTTGAATATCTGGTAGTATTGCGCAAACTCCCGGACAAAGACGCTACCCTGCTCTTTCGCGGCCAGGTTGGGGAAATTCTTTTGGAAGTTGCGGTGCTCAAAGAGAGTCTCCGCCTTGATCTCAAGGAACTCGATTTGAACGAGCTCATGCTCTACCGGTAGCTTACGGAGATAGGAGAGGGTCTTGAGACCTTCCTCATCGCGGCCCTTCTTGATCAACCATCGAGGAGAGAAGGGGAGCCACCATATCCCAACGGCAAGAATGGCAGCTGGGATACCTTGGATGATGGAGGGCAACATCCAGGCGATGTTCTTTTGACCTTCTCCAATACCCCCGATGTAGTTGCAGGCGTAGCCGATCCAGAAGGACAACATGATTCCGATGATAGTAGCGAATTGATAGAAAGAGACGATCATGCCTCGGAGTTCAGGAGGGGCAATCTCAGCGTTGTAGAGCGGGCCAACTCCAGAGAAGGTTCCGACACCAATACCAGTAAAGAACCTTCCAGCGTACAACATGGCCGGGTTGTGGTGCGTAGCTCCGATGTACAAGTAGGAGCCCAGTGTGACCCAACAGCAGGCGCTGAACATGGTGTACTTCCGTGAGAATACCTCACCAAAAACACCAGCACTAAGTGAGCCGAGGATACCACCGAGTTGGAGAATGGATGTCAACCAGCCAGTTGCCCCAGGCGAATCTACAATTGAAGGGAAGTTGTCCTTAAATCGCGTCATGACTAGAGATTGGCCAAGCACACCCTGCTGGTAGCCATATTCGAAACCACCTAGGCTATGATTTCGTTAGCAGGCGAGTATGATTTTAACAGAGCAAATCCTTACGAGGCAAAGAATGCGATGATCAAAATCTTCGGGTTGTTTATTATAGTCCTCCATCTATTCTTGTAGGCGGCCTGGGTGCGGACTTGAGCCGATGTGATTGAAGCATTGTCCATGATGCTAGCCCTGGTGCAACAGGAGCGGGCAATGGGATTGGTAATATAATATGATATATAGGCATTTAATGATTTAGGATCATCGCCATTATATACATGACTTTTGTCACCCCATCATGTTAGGCCGTCCATAAGGATTTTTTTCTTCTTAGGCACATGGAGTGGTTGACCCGCATAGCCGCATGATGGTGAGATCGCGGGCCCCCCAGACTCCACCGGCCCCAGGAAAGCCATAAACTAATAATCCCTGTGCTTGTTTGTGAGATGGGGAAACATTCCCCGCGTCGGAAGTAGTTGCCAACAAAAGACGCATTATGTAGCATCCTGGTGGGGCGGCGTCGTGGTGCCAGAGCGCTCCTGGTTAGGAGCGTTACATTTTGGACTGCTTAAGGCGACACGCGGGGTCATGTGTCGGTTGGTTTTGCTAGTCCCTGTGGAGATGTTCAGGGGAAATGAAGACGCTGGGGATTCCCGAAGCTTAGCCGTCGGAACGGTGACTAATTAATTCCTACTCACTGGGACTCCGTCCAGGGTGCGAGAAAATAGTTGTAAACTTCGGAGAGCTCTCTGCAAACGCATCCATCAAGGGTGATTTGTTTTGTAGATTGGCCACGTAGTGATATAGGCTTTGTCAGTTAAGCTTACGGTACTCATTCCTCAACATATTGCGAATGCAACGTCGCTGTTGCGCGTTCGTCTTTGCTTAAACTGTGAGAGGAAGGACATCCCAGTTTCAACTGTGTGGTTCGCTGCATGCACATACCCAGTAGTAATCATGATTGAATCCGTGCGTAGGGTAGGCAGGGGCTGGTAGATAGTGGATGAGGCGATAGGGCGCGGTCGCCATTCCCGCTCCTGAGCGACGATAACCCACCTGGGATCGTGCTTCTCGACGCGATTGCATGTTATCACCTAGCTATCCCCCACAACTTTCCTTAGACACCTGGAATATGAAATATGATCTTTTAATTATTGTATTGCCTTTATAAACAGAATAGCCCCTTTTGCGATTCGTCTAGTCCAAGGATGGCGAGCACCTACACGTGGTTACGGATGTCGATTCGACCCATCACCACGCATTGTTCACTATCCGGAAGCTAAAAGCGTAAGAAAAGGGAGATTGACATGGTTTTCTGCGTATCAATATGACGAACAAGACTATGACTCGAAGTCTGAGCTGCCTCTCTTCCAAGTTGAGCTTGGAGGTACTATGTACCATACGCTCAAAATGATTGTTTCCACGACAGCAGTCATCAACACCCTCAGAAGCAAACTCTATCTACTTTCAAGCTTATTCGAGCCTCAAGAAGATATTGGATACTCTTCCCGAGTTATGTTGATCCTTGCTGGCGGATAGGGTTTTATGACTCACCCATGGAGACAACAACAACAACATGTGCCTCCAGCTGTCTTCCTTCAACACATTTTTGAAAATTAATCAACACAACTTCAGAGTACCCTGAAGGCTCTCAGACTATTCTCATGGCTCCACTTTGCTATCAGCAGCTCGACGAAGCGCGCGAGCTTACCGAGCAGCAGCTCTCACAGCAAGTTCTATCTCGGATTAGTCTGAAGAATGAATCCTTACTGAAGACCACCACACAGGGTCCTTCTCGATCGCAATACTGAGCTGTCTCAACTTACACACCAACGCAAATACTCCACCGTACTCAATGCGCACAACATCTGGGCTCCGCAATTGTACGATGCAATTCTAAGATACGCCACCGCCGCAAACTTGACAGTCGTTTCTCGAGTCCTCAAACTCCCCCGCGAGATCCGCGACACAATATATACGCACCTCTGGGATAGTGGCGGGCAGCAAGACTTTCAAAGAGATCTGTTATATTGGTGGGAACACTTTGACCAGCCATGGGTAATTAGGGGCATACATCCATGTGAATCATTCGGGAAGACAGGCGCCACGGATCTCAAACCACCATATTTCGTTGACCAGGCGTTTTTTGGTGCGGACTTCGCCAGAGAAGTCCTTGTACGGCTGCAGGACACCGTTGGAAAGGATCTACGACCCTGCGAAAGGAATCCGATTGCGGAATTCTCCTTGATTGACGCATCAATAGAGGCGTTCGTTAAGAAGGACGCGTTTGGCGTGGGAAAGACTATGGAAGAGCTAGTCCGAAATTTGGACCTCCGGATCAACTTCCAATGCGATGTTCTCGATGAATATGCCGAGGACAATGGCGACGTCGAAGACATTGCTAACTATGATAAAACGCAGAACCACATGTCAAGTGAACTTGCGAGGCAAAACCACATCGCTGAGCTCGAAGAAGGCATAACGGCGCTTTTGAGTATCCCATACTCTGACCGTATCACCATTCACGACGGCCAAATGAAACAACTCTCGTCCAGACCAAGAATTATCACACTGGTGATACGGCAAGAATGTGCCATCGATATTTCTGTTAGCCTCGTACCAATCCTGCGACTTGTCGCCCGCGCACGCAAGGGCTTGAGCAGAACCGGGTTCACGATGAAAATTCTATATCATAATGATGAGATTGGACTAAAGATCCTATTTGAGGAGGACGTCTGGGCTTGGTCAGACAAAGATTGGAAAACCAATTTGAAAGAGAAGAACTCATGCAAAGTAGATGCTGAAGAGTGGGACCTCGAGAAGCAGGCCATTGTGTGGGAACACGTCAGGAATGTCGTGTTCAACGTGAAAGATGATGGGGCGTAAAGAAGACAAAAACGCCAGAGTCGGTGAAGACTCGTTGCCCGAATAGGGCTTCAGTGTAGAGACCCGCGCTTCATTTCATCGCCCGACTGCGGACTAAAACTCGACCTCCGACTCTTCTGGCTCCCTGACCCGGATGCACTCGCCAACTGTACTAGCATACTCCCATGATGCACCTGTTCAACCACCTCCCTTGGATCCACTCCCGCTCTTATTCTTCCATAAAGCGTCAAAGCCTCGTCCTCTGGTAAAGTCTTCATCAATTCAAATAACTCCTCTAGATCGGCATGTCTACGCTTTGTTTGTGTAGTTTCCGTCTCAGTGTAGTGACACTCTGAAGTGCGGGCCACACACTCGCTGCATTGGGGACGTCCACCATCACACTGGTGGGAACAATTAGGACAGGGTTTAGTGGTGTCATGGGTACTGAGCTGATACCTTGGTTTTGCGGTTCCGACATGCTGCGCAGGCTAGTGACACACGAGCCCGTTTCGAGTGTGCACGTTCGATCTCTGTCCGCGGTGCTGCTGCGGGGAGTAGAGGGCGTAGGGGAGGTCGTGTTGTATCGCTTGAACGCCGCTGATGTGAATCCATGCCGATCCGTCGTTTTTTTGGAAGCAGGGACTCGCTATTCAAACAGATATCTAGTCAGCTAGGCGACATTGGCGGCGAAGTTGGAATAGCGGGCAGGCCACAAAATCAAAAATATTTTTTGGGCACTCGAATTGCTATTAGGGAGGCGAAAGGGTTAGTATCTCAGGAAGTGCATAGTTTGCGCCGAACAAGACGATGGGAAAAGCTGAGGCGATTGCCCGATTCATGACAGGCTTCCCTCGTTCCCACGCAACCGCTTTAAGAAGTTGAAGAGAAGAACCTCGATTCGAATTTCCCAAACGTCTCTTTCTCACTACTCTCGGATACGGTAACGGTGCGTCTGGTCGCACCGGACCCACAGTCCGCCAATCACAATCAGTCCAGTCAAAAACCGCCACCTGGAGTCTCGACCACTCGCTTCACTTGGCGACCCGCGAGGCACGAAAATGCACGAGGGTCCAGGCCGATCTTGGCCCATTAGAGTGGACATGGCAAAGTCTGTATATGCCATGGTCGTGGATTTAATTCCGCGTGGAAACGTACAAAAGCAGGGACGAGCGGTACGAGGGGAGAGGGAGAGCGGGGCTAAAAGAAAAAAGCCACCATCTTAGGCGACTATTCTCGCAGATGTCTTCTTCGCAAGATTGCTTATGCTTTCGGGGGCAAATTGTTAGCTGCAGTCAAAAAATAGAACCGTGGAATAGTTGCATGCGGGCTCTAGCGCCATGGAAATAGTCGGGAGTAAGCCTACGCCCAACACCAGCACCCACGCCTTAGGCACTTTTTAATTGCAAATATTGTGATAAAATTGTGATAGAAGTCGGTATGATGAATCTAGACTACCGTAACTATTTGTGATACGGTTATAAGGCGTATGCGGGCGACGTTTTGGTGGGTGGTGGTTGAAGACCCCGCCATCGGTTCCAGACTTTCGACTAATAATTCGACGGCGCTAGAGGCGCGCTTTGCCGCCTTTACGCGCGTGTCGTGTCAGGATGATCGAGTACTGATTTCTTCGCTGGTTGCGAAGCCTCACTTTCAAGCTAATGATGCCGGACGGCACCTGCAGTAGAACGAACTAGAAGTACCCACATTCTGTGACGCAAGTGTCGCTCCACTTCCCTTGAACCGCTGAGATAGCCCTCACAAGACAGAAAGCACGGAAGATGGTCAATCCGTGTACAGCGATCCCCGTGCTCTGGCCTATTCCCGCTACTGTCTTATCTGATCTTTGGACACGGGTTGACTGTGTAGTTCGTAGAGCCATGCAGTAATCCACCATACTCAGGGTCTATTCCGTTATCAAGTATACATGTACAGAAGTTGTCGCAAATGCCACCATGCGCTCTCCCCACTCCTCCCTCTCCTATCTCCCTCAGCGCAGGTTAATACTCAAAGTCGTCATCAACACTCGGCCCCTTCGTCTTACTAACGCTCTCCTGCCTCGAATACATCTCCGCGATCATCCTACTCGTGCTCGCCTCCTCCGTCTTCTTATCGTCTCTCTCCTTGATAAATCTTGGAAACCTCAATGAGACCCCCTTACCGCCGCCAGAGACCTCATCAGCAGCAGCTCTGTAACGCGGCGAGAGAGTGAGGTCTGCAGTCTTGACCTCCCACACATATCTCGGCTCAAACCACACATCAGGCTGGTCCTTGTTGCCAGAGGAATGTGTGTAAAACGGTTTCGGGCGGTCGATGACGATGGCGGAGAGTTGGGTGTGTAGTGTTTCGAGGATAGCTTCGGAGAAGCCGGTGCCAATGTTGCAAACTGATTCGTAGTTCTGCGTATTGGGATTGTAGCAGGCGAGGAGGAAGGCGCCGTACCAGTTCGTGCGCTTACCTTTACCGTAGTAGGCGCCGAGGACGACAAGGTCGAGGGAGTCGCCAATGCCGGAGAGGTAGTCCTTTTTTACTTTGAGCCAGTTTTGGGAGCGTTTTGAGGGTTCATAGGAGGACTCTGGACCGTCCAGCATTTTTACCATGAGGCCTTCACAGCCTTCTTTTATAGAGTCTTCGAGAAGGATTTGGATTTCTTCCAGTTCGTTGGTGTTGCCATATTTCGCCAAAGCAAATTCGCCCTCGACTGAGATGAAGGCTTCGTTGAGGTGTTCACGACGCTCACGGAAGGGTTTGTTGACGAGTGCCTAGATCTATCAGAAAGTGATCAAAACAAAGCAGGGAGGATAGCTTACCTCGCCATTGAGATAGAGGATGTCGAAGGCAAAAACGCAGACTTTGACCTTGACATCCTCGACCTTGACATCCTTTCTCTTCCGCGTCATGAGCTGCTGAAACGGCAAGACTTTCTTCTCCACCATGTCCCAAGCAACAGTCTCACAGTCTAGCACGAAGCTCTTGGTGCCCTCCTTGACCCATGTAGGCAGCTTAGCAAGGATATCAGGGTACTTCTTCGACAAGTCTTCCGAGTTCCTCGAGAAGATATTCGAGACACCGCGATCACTCTTACCAGCAGAAGGCGCCGCCGTTGCCAACTCCATGTCGGCGTCATGCGCAACAAAATGTATCTGGGCTCGCTCTCCGTCGTACTTGTATTCGCAAGTGAAGTCCTTGCCTTCGAAGCGATCAAGTACTTCTGTAATGGACTTTGTCGGCTTGGCAAGCATAGGTTTGAGCGGCACACCGGGCTGCAGTCGACAGTTCTCTCGTAGGTTCATGACGCCATGTTCAAGCATGGCCGGAATGATGACTTCATAGCTTGGAAGCTCGCTGTGGACGTTGTCAGTAATGCACTAAGCAAAAGTCGTTGTTGCTTACCTGTAGACGGTCTTCAGCATCGATTCGGCTTGGGCAAGATCTGTTGTTGATGGTGTTTTGCCGCCTTGCGACATCTCGTGGAAGATCATAGCCTGAGCTACTGCGACCACGACCGTCCTCTCTGCAAGTCCTAGTCGGAGCTTGCCCTCCAATGTTCGCACAATGAACTTGGCTTCACTTGGACCACCCTTGTCTTTTTCAATATCAACATGCTTTCCAACATTATGCGCATCTGCTGCTGAAAGTAGCTTCTTGATACCATCGACCTTTCGTCCTTGTGCACCCTGTCCTTCGACAATGGCAATTCCCATCAAGCCTTTCCGCACGCCCTCGATGGTCAAAGCCTTGGGTTTGAACATGGTCGGCTGCTTTGATCGACTTTTCGCAGCCACAAGGCCCAAATCACCAACCTCGTTCTGGTCGCTCTTGATGTGCTGCAAACTTCGTCCGGTACTCTCCGAGACCGCCTTCATGATCAACGATTCGCCAATACCGAGTTCAATCCCGGCATAATCGGCAGCGAGCTTGTTGACCATGAGCATGACAGTCGGTAGCAAATCTGATGGTGTCAGGCGCAGTACTTGTCGTAGAAAGAGTGAACAATGTGCAAGGATCTCGAGTCGTTTTGTAGTCATCTCAATCTTCGAAAAGGTGGTGCAGAGCGCGGCATATGGTACTGGCTCGCCAGGTTTCCAATCGGGATATAGGTCTTTCGTCGTAGACGTCAATGTAGTCTGAATCTTCTTTCGAGCCTTCGTCTTGACCTCTTCAGGCTCTTCTTCAGAGCTTAGAACTTCATCCTCATCCTCCTTTGCTCCTGCATCGGCATCGTCCTCTAAGGCGGGCGACTTTTTGACTCCCTTGCCTTTGGCAGCGGGGGCTGGGTTCGTTGCCTTCTCCTCGTCTTCTGGATCTACAACTTTAGCTTTTGCAGCCGGCTTCTTTAACTTTGCTGGTGCTTTATCGGCCTTCTTCGGCGCGGCCTTGGATATCTTGGTCTTTGCAGTCTCCTCGACTGGTTTCCTTCGTTGCCGCTTTGTCGGAGGCTCATCCTCTGAATCTTCATCCTCTTCCTTGACTGGTCTCTTCTTCCCAGCCTCAGAGGCAGGGCTTTCCACCTCCATCGCATCTCCATTTAACTCGTCCTTGATATCCGTCTCGGACTCAATCTCGCCATTTTGCTCCTTCTTCACTTCGTCGGGTGATGACTTGGGCTCCTCTGTTAGCTCCGCATCTTTCTTCTCGACCTTCGGCTTTGTTGAAAAAGATAGCTTCGATTGCTGCTTTGCTGCGTTGCCGTTTTGTTTCCCGAAGAACCGGCTATAAGACAATCGTCAGCATTGACATGAATATAGACAGAAGAGGTCAGAGGGCGTCACCGCACCCTAGAGTCATCTGAGAAGACTTCACATACCCAAGAGTAGCCTGCTTGGGCGGCATGGCTGCGAATGTGCGTGTGCCGTGTGCGTTGCAATCCTGGTGGTAGTGATTGTGGTTCAGCACAAACGAAGAGAGACGCAGTGACCGGACTGGAAAAGAGGAAATGGAGAATTGAGGTGAAGTTAGAGCAGTGCAGAAAGAAGCATTGAAGCGTAGGGGCATGCTCTGACTGTGAAGTAAGAGCGTTGCGTAGGCACTTAGCTTTGGCACCCTCGAGCGCGACGCGCCTGCCTCGCGTTGCGCGAAAGTTGACCGGCCCGTGCTGACATCATTGAGCCGACATGGATTAGCTTCCGTCATCATCACTTTGAACACTGTCGTCTTCCTGTCATAAAACTTTTGAAAGACTCGAGTAAATTTCTCGAGATTGTCATCAGCCTGGCGTCCTTCTTCTGGAAACACTCTTCTCCTCTCGAGCCACCCTCTCCTCCACCACTTCCCACGATGTCACAACCCTCCCCACGGCCTCGCCTCACGCCACAATTCTGTTTCAACCAAACAGCATTACGAGGTCCGCAACCTACCTTACCTGCGTGCCAATTCACTAACTAATCAGCCGGCTGAAACAGACTTTCTCCGCATATCTCGTGGCACCATCGACGACTCGATAACACAAAACCTAAATGCGCTTTTGACACCGGCGCAGCGAGGCTTCGATCCGTCCTCTACATCGACCAGACAGCTCTCCACACCCGATCACGGGCGCTCATTACCACCACAACAATGTCAAGAGTTCAAGGAGCGGCTGCTGTTCCCGAGTTGGAGCGTGCGATCAGATGTACTCGATTACTGCTCTGGGGTAGCAACGAGCCCGGATCCCGATGACCCTGATAGTGTAATAAGGCAGATTGAGGACTCGAAGGCGAGGGAGAGAGTGATAGATGAAAGGCTCGATCCATACTCTGGAAGATACTTTCCGACCGAGGCGAGGACAGAGAGTTTGGCTATGCTCATGAGGAACGAGAGGGCCGTGGAGAAGATTATTAGGATGAGGACGTGGAGTTTGCTTGGGGAGCGATGTGGTATAAGCAACGAGTCTTCGGAGATCGCATTTGACAGGTGGAGGACGACGCAGAAGCGATGAGTTGGGTGCGCATAGTCATGAACACACGTAGTACTGGTAGGCGTAGTGTGCATTATCTCTACTCTGCATGTTGGGCGCAGTCAAGGAAGCATTCTCCTGAATAGATCAACTAACATATCATCATTCATATTGCGAAGTTGAGACTATTGTTGTGATATAATGTCGATGTTACGAGCGAAAGCCGACGTCGCTGCAAATGCCATAGATCTGTCAATCCAGAGCCAACGCAAATAATTGGCCCATGACGACCTTCGCAATGACTTATTATAAGACAAAAGTTCACGCGAGCGAACGCATTACGGTGGGTGGGGCTTGTCCTTCAACGACGCGGACAACCTCCATTGCCCCACAAAAAGGTTTGCAGCTGCAGATCGCGAAAATAAGGCCTCAGTGTAGGCAAAGCCTTCTTTACTTAAAAGTAGACTGCGCACACGAAGGCAACTCATCACACGCAGACACACACAAGGTACCAACTTGGCATGTTGGTATGTCCCACACCATCCCACAACTCCAATCCATCTTTTCACGGATGTGCAATTGGTAGGAAAGACGGGCGGATTTCACTCTACGGGGCCGGGAACGGAAGACTATCCAAGGAAAGATGGGATAACCCTCAGCAAGTCGCTTTCGCGAAGCCACGATGAAGGTATAATTACCAACTGATGATAAGGAAAAGAAAAGGGGACGGGGGAGCGACGGCTTTTATGGAAAATGCGACGGCGCTAGCGTAAGACGTGACTAAGCAGAAAAGTGGGGGCGAGCCTCGGAGTGAGAATTTATTTCGAGGGCTGGGCAGATGGGTGCTCAATGCTGAGGCGATACGACGCGGTTTTTATTAATTCAAAGTATAGGTCAGGCAGGCGCGCATCACGAAGAGATTTGAGAATTGGTGAGGTTGAGGGGTTCGCATTTGCAGTGAAGCTATACTACTGTCCATTGTTCATTTCTGTCGAGATTCCATAAGATCATTAACCGGCGCGGACCTTGCTTCAAAGCCCACTACAGACATGACCCAGCGGACAAGAACAGTCACGCTCTAGTATAGACGCTTGGGGGGGCTCATCGTGGCCTTGATGGTCAAGGAGCCCACGTTCTGCCATCCCTTCTTCAGCAGGGAGACGAGGTAGTTGATGGCCAACATGATGTTACCGATCAACTCGTCCTCAGTCATGCCGACGTTACCAACAGCGACACCCATGCAGAGCACCTTCTTAAGCTGGAACTTGATGGTGGACTTGACCTCGGTCATCTTGTTGGCGAGGTCTTCGGCGTGGGAGACGGGCGTGGGGAACTTGCCGGCCTTGGAAAGACCGGGTCCGAGGAGACGCGGGATCTGCTTGATGAGGGCGTCGGAGGCGAGGAAGGCATCGTACTTGCGCGCGAGCTTCTTGATGAGCTTCTTGTTCTTGTTGAGCTTCTTCAAGTCCTGTGGTGGGGTTAGCCACATCCTCTCGCGTCAAAAAATTAGGTAGACTTACGTCAGTGCTCATGGCATCGACACCGTGGTGCTTAGCACGATCGATGTCGTGCTGGTCACCGAGGACGCAGAGGGCCATGCCTGAGTTCCATTAGCCCATGTCCCTAAATCCACTTCTGCCACTCCATCTCACTTCAAAGGCAGTACTTACGAGGACGAGGCACGGTGGGGAGCTTGACAGTTCCGGAGAAACGCTTGTCACGCTGGGGATCGTAGTTCTTGAGGCCGATCTGGAGCTCGACGGTCTCGAGGAAGTTGCGCTTCTTGGTCTCATTGGAGTACTCAAGGAGCTCCTGGACGTTGGTACGAACGCCGGCAACAGAGATTTTCGACATGTTTGGCAATGTGTCTCCCAGAGGATATTCGTTTCCTTTGGTGGCTCTGGTGCGGTGGTGGTTGAAGAAAAGAAGATCGGAGTGCGGGCGCCGGAATTCGAGGTGTCGCACTGTGGGCGCGATTCCGCACTAGGCCGCTTTTGGGCTCGCAGCTTTTGAGCCCAGGTGTAGCTGCATGACCTCGGGAACAAAGCTGCACCATCACCTTTGAGTAATGATCGTGCACACCATGATAATAATTTGCATAGTTTACACACAGCTTTAATGGGAGAGGCTCCGAAGGGTCTCGCCCAGCAGAATATTCCTCTAATATCATGGGCCTTGTGTGAACTTCCAAAGCGCAAAGGGAAATTGTTGTAAAGAGTGCATATTCCTACATGGCTCGCTCGCTTGAAATGGAAAAGACCGCAATACTATACAGATACTTTTCGAACCAAGCCCATCTCCCTTCGAGAGGGCCACGCCATGCAATGCCCAAAACTCCTCGCCATGCCTATCGCCCTTGGATGATAAGAGATGCATATGGAAGGTAGAAACATGCCGAGGACACTGTTGCTACGGGTATCGCACCAGAGAAGCCTGAACGCCAAACCCATACCACTTTCTTAAGTCAAATCCGTTTGAATCAGAGGGTATGTCGTGGAACCGCCACACGTGAGCCGCCGCACCAAATCGAAGCAGAAGCACAAGGAGAGACCAAAGTCATTAAAATACAGAAGGCAAAGGTGAGCTTCGAGACGTAGCTGAAGAAGCTCGAGCCATAGTCGAGTGTTGTCGAAGAGATGGCACAGGACAACTCCTTAGTGCATGAGTTGCTGGTTGTTCGCAGCGTCGATGACATTGTCCGAAAGGTTGATCAAGAGTTGAGCGAGGCAGCGCTTCGTGGCCGCATCATCTCGTAATACAGAAGAGAAGGTAGCATCACGGAGAGGCTCTGGAAGGCATTGGCGGAGGGCCTCGCGGGCGCGGGCGTTGTCGCTCAGGCTAGTAGGTTAGTTAGAACTGTGCCTCGATTATAGTGTGAGAATTTGACGTACCGAAGGAAGCAGCGTACCACGTGCTTGAGTAAACGAACAGTTTGCTGCTCTACGAGCTGGTTGACCATGTTGCTGAGGACAGTACCCACAGCATAGAAGCGCTCGTAGGTCTGGCAAATGTACGCAAGACCAATATCATCTAGGAGTATCTTTTGTACGATGAAGATAGCGACGGTCTTGCTGAGCTCCGATCCCGTCTCCATGATGCGCAAGCAAAGCGGAATGATTTCGGTGGTCAGGAGGAAGTTGATGACTTCAGAAGAGTCGTTCTTTACGAGAGCGCCGATGACGCCTAGAGAAGTAAGGCGAAGATACTCGAACGGACGCGACTTAGACGTCGTGTTAAGAAACGGGTAAAGGAAGAGCGGAATGTGCGCTGCAACTGCATTAGCTTCGCCACGTCTCCTTGGATAGGAAGGCTTACCGCTCAAGAAGAGGCCACGGGTCTCAGTATGAGAGGCGACGCACTGAAGAAGCGCGAGAGCATTGCAGACGCGATTTGAGGCGGCAGCGGTCAATTGTGAGGGGTTTAGAAGCGGGTAGACGGATATGATCTCTTGGAGGAGGGACGCCATGACACCTGGCACTTGTCAGCACTGAACTATACTGACAGTAGAGCCGCCCGCATACCGAAAGAATGCCAGAGTATCAATGCTAGCTCCGGGACCTGCTCCCTCTTCTTGCTCAGCTCCAGAAGAGCCGCCTCGCGACTCTGAGGCTTCATGAGCTGCGCTATCCACTCGAGGACGCGCCTGTTTTCTTCCGTCATGCCAATGTCGGCTGCTTGAACGTCGTTTGCTGGGCCGCGGGGAACTACGTTATTTCCAGGTATAGCTGTACCATTATTGCCTGCGATTCGGTTGTAGTGCTGTTGTTGGGCAGCAGCAGCTGCCGCCGCGGCAGCCTGTGCCTGAGCCTGTGCCTGTGCCTGCGCTTGAAGTTGGCCATGTTGTGCTACATGGTGGTGGGGCTGCTGGTGGTGCCCTTGCGACCACTCGCCCGGGTACTGCTGCTGGTGCGTGAAGATGTGTTGCATTTGTTGCGAGTGCTGGTGCTATCGTGGGCGAAGTCTGCAAGTGCCGATGTTGGGTGGAATAAGTGCGGAAACTGGGGGAGGGATTCGTGATCAGGCTTGTGGACAAAGTACTCGGTTCAAGAATGCGCTAATGGATCTGGTGGTCAAGAAAGTGAAGGCCGCGGAGTGTGTGAGATTGTTCTAGCAGCACTTGAGAGGTGAGGTCGCGAAACCCCACTGGCTCGAGCGTCTTGGCGCCTCGCGGGAGCTCGAGCTTTCGACGGAGATCGGCGCCATGTCTGGCAGCCTTGCAGTAATAGAAACTCAGACAATAGTGATATTGACAAAATGGCTTCAAGATCTGTCTACAGCGGTGAAATAGCCTTTAATTGTATATAAACTGCCCACATTCTCACGCAGGGTCATGGACGTAGCGCACGCGCAACTTGAAATGTGAGATCTAGTATTTGCGCTATAAGATCTAAAGATCTTTCCATCTCGTCTCCAATCAAGGGTCGAAAGACAGTATTATGAACGACAAATGAGATTCGTGGGCATTGATTGTGTCCCAAAGTCCTCACTTTACAAAATTTCCACATCATGCACAAGTACAGCCCGGATAAACGAACCAACAAACTTCAAGGCTTTATGTCGCTGATGCCAAAAACAACTGGGATTCCAAAACGCCTGTTCAGCCGATACACTCACAGGTTGAGCTCCGCCAAAATGGTCTGGGCCATATTCTTGTACTGCCATGTACCGCCGTCCACCTTCTTGAACTGAATACCATGTAGCGTCAAAAGCGGAACCTTGACAATAAGAATCTCAAACACAAGGACAATACTCCCGCCCATATCGCTCTGTACATGTGTCGAAGTCTCGCCAGCTGGTACTGCTCGCCGTGGTCGCCGCTCGTCTCGCTCCTCACTTGTATCAGACTCATCGGTATTGGGATAGCTGCGATCCGCACCCGACGGTCGTGACCGCGACTTTGGCGTGTGAGGGGCGCGATTCTGGTCCCTGAACTCGTCACGGTCTTTGTCACCACCCATGAATCCCCCGAAGCTGATTCTCCTTCTATGGCCCCCGCTTGGTGGAGATGCGGGTGAGTCCACCACCTTATTTAAGTCAATACTCGGTGCATGTCGGCATCTAAAGCCACCCTTGATTTCGGTCCACTCAACGCCAAGTTGATCTAACACTCGAACCAAGTCGTCTTGGATGTATGCCAATGGTCTGGTACTGGTGGTAGAAACGCTAAAGAGGCCCTTGAGAAAGACGGGTTTTACAGCATCTGGACTTCGGCTAGCCTCCGCTTGTGCCTGTGCAAGCTCCGCATCGGTCTCCTCTGGGACATTCGCCTCCTTAGCCTGCTCCCTTTTCAACCTCCGAGCTTGTATGCTCTCCCGGCGTGCATGGCCTAAAGACTTGGCGCGAGACGCTTGAACAGGGCGTGAGCTTGCGGAAAGATCTTCAGAGGCAGCGTCGGTGGTCGATCGGGTTTTATGTGCGCTAAGATCAGACCTGTCGGAACCGCTTGTTGGGGGAGGGTTCCCAGGATCTTCTGAGGAGCGTCCTCGTCGACTGAGTCGTCTTCGAAGATCAGCCGAGTTGACGCTTGTAGAACGCCCGAGAGCCTTGAACTTTCGACTAGCGATGTTACCGGAGCCTGGGGGAGAAAGCAGCTCGGGCTGATTAGCACTACTCGATTGGAGATGAGACGATGATCCAGTGTCTCTCTCACGCGGCCTACGGATACTGAAACTCTTTCTCGGAGCTGTGGCTGAGTCGTGCGGGCCAGATATCGCAAGAGCTGGGGTGGGTGGAGGCTCTGTCCGGTCTTTATCCTGACTCCGATACTTCCTAGTACTGAAACGCCGCAAAAGACCCGCAGCTGTACCCTCTTTCTTCGGATGCTCAACGGGCGGAGACAGAATGGCTGGCGACACGCCGCCTGGCGGATTGTTGAGATCCACCCTTTTGAGTCCATCAGCAATCTCATCCTCGCCATGGGTCCTCGCTCTAGGCCGCGATCTCCCTCCTGTGGGTTTCTCGCCTGCCATTTCATAAGTGGCTGTGTTGGTATATGCCGCCTCTGGTGCGGGGAGGTCGGGCATCTTCAAAGGCTTTTCGCCTGGACTCTGAGGCATAGCAAGAGCCCCTGGATTAGCCTCTACCTTCTCACGGTCCATCTTTTCTTTCACTAAGAAGTACACAGAGAGAAGAGGGCTATAGGCGTTGACAGGATCCAGCCCCCGTTGGATATCTTCGGACGAAGAGGCTGTCAAGTGTTCCCGGCTAGAGATGGAGGTCCGCCTCTTGTAAAAGTCAAGAATGCCTCTCTTCTTCTCGGCCTCTGGCGTTTGGGCAGTGGTTCTTCGAGCCGCTGCACGCACAGCGCGTTGGTATTCCTCTGATTGAATCACGTTGGTTAACTGAGTTGTGATATACTCTGCAGTACCGAAGTCGAACCCTGTCATCTTTTCAACGATTTCTTTGTCAAGAGGCAATTGCACTGGTTCGCGATGGGGTAGGTAGTTTTCGGGAGGGCTGTTGAACCCCTTGGTTAGCCAAGGGTGGCTCATAATTTCGGAAAGGGTTAATCGCTGAGCTGGGTCCGTCTGTAGCATCCTATGGATGAGGTTACGGCATTCTGTGCAAACATTAGTATATCATCTATGCTCGAGAGGCGGTCCAACCCACCAGCAGACAGCCACGGAGGGTAGTCGACATGTCCCTTCTTTATCTTCGCATGTAACTGTGGCATGCTCTGATCGTCGAATGGCACCTTGCCGCACACCAAGACGTAGAGGACTATGCCAAAACTCCAGACATCGACCTCGGGGCCAGTGTATTGCTTAGCTTGCAGTAGCTCAGGAGCAGCAAAATAGAGACTTCCACAGAATGTCTTTAGCTGGTTTCGGGGCGAGAACAAGTTGCTCAAGCCAAAGTCTATAATTTTGATGTCGCCAGTTTTGCTGATGAGGATGTTTTCGATCTTCAAGTCTCGGTGGACGATGCTGTTACGGTGGCAGTAGTCCAGAGCACTCGCGATCTGGCGGGCGAATTTGCGGGCCTGTTTCTCCTTTAAGCGGCCGTGGGAGATGATGTAGTCGAGCATCTGTCCGCCATTGACATACTCGCACAGCATGTACCAGTGGTAGTTGGTGCGGACAACGTCTCTCATGCCGCATATATAGGGATGGTTGAGCAGGCTGACAATGGCAGCTTCTCTGGCGGTACGTATCTCCTTTGAATGGTCGGCTCGCTCGCGGTCAGCGGCGCTCTGATGATGGTCCTGGGACAGTCGCGGTACAATCTTGACAGCAACCTGGGGTTGTCAGTAGAGATCCCTGTATGACGCTCATGCGAGAAGGGTGTAGGCACGTACCTGCTCTCCAGTCTCTTGGTGCTTGGCCAGCTTCACCTTGCCCATGCTGCCGGCCCCAATGGTCTTCCCTAGCGCCCATGTTCCTGTGCTTGGGGCTGTGATGGTGGTCCTCCGCTTCGTGTTGGCCTGGACCTGCCCCGGCCTCGCGTCGGCAGCTACGCCGTTGATAGGCATTGCGGAAGTAGCAGACGCGTCAGACGCATACCGTGAGTGCCCTCTTCTGGTCGACTCGGTGCGACTTGGATCTTCGCTGCGTCGAGATGGCTGCTCTTGGGCGACGTTGCTCTGCTCCCAATCCCGTCTGGCAACGTTGTTGAGGCCGCCCTGCTGGTTGCGGCTATGGACATGCCCGCTGGGACGTGAGGTGGTGCTCTGGGAGCGATGGGGCCTGTCGACAGACCTGCGCGACGTGGAAGAAGTGCGCACTACGGCGGGCGATGTTGGGGCTGCGGCGGACATGGCGAGGTTGGTTGGCTGGCGTGGGCGACGCAAGGAGCAGATGCGGGCCTGCGAGGGGATTGACGCACTGCGCGGCGAGCGAGCGTGGATCCGAGCGAGTCAGGCGGTCCCAGACAGTGCGAAGAGATGCTTGCTGTGCAGTGCTCTGCTCTGGCTATATCTGGAGTCGGGCGATGGCTGCGTTACTGGCAGACGTTAGGGGGGCCCGATGGAGGGCGACGGTCGCGAAACTTGGCAGCCTCTGGAGACGAGGCGGCGGCGTCGTCGTGGTCAGCGCAGCAGTCAGGGTTCATGCAGGTCCACTGGGCAGCTCTCCAGCAAAACGCGCGATCGGGGTCACGGCAGGACGACGGGCAAATGTCAAGAAGAAGAGCATGCGTCGTCAAGACTATGTCGACCGAGAGAGTGGATTGTGTCTTGTTATGGTCCGCCCGCCTTCACCTGTACGATAGCTTACTCCAGCCGTAGCTAGCTCCCCCAGACGTCCACCAATACCGCCTCGCTTTGGGCCGCGGTGGGGTAAAAAGTAGGTAGCCATCTGGGGAGAGTGCTGGAGAGCCTTCGTTTGTTTGTTTTTTAATTACTTTCACGTAGCAGGCGACTCTCTAGTTCAGGTACGTGGTATATATACCATGACATGTATCGTAAAGCTCCGTCCACCGGGATCCAAGTAGTGACAACAGAGCAAGCAATCTCTCCAGGGTCCGCGCCGCCAATCTAGTCGCAGTGGTTAGGCCGTTTCGACCAGCTGCTGGGCTACATCATCGGTCCCACACAGCAGGGGAATCTACTCGCAATAGCGGGCCTAGAGGACCAGTGCATGTGTCCAGCTGCATAAGATTTTGATCTGGCCTTAGCATGTCAATGAAGTCTCTGTTAGGTTAGATGGACTAGAGCTATTAGTTGTTGTTGCGCACTTTTGCTGGCGTATCTAGCTGGACCCCGTGACTGCTTAGTCACCCCAAAGTTGCCCTTTCGTCATCCTTCTTTCCTCCTACTGCCAGCATCTTCACCCATCGCGTCCAAGCGATGAGATAGCGGACAGCAACCCTCAGAAGGCGCCTCCTCCGATCCAATGGCATACAAACGAGCTCGCGCACCCTCTCCAACCAACTCGCAGAAGCGCTCTCGCGGCGGCGGACCATCAAATTACATATCTCTGGGCACCGAGCTTCCAGACGAGGACGGCGACGATGGCGCTTTCGTGCCAGTCTGGAAGCAGACTGTGACGGACGAGCGAGGCCGCAGGAGGTTGCATGGTGCTTTTACTGGAGGCTTTAGTGCAGGGTAAGTTTTTGAGCCATCTTTTCCCCGAACTCAAGACTTCTTGACTATGCTAAGATACTTTAATACAGTTGGATCTAAGGAAGGATGGGCACCCAAGACTTTTGTTTCCTCCCGCACGAACCGTACCAAGGATCAACCCAATGGCCAAACACAGCGAGCCGAAGACTTCATGGACGACGAGGATCTGGTTGCTGCTGCCGAGTCGCGTCAACTGGAGACTGCACAGGCTTTTGCCGGTATAGGAGATGCCGGGCAAGCAACTGATGCCGACCCCTTCGGACTCTTCTTGACCCAAGAAGAGACCATGGGTGTGAAGATCGCACAGAAGATGGGCTGGCGGCGTGACCAGGGCATTGGCCGCAAAGTCCGCCGCAACGCTCGCCTCGAAGATGACGCCGAATTCAAGCATGTCTCTACCCACCTATTCGCCCCGCAAGACGCTCAAATCATGACGACTCCGCGAGAGGAAGTGCGTCGGAAGGGACTAGGATATCTGTCGGAAGCTCGTTTGGCAGGTGTGGAAGAGAAAGAGACGGGCCGTCCTACAACCCATCTACATTATCTCGAGAGCTTCAAGAACCCGTCAACAGTGCAAAAGCCTGCATTGAAAAAGTCATCATTTGGGGTTGGCGTGCTCAATGACACTGGCTCAGACGATGAGGATCCATACGAGCTGGGCCCGAAGATTACCTTCAATAAGACTCTAGGCAAAGATAAGAAGGCAAAGAAGCCCAGCAAGTTTGCCAAAGTAGGGGCCGGGGACAAGCACGTTTTTGTTTCCAAGAAGGGATCGTCTAAGGCACTTGTGTCGGTGACGAGACCATCGATGGATGGAAATCCTCCTTTGAAAGGTTTCACTCTGGCTGCTAGCCTTGCAGATCTTTCGATCAAACCAAAGTATCCGCCACCGAAGATTCCTCCTGGGTGGAAGTCCTCAAAGAGCACGGCTCTTGTTCCAGATGCTACCAATTATCAATCCGTTACGGACGCTGCAAAAGCTTCCACTCTAGACGCAAAAGGGCGTTCAGCTCTTCTTGGGGAAACAGCTCTGCCTGGCAAGTCCATCTTCGACTTCATCCCCAAGGAGGCTCGAGATCGCCTTGCAACACTATCTGGAAAGGTCGACCTTCCTCAAGGCCTTGGACAAGCGGCTCCTGAGGGACATCTACCGGCGAACAAAGCGCAGCCTAAAGACCTGTGGAACTTAATTCCTCCACTTGATAAGAGTCTAGCTGCAGGGGCTCTTGCCAAAGGTGCAACTGGCTGGATGCCTTACGCAGAAGACCTGAAGAAGCGTGCACGATACGTTGGATTTCTGGAGCTGCGGGCAGGTTTGAAGGACGATTTGCTTGAACGACCTGATGGTATATCAACCTCTGATTGGGTCAAAGAACTCCAGGAGTTTGCGCATGCTGCGCAAGTTTTCAAGCCGACTACCGGTATCATGGCATCACGTTTCACCTCGGCGTCGTCCTCTGTCCAAGGCGGAAGTGGTGGAAGCGCCTCAAATGATAACCTTTTGCGACAACCTGCAGCGAAGCCAGAGGATCCGGCTGAACAGGCTGCCAAGCTAAATATGTACGGTCCCATGACTCGAAGCAGCTTCCCATTCCACCCATCACGACTTTTGTGCAAACGCTTCAATGTCAAACCACCTCCTGACATGCCTCCCGAGTTTGATGCTGGCGACAGCAACTTCAAGTCACAGACAGAGGATGCGGTTTCCAAGTCGGCAATGGACAAGATGTTGCACGAGATGCTCACAAATGGTCCTGCTATCCAGCGTCCAGCATGGATGGGACAGGCAACGGAAGAGACTGGCCCTGTTACCACCTCACTGCCGGTCACGCATGCTACCGTGGATGTGGAGAAGAACGAGGCTCTTTCGAATGAGCGTGCTTCGGACGATGTATTCAAAGCGATTTTTGGTGATGACGATGATGACGAGTAGACTTGAAGGCAGCTAGGATGGTATTCGTTAGATCTCTACTTCAACTTTGGATAATACAATACTAGCCATTACGTTGCTTTCTTGTCCCCTCTGCTTTAACCCTCTCTACAACGCAGCACTACGCTTCTAACCAAGATGTCTCTCACGTTCTGAAAACCCATTGACACAGGGTCTACGCTCAATGTCAGCAGCCAGTCGTATAAGCTGGCATACTCTTTAACACTCTTACCGTACACTCCGCGTCTACTTCCCAGCATCTAACATCTAGCAAAGCACTTTACCCGCACGTATGGTAGTGCCGACCTGATGCATAATGTTCGCATTTAGCAGTAGCCTAGTTAGTTTCAGACGAATGCGAAGACCGCAAAAGTAGTTGAGGACGTTTCGCTCGGAATATCATTACTAGCATAATCATTCATACTCGATAGAGGCTGTAGAGGAATATTGTGAAACATGGGCCTGTTTCCCCATCCCTCATCATGATCCTATCGTCAACTCGTGAACGCTTGTGGACCCGCTCTCAAGGCAATCCCCTTCCGGAGTTCACCGCATCAGCTAATTGACTAAGTCGAGCTGTTAGCATGTACTCAACCCAGTAGATGTGCGATCATCTTACCTGGTCCCTGGCCGATTCTCCGCATACCTCTCGTAGCTCTCAATGTACAACTCATCAGTGCTCGTAGTCATCCTCACACTCCTATCACTTTCGATACCATCAATCCACTTCTTCCATCTGCTCCCTTCCACCGCTTCTGGCCAGCCTCTATACGGGCTTAGCACTCTTCGTAACCGGATCATCCAAGGCGCAATCTGTACATCCACAAACGAAATCTGATCGCCAAGGAAGAATGGGCCGATAGAGTCGGCCGCATCGACGAGCTTGTTAATCTGGTTTCGAAGCTCGCTGGCATGTTCAATTTGATCGTTTTGGTCTTGTGCTTGGAGTAACTTGTAGAAGCATGGAATGATATTTCGATTCACATGATCACTCCAGAGGCGTGATGTAGCGCGCGTTTGCACATCTGGAGGCAAGAGTGCAGGGCCGGTATTGAGGTCTTCGAGGTACTCCATGATGACGGTGGACTCGTGGGTTGACCATGCTGGGCCGTGGCGGAGAGCGGGGACTAGCCCTCGCGGGTTAACGTCGAGGAGGGACTGGGGTTTCTTATAAGGATCGACTTCGATGTATTGGTAGGGAATTTGCTTGTGCTCGAGGGATATCCACACACGCTGGACGAAGGGACTGATATAGTTAACATTTTGAGTATGACGTCATCTACTTAGTCTCTTGTTAAGGTGTCTTGAGTTCACCGGACAAGTAGGCATCGGACTTACCAAAAACAGCTCCCGTAAAGCTTCAAGTCGTCGTCTTTTGAGTGATTTTTGACTGTCGTCAACGCATTGCCGGTGGCCTTTTTGTGATAGGTCTTCTTCGACGAATCTCCACCCTGGTTTGAATCAGACATCTGGAATCGAACAGATACAGCGCAGGCCGAAAATGATATGGTGCTTGCGACGATAGTAGGTTAAGAGAGACGAAACTCTTATAAACGGAAGGACTAGCGTAGATAGAAGATATGTGCAGGGAATATGTCTAGGATAATCTAGCGATTGGGATTCATGAAAGATATGAAAGAGTATCATGAAAAGTGTTTAACGTGAGAAGGAATATAATGGTAGAGCTCGGCACGTCGTCCGGTGACGCTCAAGATGACGTATGCACCTGATTGGCGGCTCAGATCGTCGCCAGATGCAGCAACAAACTTTGAGCACCCAACGATGATTGCGTATCCCGGATGGCCATGAAATCAACAAGCAAAAGAAGCGTAAGGAAGGACAAAGAAATCGAATTAACTCACCGGTACTTTCTTCCTGTCGTCTTTCTTACACTTGGCCTGCCACCTAAGTACGCTGTTCTTTTTCACACGATCGCTTTCTTCCAGCGAATGCTTATGCGGCCCCGCGACCCCGTCGCCCTTGCCGTTGCCTCCGTTTCCATTGACCCTCTGGAATGTGTAGAACTTCTTCGGCGGAGGACCTGGTGGGAGCGGTGGGCCTGGCGCGAATTGAGTCTATGTTTGAATGTCAGTAAGCCAAGGAGTCGCGGAGGAAAGCAAGATTAAAGCGTTGGTCATAGACACCTAGAGTACTTCGAAGAGCTTTCCAGATCTTCTTTAGTGATTGAAAAGTCCTGTGGAAAACTCTAGGAGGCCCGAAGACCTGTGTACCGCGATCACATACCAGATTCATGCTCGGTTGACCGAGGTTTGGCGGAGACATATCCCACGCATTGAGAGGCTGTTGCCCTAGTATCTGCGGTTGCCCATAATACGGTCCCACTTGTGCGCTAGTACTCCCCGGCGCATTCGTCGTTACTGGGCTTGCTGTGCCATCTTGGAAGTCTGGTGGCGGTTGTCCCATCTGCTCCTCATATTCTCTCCCATCAAAGTACTCGGTAACCTTAATCTTAACATCACACAAATCTCTCTCCCTAGCAACCCTCTTTCTCTTCTTCTTGTCAGGATCAGTACTCTTTTTAGTGCCTGGAGGTCGTCCCTTGAGCCGACAATCCCAGTAGTGTGATACGAAACGTTTTCGCTTGTGACGTTGGGTCGAGCGGTGCGAGTAGACATTATCGATATGGGGAAAGTAGGTTTGAAACCTGGAGGTAGAGTTAGATGTGATCTTCAGAGATAGAAAAGAGTGAGACCTACTCCTCTTCTGTCAAGGTAATTGTGTCATCTACATTGAAGAGCTTTTTCCTCCATTCTTCGAGGTCTGGGGGATCTGCAATCAGTTTTAGGCCTTGAAACTGGCCATGACCTGTGGATGGGGTGGTATCGTCCCTAACGATATAGTTAGCAGCGCGTCAATATAATAATTATGCATATCCTGGGTACTGCTGAATTGCTGGAATACAGCGCAGAGCTTCCCATATTCTTGTGACAACTGGAAAGCTGTGCGAACTACTCTAGAGCCACCGAAGACAGCCTTGATTTGTACTACCTACCCTTCGTAGACCTGCGCCCGCGCTCGAGCCTGAGGCAGCTGTACATGCTCAGCATGTTGCTGTATCGTTTGCGGCGGGAGTGGAAGTGGTAGCTGCTGTATCGGTCGCGGTGGAGGTAATGGTTGAGCAGGGTGGAATTGTTGCTGCGCGGGTCCTGGTAGCGGGAGTGGGTTTGTCAAGGCAAACCGTGGACTGCCAGCGTGCTGGTAGTCTGCTGGAAAGGGTGGAAACTGTGCTGAAGGAGGCAGGCCATGCTGTTGGAAATGTATCGCGTGCGCCGGTGGTTGCGGGGGCGGGGGCCCGCTCAGGGTATATTGTTGGTGATGATGGAAGACATCGTTCGTGTGTAGGTTCTGCAGCTCTGGGAGTGTCTGGGAATATAACGTTCCATCTGGCGACTGGTGGAGGGTTTGAAGTGCTCCTGGGTGCAGTGAACGGAGCTGCTGGAGCACAGGCGACGATGCTTGTTGCATGATGGCGTCGAAATAGTCGCGCTGCTTTAACACAGCGATTCGGGCCAACCCGTTTCTGAGGGTTAGAAGATCACCGAGAGCGTAAACCGGGGTCCCGGAACGATTGTGGGGAGGGTCCTACTGTTGCAGATTATCACTTTCGGTCAAGGCACTTTGATGATGTCGCAAAAGCGTGTTGATTACTTCTTTGTCTGATTCAGCACTCCAGTGGCGATAATCCCTTCGTCGCTTGGAAGGGACCAAAGAGTTCAGCCGGCCGGCCGAGCAGCGTTTGAACTTCAGTGCTCCTATATAGCATCTCTTTGGAGCCTCTATCTCACCTGGCACAGAGGCAAGCGCTAAAATGCCTGCGAACGTTCCATCGCCTCGTTCCATCGCCTCGTTCCTGCCATCTACGAAAGCCATACCTCAGCCCCAGTGCAAGTGGAACCTGCGAACCCCCAACGCCGTGCCCATGCCTTGACGAAGAGAAGCATAATCATGAAAACACAAATCCTATCTAACCTTACTCTCCGGGCAGCAAGTTGCTCTTCACAGCAAACATCTTGGAAGTGACGCCTGCTGTGAAACCATCCACCTGCCTCGAGTACTGTTCAACCTGCCTTGAGTTGAGGAGCGTCTCTAGTCTGCTGGGCTCCTGTGGCAGCTTGAACAGCCTCTGCCACTCATCTTCCGGAAGAAGCGGCTGCTTTGATGCTGTGCGTGCCGCATTCTCAGCTTTACGCTTTTGTTGCCAAGCGGTGATCTTAGCTTGTTCACGTGCAAGCGAACGCTGGTAGTATTGGTAGTTGTTGATCTCCGTATGATGGTTCTCGATACTCTCAAGCAATAGATCGCATGTTTTTTCAAGGAAGGGGTCGATGGAGAGGTCGAGCGCATCGTAATTCGGGAAGAGAGGGGGTTGCGGTGTGTTCGGGTCCTGCTGCAGGGCAGCTAGGTTTGGTGGGAAGGAGAGCTCCTCCTTCGGCGCTTCTGAGGGTAATTGGTGGAGGAGAGAAGTGAGGAGGTGTGAGTTGCGAATAGTCACAGGAAGCTCGATAAGGATATCGTGGTACCGGAGTCCGCTCTTTTGAAGGCTGCATTTGTTAGACCACTCTTACTGCCGAAATAACTGTCTATACATACCTCTCGGTTGTGAACTTGCCCTCCTTGTAGGCTGTGATGAACGAGGGCGACAGCCTGTACGCGCGCAAGTTCAGGGTACCCTGAGAACTCCTGCTCACATCGTAGATGAGAGCTACCGTCTTTTCGTTGGGCTGGCTCTGATAGAAGTACTGGTTCTCGATGGTGTTCAGGTTGATGAAGTTGCCCATGCTTGTGCTTGTGTACCAGCCAACGTTGTTCGCGTCCACGTTGACTTCTCGCAGGAACTTGATCATCTCGTTGCCGTAGGCGATGTTTTGCTTAGCGCGAGGAGCCGATGCAGCGAGATTTGCCGCAGATTCGTTTTGGCGAGTGTCTTCTGTCGGTACATGGGACACCTCGGGGAAAGGAAAAGAGTTGGTGATCTCTAGCACCCCATTCTTCTCCATGCCGACGATACTGCCGGTTGCGAGGGACGGGAAGGATTTGCCGCTCGCGGTAGCAATCTTGATTGCGACCTAAACAGTACAGTTAGTTCAGCATGCTTTCCCAAGCGCGTCTCCTAAAAAAGTGCGGGAAGCACAATGGCGGGGCGCGGCGGGGGGATTGTGTTGCGAAATTCGCACGTACCAGAGCGTCGATTTGCACCGCCTTGAACGAGGCATCTTTCTGGGCGTCCGCCATGATGTAGTTGTTGGAAGAGGTCGCGTGGAGGTGTTGGGCGGGGCTTTGACGTTGGGCTCGTCGGTGTTCAAGTAGAATTCGAAACTCGGTGACTTTGCCAAGATTCACTTTGCTAAGCGAAAGGATGAACGCTAGCGCCAATATGGTTAGACATTATGTGTATCGCTCGGCCTTGGAACTGCTGTCCACGGGTTGTCGTATCAACAACAACCGAGGAGGGAGTCGACTGACTGATTAAGATGGCTTATGACGAGTATGGCGAAGAGATCCGGCGCCTCTTCGTCCCCTCTGAAGACCCATGTTCACGGCTTGTACCTCTACAACAGCTCGTAGTCTATGACACCTCAAAGCAGATCTCGCAACTACAAATGAAAGTCCTAGCAAAACCAGACCCTTTCCCAAACCCAAGCAGTATGGTCGTATACATCGACGGGGCATGTCGCAACAACGGCACTCCCACCGCCCGAGCCTCATATGGCGTCTACTTTGGCCCCAACTCTCCCTACAATTCGTACGGACTTCTGCCCGCTTCTCGCCCTCAGACCAGTACGCTCGCAGAAATCGAAGCTCTCAGTCAGGCGCTCAAGATTATCAGCGAAGTCACGGATCGGGACTTCAAGCTATCAGAGATCAAGCTCGCTACGGATTCGAGTTTCCTAGTGGACTCTATGAGCAAGTGGATGGAGCAGTGGATTGAGAACGAGGGTGTCGGGTCTAGGGGAACGCGCGTCGCGCACTTCGAGGTCCTAAAGCAGTTGCATGACAAGCTGGATTATATGGAGTATAGTGATGAAGGCGGGGGTAGGGAGGTGCAGTTCTGGCACATACCGAGGGAGATGAATAGGGAAGCAGATGCTTTGGCGAACAGGGCTTTAGACGGGGCATGAAGGAACATAAAGCTGCTCTTCTCAATTGAACGATCATTTTAATGGCAATGCAATGCAACAACGCCATCCGCCAGATGCAGTAATTTTTCAAATGCCCTTGTGAGATACAAATGCAGCAGACCCACCTTTTCTTTCACTGAAGCCCTCAACATCTACATCAAAGCATATCCTGATCCGATCCACCCTTGCCTCCTTCAGTGTCCTTTGGAATTTCTAGCTTTGTTTCCTCCTTGTAGTTATCACTCACTTCGTCGGCCACCTCTGTGGACACACATGAAGCTCCATCATCCACCGTGTTCTTCTTTTTATGACCGTATGGAGTCCAGCGTGGTACTATCGGCTGCCGCTGAGGCTTGCGATTGTTACCTTTTGGGTTTCTCGAGATGGAGCCATCATCCATGCGTTTCCATTCCGTGTCTTGATTGTCGATATGATCCGAAATATCTGCGTCGCTCTCATCTTCCCAGATCATCAGATTTGTTCCGTTGATTTCAATCGATCGACCACCAGTTCGAGGGACATGAAAAATATCAGCTTTTGCATCGCTAAAATCCCGCTCCCACGTCTCCTTTTGCTGCAGCTTCAAGATGTAATCCATTGGTAGGGCGTACAAGACATTGTCGTCTTTGTCGTAGAGTTCCTTCAGTGGGTAGTCGAGACAAGCTAGCCCGAACTTGCAATCGATTCGGCTAGAAAGAGGATGTATGCGCCCGCCAAATATCTTGGTCTCAAAGGCGATTCCACTCTCGGTCCACATGTTTTCTCCGAAGAAAACCTCTGGCTCCGACAGTAAAGGATGGTCGTGGTGCGGGCCTGATACCTCGCAGAAGTGCGCAATCTCGTGTGTAATACAAGTGGCAAGGAACATGTTGAATCGCAACACCATAGCTGGTTCTCGGAATTTTAGCAGGCTAAGCTTCTTGGCAGTCGTGTAAAAGTCAGAATGCAGACAAATACGGCTTGTATGACATTTGTGGTTGATCTTCCGCAATAGACCATTCTTATAGTCCTTCACTAGACCCATCGAGGCGTAAGCCGTCTCTGGTGGTAACGGGTCGTGATGAAAGTAAAAGTGAACAGTGTCAACCTGGTTGTTCAAGAAGCTCTTGAAAGTCGTATGGTGTTCCTCTGACCAGGGCACATCCTCTTTGATGCGAAAACAATGCTGACCATATGCTTTTGAAGTTGCTTCGCAAGATTCTCGCTTGCCAAAGACTAGCGTGTGCCAGAAATGAGCTGTAGCCTGTGAAGTCAGGAGAAGAGTTGCGAGCTGTAACCCAGGCCTTAGTACCTCATATATGGCATCTGGACAACCGTGCCAGTTGTCCAGGCGGAAGATTGAGTGAATATCATTTTCAAGCGTGCAGATTGGCGTAGGTGCGTCTTCTGCAAACGCCACAGCTTGTTTTTTAATCAAGTCAATAGGGTCGAACCCAAGCTTAAACGCTTTCCGTTTTGCTGCATCTTTGCGGTGACCGAGTAACCTTCTGTACTTTTCCAACGCCTTGCGGTCCGCGACCTGAGCCAAATGGTGGTTGATGGAGATGCTCAACTGCAGGCCGAAGTCTTTTGGCACCTCAATCGTCGATGGAGTGAATGAAACAGAATTCTCATAGTTCAACACATCGGGTAGGTCTTGAACAAGCTTGTCAATGCACTTGTCGATAATCATCCCTTCCTTGAGTTTGTGCAGCAGCACTGTATTTTCACCTCGATCTCTAGCTTGATAATCACCCTCGCCACCACCAGGTAACAAATGGCGTATCTTCTGGGATAGTGCAGGTGGCGGTCCGCATTCTGGAGGTGGAGTCGTAGATTCAGTAGGCGTCCAGTCCATACTATCCTCGTCGTACTCTTGGAAGGCACTCTTTGGCGCTTCATCTTGTTCGGAGTTCTCCCCGTTAAGCTCATCATCTTGATTCAGTCTTTCCTCGATG
Source organism: Cucurbitaria berberidis CBS 394.84 (assembly GCF_010015615.1). Classification (NCBI taxonomy): domain Eukaryota; kingdom Fungi; phylum Ascomycota; class Dothideomycetes; order Pleosporales; family Cucurbitariaceae; genus Cucurbitaria; species Cucurbitaria berberidis. The sequence goes on along the minus strand of NW_024468940.1, from coordinate 1,403,330 downwards.
AGCTGGGTGGTGTGTAGCATCGCCTCATATGCCTTGCGGTATCGAAAGGGATCCATTCTGATTTCCGTTAGTCGCCGGTTTGCGCCAAATGCCGAGTCCACTTTCACGGGGTCAGGGCCGAGGGTGGTATTCAACCAGCTGCAGGCACGAGGAACGAACAGCAGTAGCGGGTGTTATATCGTCGAATGCTGATGTACTCATGGGGCTAGCCCGGGATTCCGAAACACGGCGAAGAAAAAGTGTAATGTTTCATTCAAACCATGGAAGAAACCCCCCTTCGATTCGTTCTCGGCTGGCCCGTGGAAAGGAAGGTTTGACCTCAACATCAGCCATTTCACCAAATCCTTGATACACAGCCAGGGTCGGTTGCTATTGGAAGGAAGAGTGAGTTGGTGGAGGGTGTGTCTTACTCGGAACCGTCAAAGCGGTCAAGGCCCGCCAAAATATGGAAAGTGTCTCATCCAAAAGATTCGATCTAGGACACAGAGAATAACAATAGCGCGGTGGAGGTTGCAAAGTCAGCGAGGCCGGTGTGAGTTGTTTAGCTCTAGGCAGCATGGACCGTGCCTCGCTTCCCGTCCAAAGCCATGCAGGCAGACCCGCACTAGAATGGATACCCTCTTAGCCTGATTACGAACCATGTGGTGCAGTCGTTGTGGTATTGGGGGGAGCATGTCAACTATCCACGTCAACTGTCAGGCACGTAAAATGTGGTCGAGTCCCGCGTTCGCGCTTCCGTTTTAGGGGAAGTGTCCATGAATGTAAGCAGAACAGGGTATTGCAGTAAACAGTACTAAACTTTTGTTATAGCAACACAATAAGGTCCTCGAGGCTGCATTCATAGGGTCTGAGCTCTCAGAACACTATTTGTGGCTGCCGTATTTTGAAGATGACTACTCAGATGCGCCGGAGAAGATGTTAGCAAAACAACAGAGGGTACTAACACCCGTGTCCGCGTACAAGTTTCCAGTTAGCTCCGCTGTCTAATCTTCTCTAACCCATTTCAGTAGCGCCTCGTTGTATAGCCGGATGGCTTTGAACTCCTCCGCACCATTGCACCCTTTGACCCTGGTTAATAGATCAAAGATCATCGCAAGATCGTCATCAAAGGTCTCAGCTACATGGTGAGGCTCGCCTTCCTTGTTCAAGGGCCCTTTCAGTTCACCGAATGCAATGCACGCCTGCGCACGTGCGGGTAAATCAAGCATACGGCGCAGATGAGCTTTCCACTCCTCGCCAGGCTGCCCTAAATAGCCCGTGGTGGTTTGAAAACTAGTCAACCGATCGCGCATGTTCATCCAAGTCTCCAATGCAGCGTGCAATCGTGCAAAGTCTTCGCCTAAATCCGAGCGTAGTTTCTCCGCATCATAGGCCCAGAGCCGGTCGAGGAGGAAGTCCATTCTCTCTTCGGAATCCACATCGTATGAGTTCATGCTGAATTGGTTGATACTGTTCAGATATGATAGCAGAAGCCTGAAGAGTTCGCTTCGGTCCTTTCTCACTTGCCAACTTTGAGGGCCTGGTGTCGTTGTGCTGAGTTGCGTTATAGTCATGGTATGAAGCAATTTCTTACTGAGATTCCGACCGAGATTAGTGTGGGGCTCGGTACTGATCGGTACAGTTCCTACTGTATCGTTTTGCGTATCCGGTATAACTGAGTCTTGCCTGAGAGGGTGCCGGTAGGTGCCGGATGGCCCAGCAACGGGCTGATCCTGAAACTCATACTGTATGCCCTCTTCATCAAGGAGATGGGGTTGTAGAACCAGGTCTACAAGGGACGTTAGCAAATTGGCCATTACATAGCTTTGAAGCCGGGAATCTCACTCATTGCGTCTGCTACAGCCTCGTCTCCATCCACAACAGTCTCAGTCTCGGCAGTAAAACCACGAGGTGGCGGCATGTATGTCGCATCACTGTCTTGGGTACTTTCTTTCCATCTTGGCCTTCTATTTGGGCTAGTCAATGGTGCCGCATCCAAAGGTAAGGTAGGTGACCTTGGAACCGAGTACACGTCGCGCTGTCGCTCGCGGAAGAGCGCTGGCGTTATTCGCGCCTTTCTGGATACCTTCGGCAATTTACTGCTAGAATACGGACCTTGGACATCGGGCGCTTTCCTTTTGCTTGAAGGTCCTGGGGGAGTCCGCTTCAAGGGCGGATCGGTCGCCACCTGACTGTTGGTGATTATGCTCTCCGCGTCGTCAGCATAAATCCGTGTATCTGTGCTTTCAGCTCGGAAGTCGGCTGATTGAGCATCGTTTCCACGACTCTCGGGAGCTGAGTACATATTTGGTGGTTCTGGGGCACGATAGGGTACTTCTGATGACGCACTACTATCGGATCTGGTTGATCTCGTCGGGGTTTCGACGTCTGTTTCCTCTCCATCAGACAAGTAGGTCACCTTGGACTTGCTCTTGCCTTTCCCTTTGCGTGGTGTTGGGCTGATATCCCGTACGGCAATTCTTGCAATCCAGCAGTGAATATAAAACCGAATACTACATGCACGATCAACAATTTGTCTCTCAATGCGCGCGTGGTACTACTCACCATTCTCGGTCTTTACTCTTGTCCCAGTTGAGCTCGTCTGGTGGCCCTTCCTGCTCTCTAAAAGGGAGTGTGTGTCCGGAATCTGCTCGCCCCCAGAGTGCCTGCCCATACTTGCCCTCGAGCTCGCATATCTCTTTAGAGAATGTCTCGTCTTTGGATAGACATGCGTGTAGATGCTCTGGATCCTCGCGATTACGTTCCACAAACGACTGAGCGATCTTCTTGATTTCGAAATGCAACTCGTTGGCTTCGTTCTTGAGAAAATCAGGATCCTTGCGTAAGTCGGTGGTTTGACTAAAGAGGCCAAGGGACTCGTAAACGTCTCGCACCGACCTTGTTTTATGGATGCAACCAGCAAGGAATGCTGCGTTTTCGTCGGGAGTGCTTGTTGGAGGAGCCATAATGAGAGGTGCAACTATAGAGCCACACGGCGATAGTGCACCAGCCTTGCTATATGGGTTAAATGCCACGCAGTAGAGGCCGGTATCTCAGCTGAAGCGTTAGGCGGCTGCGACTTGCATTGAGTGGCTGTGTCTTTTTATGGCGTGAAACTGTGGCTTAGACGGCCTCGAAAGAGCATCAATATTTATGCGGTCTGAGTTGAAATGCGTTCATCTGGTCTTGCGTTGCATGCCACGTCGCTTGTTGTATGGAGAATCGTTTCAGTCGCAATATTGCTGCCTACGGTGTGAGTGTACAGCCTCGTTGATTTAGTGTGACATTGAGAAATATGTTGATGAATCTCAGCAACAGATCGCGGACCGATGCATAGAAAGGTAGGTAATAGATGCCTTCGAAATCCAGCATGCAGTCAATGTTATCACCTAAGGTAAGGAAGCTTCGAGAATCTGCCTCATTGCTGCGTGCGATGAGTTGAGGATACGCGCCCGAAGCCCCCTCTTCTGTAACGCCGTGGCTGCACCCCCTGCATCCCGGCAGCACAGCAAGCGAGCTGGCTGATATCTTGCCTCAGCCTTGCGCCGAGAGAACATTAAGGAAGGCCAAAGCTTTTCCAACTTGAAAATTTGAGTTCAGCCTTTACTATCCGGTTTTCCATTGCCAAGATTTTGGAGTCTATTATTGCATCTCGTCCTCTATAAGAGCTTGGAGAAGCTTTACGGTAGTTCGTGTACTGTATCCAGTATGTGCTTCGACATCGTCTAGAACTTTCCAGATGCGCGCTTTTCGGGAAATGCCGTGTATGTGTTTGGCAGCTTCGATAGCACTAGGTCAGTGGCAGCCATGAAAAAAAATCTGCAAAGATTGTAAAGACGACGATCGAAGACATACCGTAAAACAATCCATGCGTGGAAAAGACTTTCAACGCTGGTGGAAAATCTGAGATAGCAATGTTGGTAATTTGCATTGCCTGCTCCTGGATTAGAGGAATGTAGCTCTCGTCCTGGAGAGTCGGTTCGGTGTAGAGAAGGATGTGGACAATGTGGTACCAAAAGGCAGCAGCTGCCGCTGCCGTGACAGGAAAGTACACTCTGCGGAAGCCATCTTCATCCTTGTCGCCGTAAGGGATACCGACAAAGGTTTCTGAGAGCCCTGCGCGCCAGATCTCTATTTCATGTAGGAAGTCTTCTCGTTGCGCTTTGCCAACTTCATTCTTGCCGTTCTCTCCAAAGACCAAATTGACTACTCTTGCGAGAATCCAAAGAACACGGTTGCCGAGTACATCTTCTCTCGTCTCGCCCTCGTCCCATAATACCGCCCATTCCGACGGATCGGAGATCAGTGGTTTTTCGCTTGCCATTGCCACTACAATCTCGTGCCTGATGTAGATCCAGAAATTCGCCCTATCGGTACCAGTCGACTGTGCATTGATGCCGCGCTCTTTGATCAAGATTGCTAGACCTAGAAAGTGGCGTCTATAGTCTTCCGATCGCTGAGCTCCATGAATCTCATAACTGAGTAGAAGTATACTCGCTGTCAACGTATGTTCATGTGAGAACATGCTCAAGGCATCGATCAGTAATCGCAATGCTGCCCAACGTGAAGGTAGAAAGTCAGCAAAGCTTCCAGTGTAGGGATAGGTACCTCAATATTATCGGGACCGAGGGCTTTAACAGGCTAATTTAGAGATAAGTCAACGCACCCTGGAGGATATTAGCATGGTTTGATAGAGAGAGCATTGCGGATGTCTGTCTTGTATCTAAGCTGTAGCACAAGTACCTAACAATTTCAGGTAAGCGCGCTCAGGTCTAACACGAAAACATTCACATTGTACCGGGGTATTCGTACTTCGCCGTAGTGCTTCACTGCTACCAGCTTCCAAGCCGGGTTGTGGCTCGAACCAGAGAGTGCAAGGTGATTAGCTGTGAACGCGCATACACAATGGACTGAAAGTAGCAACAGGATCAGCACTTTTCTTAATAGATAATACAAATACTACCTAAGACAGTCTAAAGAACGTCTTACAGAAGGCTAGTTACTTACTATCCGTATGTTAGCAAAATATTCGAACAGTATTCGTGGTAGGACTTTCGCACCAAAGCAGCGGAGATTTGGTGACAAGTTTTGGGATCTTCAATTGATAGGTGCTGTCGTGATCAAAGCAGTCCATCCAAGTTGCAACAGTTCGTACGTAGGTTTGCAGAAGAAAGGCTGCTTCCGTAGTTAGGGATATACTGTCGACTAGATTATTAGAGTCCACCGTTGCGGATGGCGATATTAGATTGGCTGGCGTAGTGATACGATACGATGCAACTACTTCAGAGTTTTCCTCTAGGCCACTCATATCTGACCTGAAAATGTCCAGTAATGAAAGTCCAGCCTGACCGGGCTGATCTTGTGGCAGGTCTGCATGGGTGATTTTCCAGCTTGCATCGTCAGATTGCTCGCACTCAAGATCTAGGCGCTCGCAATTCCCACAGACCGGCTTTTTCTCATCGCAGCGGGTATGTCGACGTTTACACGTGTCGCTGGTTAAAAGTCAACCAAATGTAATGAGACTGAAAATATGCTACATGCCATCCTGGGATATTGTCAGTTACTTGGAGAGAAAAAGTCTATATGGAGCCACGGCGTGCTACACACCTGTTCTTCGTCGAGGTCCACCTCTTCGCTTTTTCTTGGGCGGTGTATCATTCATGTTTGACTTGATGGAGAGGTCTAGGGGGTACCAAAGGAAAATATGCCACTGAGGTGATTAGAGGCTTGTGAGTTATTCTTGTTTGTGCAGCGATTGGTTGTATGGCATTGGGAGAAAGGATGAAGCGCTGAGCCGAGGGATAGTAAGCGGGAGCTTTGGCTAGCGCATTCTTTACGTGTTCACGTGAAGCTATCCCAGTCGGACTCATATACACTATACTTTCCGGCAGGCATTATCACGCGAGCTTTGTCAAACTTAAGATGGTAGTCTAGAAGCTTCCAAAGCGAACTGCTGTCAGTTTCCAGCTGTCGGACATAACGGAAGTTCAAAAGCGGCCAGCTTATCACCCCACCATCGAAAGCTACCCCGCGAAACCTGGACAAGCACAAGCAAGATAAACCACCTTTGAACTCCAGACTTCCGATTGCAACATCTACAAGCCTCATAGAACGTCTACTTGTATGGAATGCCCATGATGAAACCCCTTACTATCTCCCCGCCGCTTCTCAACTCTGCAAACCCATGGTGTACCACGTTGGAACAGCTTCAAGCGCTCTACAATAGCCCCCACACAGGCGCCGTAACGACACGCACATCACTACTCAATGGCTTCCCTCACGATCCCTCGATTCACCAATTCGTCTTCTACACGACTTCGTCTGCCTCCGGGCCGAATAAAGATCAAGAAGGCAATGAGGGAACAACCGGTAGCTTGAACACCTTAGGTTACAGCCCAACCCCGCTGAAAGAATATTTGGGATTTATCAAGACAATAAGTGATGAAATTTGTGATGTACCAAACGGTAAACACAACAAACCTTTCATCATATCTGTGACCGGGACAGTCGATGAAGTTGTCGAATGCTACAAGCTCATAATATCGCACCAAAGAACTGTTCGTATGGTCCTAGCCATGGAAGTAAATCTCTCATGTCCGAATATTCCTGGAAAATCGCCGCCAGCATATAATTCGGCATCGCTTCTCGCGTACCTGTCGGCATTAAAAACAGAGATAGGCCGCCAAATGGAGCCACTGGAGGCCTCACACCCACATGAAGGGCACATACATGTCCCGATCGGAATCAAAACACCACCGTATACGTACCATGATCAGTTTCAGAGCTTAGTCGATGCACTATTGTCCAGCGCGAAGGTCCAACCAACACATCTGCCCTGCCCTATATCCTTCATAACCGCGACGAATACATTAGGCTCTTGCCTTCTCCTTGCCCCAAAACTCGAAGGATCACATGAGCCACCGTATTCGGTTTTCCACCATACACTCAATTCGGCGACTGGGACAGGAATTGGTGGTTTGGCAGGTGCACCTTTGCACCCCTTAGCATTAGGAAATGTGTATACGATCAAAGGATTGTTGTTCCAGCACCAAGAGCTTGAGCAAGTTCAGGTCATTGGAGTTGGCGGGGTAGAAGACGTTGATGGATATAATCGTATGCGAGCAGTGGGCGCAGCAGCCGTGGGTGTTGGCACAGCGTTGGGCAGAAAGGGCATCCGAGTGTTTGAAGAGATTGGAGAGGCGTTACAGAAGCACCTATGAGAGCGGCATTCCTATTAAACAACGTGCAACAGGGGATTAGGATGAGGCTGTATATTTACGATATAGATGAAGTCGCTCGAATCTCACAATCCATGATCCCTTGCTAATAGTTGCTTCAAGCTGGTGCCAACAACATGATCGAGACGAAAATCTTGACTATGCAGGTGAGGAAACTTGTCAATGGATATAACGCTTCTTGTAGGATATGTAGGTGTGCATGTTTAGAGACCTAACTAGGACTTCTTGGTAATGCTAGCTCACCACGAGCATAGGGTCGGAGGCTCTTTTGGAGGCACGCTCCGTCAGTGCCCCGGGGTCTTTCCACCCCACCTTGACATCCTTCCGTTTTGTCTCTCCGCAGCGTCTACTTTCCGCTCTGTACTTGTCAATCGATAATCTTCATGTGTTAGATCGCGCGAAGATACACAAGGTCAGTGCAGCGTATTAGCGCTTACTGTATTTTACTGCCACTTCTGCATATGGCAGGTGGACAGTACGGTCGATTCCTTGCGCTCTTGTTCCTATATCTAACTCCCCTAGCGGATCCACAACTCCTAGTGATTGTCTGACTCATCGATATGATGATACATGTTTAGCTGCATTGAGCCTCCCATTAAGGGATACCAATAAAGTCGCCTATAAATCACGTTGATTCCCAATTTTCCCACCCAACATTCTTTTCTGTACGTCTGGTTTCTATCCTCACTCTTAACCCTGCAACACATCCATATACAAAGTCTCCATGCCGCTCGAACTCCACCCGATAACTTCCAACGACACTCTCTCTTGGGTGCGCATTCGCTCAGTCGCATATTACGGACCCACGCACGACCTTATACATAGTGGACCCGTCCGCGAAACTTCCATCCGCAGCATAGCTGAAGACAGAAAATGTGATCTCAAGAAGCCAAATACATGGCACTGGAAGATTGTTGACACGAGCCTGGATCCAAGCGAAGATGACCCAAAAGACAATGGCGGTAGAACAATTGCGATCGCGGTATGGAGTATGCACAATGTGAAAAGGGACGGGAGCAATGACTCGTTATCCATACCCGTAGAAAAGGCTGACGATACTCCGGGATTTATACCACCAGAGGTCCGTCTCGACGCTCTAGGATCGCTATTAGACCCTCTTCGAGCTGCCCAAAAGGACATCATGGGTAAATCAGAACAGTACTTCATGCTGAACGTCTTTGCGACACATCCGGATCATCAGGGCCGCGGAGCAGGCAGATTACTGCTAGACTGGGGACTCAACAAGGCGGACAAGGAAGGCTTGGTGACTTATCTGGCCGCCACGTCTACAGCGCGGCCGATATACGAGAAAAGAGGATTCAAGTTGGTGAGAATCACAGAGTGGGATAGAGTACCATGGGGTGGCCAGGGCAAAGATTTGCATGCGCAAATGGTGCGTCAGCCAAGGTCAGACTGAATAGCCTTGAGGCCTATCCAATTTTCACGCAGCTTTCCCTCCGTATTTGAACGAGTTAGTCCGTACACTACGAGGTTTTATTCCTTTGAACTCAGTTTATTCCTGTCAGTGGTGCTACGCGTGGACGCCTTTCTGTAGGCCTAGATTGCCAGTCCAGATTTGAGAGCCTCGAACTTTTATTATTAGAATTCCGTAGGTAGATAGCTCATTAACGAAATATAGTCCTGAGTTTTAATGCACTCTCTGCCCACGCTTAGATCCTCATGATGTGCTCCCTGAGCATTTCCTTACCCTCATTCCTCACACGAAGCACCTTGCTCCGAAAGTACTTATATTCTCTGATTGCCGGACTAGACTTCCGCTCTAGCTTCTCCTCTATGCTACCGTTAGTGACTTCATCGACTGGAACGTCCTCGATCTCAAAGAAAAGATGAAGGTCCCTTCTTGGCTTTTCGCCAAACTTTGGATTTTCTTTAGACTCGTTAGTGACGACTGTGATCTTGCTGATATGCTTGATGCCAAGCTCGGCCTTGTGTTGAATGAGCATGTGGGCTACAATGGCACCGATTGGAGAACCTGTTATATGTTATCAACTGCCTTATGGCTACCGATCTATTTTCTCACCAATGAGTGCTTTGCCTTCATCTGTATTCGCTGGGAATGATGTTCCAGGCCAAGGTGCCAGAGCCTGCACCCCTTTGTTCTTGAAGGCGCGAGCGACTAGAAGCACCGTAGCGTCATTGACAACGTGATGTGCCCCATAAACTCGTATATTCTTGACGTTTGGGTTGTCACGAGCCCAGTGACCCCAGTAGATATCGGAACAAAAGCGTAGATCTGGAAGCTCTCCTGGTGCGGCTTTTCTGCCCCAGTTGTGACCCTCCAAAACTGAAGCTGCAGGATTATTCAGATTCTTTCCAATGATGGCTGAGGTATGTTAGCGATCCCAAGTACAATAGCAAATATACCCGGAGAATACAAACCTCCCCCAATCTTGTTGACAGCGAACTGGTAGTAAGCACCTGTTGCCTACACGCTTTCGTTAAACATTGTAGGGGTACCAGACATACGAACTGACATAAGAACTTACTGTATATTCCTTGCCGTTGACCTTATACTTCTGATCTTTGACATCCTTCATCTGAGGCCATACGGCTTCGGGGTCCTCGTAGTCCTCTCCATTGTAGTGTGTGATCGAAAGGCAGTCATTATGCCCGTCGGCGGGATCCCCATCATCATCAAAGGCGGGCTTAGCGTTTAGCCCAAGAGCGTGAAATGCCTTCTTCAATCCGATGCGCTCCCAGTCACATTCCCAGCCCTTATCATAATCACCGTCATGCCAGAACCATGTTGCTAGCTCGCCTGCTCACTTTAGCCGATAATTTTGCTTCTATTTGTGACACACTTACTCCTAAGGTCGCCAGACCACGGGCTTGCAGCAGAAGGCGGACTTCTTTTATCCTCCTTCAAAAACCCGGCGCCCTTATCCGTTGCCTGCATGAGACACACAAGATGATTGCCCTTGGCCTCCACATATCTCTTCCACATATCCTCGTTCGCGTACTTAGCAGGGTCGAAGTCGAGACCAGCCAGTTCAGGTACGGGCGCGGGGAACTGGGGTGCGCTGACGATACCGAAGGACGCATTGTAGTTGTCAAGCTCTCCGATCAGTCTCCGGGCGACATCGACGGACGACGTAGAAGAAGAGATGAATCTACCGACTACAAGAGTAGCAAGGCACATGGCCATTGCGAAAGCCCATTTGAGTACCATGGCACTCGATGTGCGATATCGTATGGGTAGGGAGGTGCAAAGTTAGGAAAGGGTGGAGGATAAGAAGTGTTGCGTGGAAAGCGCACTAGCTACATGACTTTGACGGCGTGCACGGGGCGGTGAGGTGAAGGTGGAAAGAGCCATAGGAATAGAGGCAACGCGCACCACACAAGTCATTCTTTTGATAGAGGCAAGATGCTATACTCTACCATAGACAATATTGTCATCTATATTACTGTTCTTTGTAAAAGTCCCGCGTCCTCTCTTCACCCATGCGCAGTACACTCCTTGCCAAATCTCCCGTTCCATCCCGCGGTGTTAATTTGATCTTGAAGTCCCTTGGAATCGCTACGAGCGCTGACTTGATCTCATTGTAGTCTACGTAGTCAGTATTTGGCGGATGAGTCTCGGATGCTTCGATCTTATATAGACTGATCAAGCGGAACAGAGCCGCATTAATGAGCTTGCTCGCGATTGTGGCACCCGGACATGAGCGTGAGCCGGCACCGAACGATAAATGTGCTGTGCTTGATGCGGGTTTCTCGGTAGATAGTGACGAAGGATCGGATGAAGAGGAGGGAGAGTCGAGCCAGCGCTCTGGGTTGAATGTGGCGGCATCAGGTCCCCAGTAATCGATATCATGATTTCCCGCTTGCGCATTGATCAGTACCATTGTGCCCCGCGGAATGATCGCTTCCCCCCATCTCACATCAGTTATTGTCTTGCGCGGCAGGCTCATGTTGGAGACTGTGTAGTATCTTCCTGCCTCCTTGACAATTGCATTAAGGTATGGGACGTGCTCTGTTTCAAACTCGGTCGCCCAAGCATTCTTGATATCTGGATATAGTTTCTTTATCTCTTGATACGCACGCTCCTGGTACTTCTGGCCTTCGGGAGTAGAGAGTGAGCCAATACAGGAAACGAGTGTGCCTGGAATAGTTTCAAAGCCACCGGAGACAAGAGAGAGGCAGATTGAACTGACTTCCACGCCTGTGAGGCGCGTCTCCTCGTCTTTTAAGATCGCGGCACTGATACAAGGCTTCTCAGTGCCATTATTGATCATCTCACGGACTTTGTCGAGTAGCTCGTTCAGGTATTTGTCTCGTCTCTCGCGAAGTTCCTTGGACCTTCGGTTCTTTTCATTATTAGGTAGGTAGCGTAGGATAGGGACGTAGTCTTGATAATTTTCGGACGCTGAGCGGAGAAGCGAGATAGCAGAACCGACATAGAGGATCTCGCGCAATAGGTCATCGTATACCGCGTCCATTCGAATCCCGTAGCAAAGAGTGAGCGTGGTGTTGAGTGCATAGCGTTGAATATATGGTCGGAGGCTGACTTCGATTGAGCCTCCCTTGCTGTCGCGAGTCAAGTCGCGGGCGATGCAGTACGATTCCAAGTCGAACATTTTGTAGTATTTCTTCATCATGCCTTTGCTAAGCGTGGTAGAAGCGGCTTTTCGCTTGTTCCGACAACTTTCATCCCATGGTGAGCTCCCGATCGTGAATCCTTGTGTAGAAGAGATGACTCCGTGAAAGGTATACAGCTTGGGCCGGTCAATCAGTCCTTGTGAGTTTGATACTAGGATCTTCTTGCAGTCCTCGAACGAGCTGACGACGACCGCTCGAGTGTTTCCAAGTCGGATTTGGAAGACTGAATTGCCATATTTACGCCACCACTTTTCACATACTGTTGCGTGGTCATCCCCAAGTTGGGTAAGGTGGCCGGTGACTGGAAGAGCACCGGGTATTTCTGGTATGCCGCGAATGTAGGGTATATCGGTACGAGTCAGCAACTGAAGAGGGTCAATTCGAATTCTTCACATGCAACGTGCAGAGAAACTAACCTTGTAGATCACGACTGCCAGAGCAGCGAAGACGAGTAAACTTGTTTGTTGGCCAAGTGCCTTTTCTACAACAGTTTGAAGTATGCCCGGAAGCTGATCCATGACGGAAGTAAGGTCGAGGTAGGAGAGATTGTATTAGCAAGAGGGGTACAATCCCACGCCTTATAATAATGCCTCATAACGCATGACGGTTGCCGCATGTGTCAACTGCAGCAATGTACTAAGGCGCATATAGTGAGGGGTCACCTCGGATCCTTCCCGACGATAACGAAACTGGGGCCTTATCAGTAGAGCCTCCCACTTTCAAGGAGCAATCAGATACGCGACATCGATGACATTTTTCGCTGACCAATTAGTTCGGAGCTATTGTTACTTATATGATCTTTTGAGAAAGCACCGATCCTGTCCAGCCGTAGAAGACACTATGCATCAAGACCGGCAATTTAGAACGGCAACCGAGAGCAATATCAGAAGCTTCATAAGCTAATCTAGACCCCAGCTGTGATTCAGGGTGGCGTTGGATAGACTTAGAGATCCAGAAGTCTAAAATGTTTGATTTCAGCGCCGGTGATGTATTCCCGAATCTTGCCATATCTCGCAAAACCTTCCGTTTCCGCAAATTGAGAATGCTGTTCCACTCTCGTCCATGGGCAGATTAAAACAAATTCCTCTTTGACATCGTCCTTGTCAACACGCCAACCGCCGCCTATTATGCCTTCAGTAACATACTCTTGCAGGAAATGCTTATTAACCCCATAGGTTTGCTGGAAACCGTCCTTTTCACCTTCCTTGATGAAATGGCGTACGATGCTCCAAACGAGCTCTCCACTATGCGCCTTTGCTTTCTCGGTATCGGTCTTTGGCATCGATAGTTCGGCATGCGGCGCGTCGATATGTAGAAGCCAGTTGACGGAGACTATATCCTTCAAGCTCTCTAGCACGGCTTGATTGGCCTTCCCTGGGATAAAGTCATGCATATGTTGATCGAGTGAATCCCATTCGCCAACGATGTAAACATATGAAGGGTCTTCGATCTGTTGGAGGTAGTAGAATGTTCGTTTAGTGAATTCCTGCATGACATTCTTTGCGTGTGCCAGTTTTGATCTTAGGTCGTCATTCTCAACGGTGAGACTCGAAGAGAGGTGTAATAGTGCTAACTCGGTGACTGCCATTGTCTCTTGCGTATAGGTGGGCGGTATCTCGTGGGTTCGGATGATCGATGATGCAAAAGAGCTATCTGGAAAGGACGGTGGGTTAATGCAGTGTTAGCATGAAATTGGTGAGGATGTTCAATTTACAGCAGTTTCAAGCACGATTGCGCGCTAATAGGACAGACACAGTGACGCTATGAATGCCAGGCAGCGAGGGCTTACGTGGATAGATTGTAAAATAACACGCTCCGTTGATCGCCAGAAGCTATCTAAAAGCGGGCTAGCGCCACCTGGGCAGCAAAAATACAACTAACCTTAGATAGGGAAAGGCTTATAAACCCTAGATAGCCTGTTGATATAACTATTATGCATCAGTCCACCCACACCTCTAGCTAATTCTTACTATTTGTCGCAGCTGTCTCGGATCTATTTCCGACCTGTCGTCATCCGGCCCACAGCGCCTCTTGGCCTAGTCAGTTCGTCTGAAACTCCACTGCTGGCACCATCCACCATCCTTCCCGCGTCCACCTGATCTGCTCGATATAGCCCCTCTGATTACAGTTCGATTTCACTTGACACCTACAAATTTTGCTTTTGCTTCTGCCTGTTGCGTTGCGAATCAACCGTACTTCGCCCGTTCACGTACAGGTGATCTATTGCGGGTTGTACCGAGTGACCGTAAGCTAGCAGGTATATTTGAAACAATCGTGCCGCCTTTCGATGCCATTAAGCTTGCGGGACTTGACTATATGCGGCTGAGACATTGTTACGCATGCGTAAAATCACACATCTTGGGAAAGAACATGACACAAAGGGCTAACATTCTTCCTAATATTTAAGGCTCTATCAAGCGTCGAGTCCACCGTTGCTATAGTTGCTGAACACGCGCTCTCTCTTTTGCCATTTAGGTCCTTATTTCGCAATTCCACCATGGGCGAACTAACTCCTGAACAGATTGCCCGCTTGAGGGAACAAAATCTGGGACCACAACAATTCGCTATTGTGGTAGTCTTTACTCTTCTTGCACTCATTACTGTTTGCCTGAGAGTATATACCCGCATGCGACTTGTTCATCTTGTTGGGCTGGAAGACTACTTTATCGTATTATCAATGGTGAGACAGTGCCTGTTTCGTGCAACTCTTCATCTCATGATTTACTCGCTCTGATCACTGGACTGCACATTCGCCCAGACACAGGTAAATTTGCTAGGTCAGATAACCTGCCTACTAACGATTTCCTCAGTGTCTATCGTTATGCACGGGTATCTTCCAATGCCTGCGTAAGGACGTATTCAACAAGTATGATTTGGAATTCTAACAACATACAGAGGTGAAATGGGGCCGAGGAACGCACACAATGTTCCTTAAGAAAGAGCAAATAGGAGGTATGCTCAAAGTATGCATATCCAACCTTTACCTTCTAGAAGATTGCCTGACGAAACTAGTATATATATTTGGGCATCGTTACCTATAACCTGGGCCTAGCTTTCACGCGAATTTCTATCTTGCTTTCATATAGACGGATATTCACGTCAGATTGCATGCGCATATCTGTCAAAATCGCCCTCAGTATCTGTACTGTATGGGGTTTTGCGGCTGTTGTAATAAGGCTGTTCAGCTGTATTCCAATCAACGCTCTCTGGGACATATCAAAGAAACCCATAGCAAAGTGCTTTGATGAGAAAGCGTTTGTCCACCTCCCATCCCTTTAATTGCCCAACTTTGACGCCGCTTTAGCTTCTTTATTTTAAACGCCGGCATTAATATTGCGACGAACTTAACCGTAGCAATTCTTCCGATTAAAGCTATATGGAATCTACGAATACCTCGAGGGCAAAGGACAGTCTTAGTGGCCAATCTTAGCATTGGCTGGTTGTACGTTTCCCCTCAGCGTCTAGACTCAAATCCGTTCTAACATAGTGATAGCATCTGCATCGTCTCGGGCATCCGCCTTCAAGCTTTCCTTCAAGCTTTCAAACACCCACTTGACAGAACCTTCTACGACAGTATTACTATATGTTGGACTGCCATTGAACTAAATCTGGCCATTGCCTGTGCCTGTATTCCCTCTCTGAAAGCACTGCTCAAAAAGATTTTGTCTTGATTCTCGTCAACTAGCTTGGGCAGCAGTGATGAAAACAGACAAAACTGAGCCACAAACCGTCCTACAAACCGTACCCCGTGGCGCTACCTAGACCTGGGCAGTATGCAGTTTTTATACCTCTCGCAACTCATCTCCTCTTATGGCAGTGATATTCATTCGGACTTCACAGGATGGTTGGCGACCGTCTCGAGGAGCCTATCCTGGAAGAATCAATGTAATCACAAACATCTCCGCACTCAAAGTACTTTCACAGAACCAGAGATAGCTCAACTAGGGCGTAGGCGCTTTGAAAATCCTCTTAAGGAAGGGTGCTAACTCTTGACAAAATTTACGTTCATTTAGTCAAGGTAACAGGTTGACGTGAAATTTAAGAGAAGACCTCAATAGTGCCTACGCCCTAGTTGAGCTAATCAACATAAAAACTAATTACGTTTCCATTGAATGTTGCATACATAGGTACAATATATCTTATTGCACCTAATAGGAATCTCTGCGACTCCATAGCGCTATTTCCTAATGAGGATAGCGTGTCTGCACTCCATCAAAGCCCTCAACCTGCAGTGCTGCTTCTGGAGCAACACAATTTCATCGAGCCACCACATCCTAACAGAAGTCATCTTAAATCATTCACTACCTACATCACCCTTTTCAGAGCTGTTGAAATTCTTCCCAATGACAGCGTACGACGAAATTGCCGAGGTCGAGGCCGACAACGAGTGCAGAGCTTGGTTGGTAAAAGCTCTTAGCGCAAAGGACGAAATTGTAGCCTTCGTATCAAGCCGCCGTACAGGTTGTCCTGAAGGGGAATTTAATGGGTATCTGAGGGGCTCTTTCAACTTCTGCATCTCCGTTCGCTTCAACGATGGAGGACCGAAGGCCATCATCCGGTTCCCAAAACCAGGCCACACATTCACCGCCCGACGAGAGGAGAAGGTAAAGAGCGAGGTCCAAGTTTTAGAATATTTGAGAGAAAAGACAAAACTCCCCGTACCTCGTGTAACCAGCTGGGGTTTAACGCACGAAAGCCCCAAAAATCTTGGTCCCTTTATCATCATGGATCTTGTCGATGGCACTTCACTTACTACCCTCTTGAGGCAGCCTATTCAGTCTGAAGAGGACGATATAATTCTGAAAGAAGATATAGATGCTGCCAAACTGGACTACGTCTACGAACAACTGGCGGAATTTATGATTGAACTGTCTCGGCTGGACTTCGACGCCATTGGAGCCATAGTTAAGAACTCGGACACGGATAAGTGGCTAGCAACTGAGAGGCCGTTTACTTATAACATGTACGAAATGGCGGTAACAGTCTTGAATTACCCTGTGGACACTTTTCCCGCTGCGCCGTTCCGGACCACCAAAGAGTATCTCGAATACCAATCCGATGAAAACCTTACTCACCTTCGCGTACAACGTAACCTGGCAAGAAATATACAAGATATCAAGAGGAGGTATATTGCGCGCCACCGGTTCCGACAGCTCATTCCAAAATATTGCATAGACAATAATGGTCCTTTCAAGCTCTTCTGTGACGATTTACAGCCCTCAAACATACTCGCTGACCCAGAAACTCTTAAGGTCCATGCAATACTAGACTGGGAATTCACGCATGCAATGCCAGCACAATTCTCCTCTGATCCTCCGTGGTGGCTCATTTTGAAAGGACCAGATATGTGGCTAGAAAATTATAGCATGGAAGAGTTCCTAGCTCGCTATAAACCTAGGTTGGAGCAGTTCCTTCGCGCCTTAGAGCGCGTGGAGACGAGATCACCACCGAAAGAACCCAAACTATCGACTCAGATGCGAGAATCCTGGAAGAGTGGTCGGTTTTGGTTCGATTACGGGATTAGGAAGAGCCTGGATGTAGATGATATTTACTGGGGTGCGCTTCATCGAGAAGGGGACGATTCGCTCGACGAGGAACATCAGAGAAAGATGGAAGAGTTGATTGAAACGAAGATGAAGGATCTGGAAGCATATGACAAGGAGTGCAAGGAGAGGGGCTTATAAGGAAGCGTAAAAGGAACGGCGTGATGATCGTGCTTATTGGAACTAAATTGATAGATGTAAAGAAGACATGCGCATAGGGCAAAGCCAGTTGGATATGTATTAGACCGTAGTTGGGGTATTATGAGCTGAACTCGACCAACGCAGAAGTGTGCTAAGCTGCCCCCGCTGCCGCCGCAACAATGCCGTTCATCCTGCTCCTCTTTTTCTTCTCCTGTTGCTGCCGCATATGCTGCTCCTTTCGGTACTGTCCTTGAGCGTATTGGTCGTACTTTGGATCACCGCCACTGTTATAGCGCTGTCCGTTGTACGATTGAGGTGCGGAGTAGTATGACTCTCCGTAGTTTTGCTTAGAGCTGCGTTGACCCATTGTGACTGGGGTTTGGTATTTGGTATCGGTAGAACACTGATGGAGAATGTGAACGATGCTTGCAATCTTTATGGGCTTTTCTGAAGTCTTGTGATTGAAGTAGAGTTGTTTGTAGTGAACACCAAGGCTTGTCCAAGGAAGCTCAAGTACTTGCGATCATTTTCTAAGCCTCTTCACCCGTCGTCATAAGAAGCGTATCTTGGGGCTGATCCAGTGTGTGTCCTGGGCGCAGCTTGAAAGCCAGTGTTGGAGTCGTATAATCTGACATTAGAGATCGATGCTAGTTCGGAAGTTGTTAGGGCTTGTGCTCGACCATCTTCACAGCCACAACACGACATAGCGCATCACCGCGTGGCCTTGATTCGTTATTGTCGTGATGGAAGGCAGGTTGATGTAAATCGCGGCCGGGGAAGGTAGAATGACATCATAGCCCAAAAGAAGTCTACTGTGTACCTCCGCACCGCGCAAGCGCACCGTTGCAGGAGAGCATGTAGATCCTAGCTTACAAGGACTACAGGTAGCTGTACGATTAATAGCTGTAGGCACAGCCTTGGATTAGTATTAGTCTGCACATGGTCTCGAACCCTATTCACAATGCCAGAGGATCTTTCTTAAGCAGCGCAATGCCATTTCTCTTTTGTCCTTACCGGTGCGACTGTCATGGAGCACTGCGAATAACATTACAACAAGTTTCTGCCTGGAGGGCGCAGTCAGGATCATCAGCTTCTACCGGGCGATTAAACTGCTGACATTGTCAAAGATTACAGGCTGCTATCATCTTTCCAGTAGTTGTAGACATGCATATGGTAAAGTACAGCGACTTGGACTCTAAAAATACAGCACTCTACTGGCCTATAGAAACTGATAGGGTGTGAAGCGAGATGTCAAGACTAAAAGCGTCCTAGCAGCCGGTTTATTCCCGACCCGCAGTCATCTGGTGCTAATTGGCGTCTACACTAGCATGCCGTTGGTGTAGACAGATCAATACTTATCTCCAAACGAGCCAACTCGCGTCAATAGTATGTGCCTCAAAACCGGTTGACACTTCGGAGTGACATCACATCACACCAGAGGAGCGGCTGCCAGCCTGTATGGACAGATCCTGAAACATCGCCTCACAACGCATAAACGAGCCGTCCATTCGCCCCGAAACCCTGCGCCACGCGTATATCAGGACTATGATATACATTTTGACCAGGGCACCGTTACGCGATCCCATCTGCCATTAATTACCTGCGCTAGCCCTGGCCATTCACACCTCTCAACACCGTGTACCAAGCCTCTTACCCCGGGTCTTGCCACACCTTTGCACCACACTTCAGTAATAACGTGCGAGTGATAATCGTTGGTACACGACACCCTTGACAGCGGTTCGCTACGTATTCAGGTTCCACTACCAGTGCAGTTTGTAGCAGCCATGATTGGTAGAGCGTTTGCTGGGCCCTGTGGCCTGCGTCAGTACCCATGATATAGAAGGGAACCGCTGGAATGCATCGCTCTACGGTCGCTCCCATCTTTAGCCCACCCGTTCCAGGCAATTCCTCCCAGTTTTCAAAGTCAACACTCGCGGCTGAGGCCATCCCAAGAAAATTCGGACACCCAGGGACCGTAGAGCCCGAAGACTTACCTCCACGTACGTTTACAACATCCAAACAAGGTACACTTTGGACATCGAAGGTCCAACCTACCTTGTGTGCCCACCATTGACTTTTCAGGTCTCATAAACTACCGCGGCAGCATGGGCAACACTTCGAGCTCTGCCGTGCAGAAGTGCCTCGAGAGCGCTTTGGGCAGCAAAGATCTAGTGGCCTTCAAAAATGCGCCATTTTTCCAGATAACAGACGTTAAGCCGTATAGTAAGCTCAAATTATAGTTGAACCCTTCAATACTTCCTTCCTAGCCTTGTTAATGGTTTTTAAGATCTTGGTATACCGGTTACGCCTGCCGCAGTGACCTACCCGAAGACAACGGAGCACATCTCTGCGATTGTCAAATGCGCCGTCGACAACAACTTAAAAGTACAGCCGCGGTGCGGTGGACATTCGTACGCGAACTATGGTGAGCGATATTCGATGCTAGTTATATTTAGAACCCACGAAGTCCTACCAAGACTCTACAACGGTGCTTGAAGTTATCCAGAATGGGTTGGTGAAGGCTTCCATCGGAAAATCTTTTGCAATCTTCCTCAGTAATACATTTGGCTTCATTTGCTAACTCGAAATCCAGGTATCGGTGGCCAAGACAATACCATAGTAGTCGATATGAAGAACTTCCAGCAATTCTCTATGGATGAATCAACATGGCAAGCTACAATTGGTGGCGGCACGCTCCTCAAGGACGTTACAAAACGCCTTCATGAGAACGGTAAACGCGCGATGGCCCACGGCACCTGTCCGCAAGTCGGTATCGGCGGCCACGCAACCATCGGAGGCCTCGGTCCATCGTCTCGACTCTGGGGTTCGGCTCTAGACCATGTTGAGGAGGTCGAAGTAGTGTTGGCGAACTCCACTGTTGTACGTGCAAATGAGAAGGAGAACAAGGACATCCTGTTTGCAGTAAAGGGCGCAGCAGCTGGTTTCGGCATTGTTACCGAATTCAAAGTGCGCACACAAGCCGAGCCCGACAAAACAGTTCTCTACTCTTACAATTTCCACGGCGGCGATACAAAGTCGAAGGCCGACGCCTTAAAACAGTGGCAGAAACTCATCTCCGATCCTGAGCTGTCCCGGAAGTTCGCATCCCAGTTCATTCTTACACAGCCGCTCGGCGCCATAGTGACCGGAACCTTTTTCGGAAGCCAGCAAGAGTTTGATAGTTTGAACATCACCGCACGGCTTCCAAACTCCTCTAAGAAAGATGCAATCGAGATCAAAGACTGGTTAGGTGTCGTGGGGCACTGGGCAGAAGACATTGCGCTAGAACTCGTGGGTGGAGTCCAGAGTAATTTTTATGCCAAGAGCCTGGCGTATACAGAGAAGGACATTCTCCCCGACGACGCTGTGGACAAGTTGTTCGAGTACATCGATAAAGCGGATAAAGGGGGCGCAGTATGGTTTGTCATCTGGGACCTGGAGGGAGGAGCGATTAATGATGTCGCTCCCGATGCAACAGCTTATGGACATCGCAATGCCTTATTTTACCACCAAGCGTATGCTGTCAACCTGCTTGGCAAGGTCAATGAAAAGACGCGCAATTTCCTCACCGGCATCAACAAAGCTATTACTGATGCATTGCCAAATCACGAGCAGGGCGCCTATGCAGGATATGTCGATCCTGCGCTCGGAGAAAACAGCGCGTCTCTCTACTGGGGAGGTAATGTGGAGCGATTACAGAACATCAAAGCGGCCATCGATCCCCAAGATATTTTCAGCAACCCGCAGAGCATACGTCCGGCTAAGAAGTCAGCAAAGATGGTGTAGGGGCCCTGGGGGCCTTGGTGGTACGATGCATTCCATCATTCTAGAAACAAATTATATACCAACGCTACATGGGCTGTTGCGCCTCAGTCTTGCCTCATTTTGACGCGATCGATATTCTTTTCGTGTTTGTCAAAGTCCTACGCTCCCGGCTTTTTTAGGTCGTCATTGAAAAGCAAGCAGTACCGCAGTTCCATGTCTTACAGACTGTTGAACAGGACGTCAGCGAATTTCGTGATATCTATAGCTGTGAACGAGGAGTCTTAAGCCTCCACCATCCCTCTTCCCCGTACTCAGACCAATAGAATAATCTTGACACTGCTTCAGACCCCGGATTCATCTCCGTCCGGATCCTCCACCATATTCTCAAGAACTTGGTCGGAGAGCGATAGCCCAGATATCAGAGAGAAAGACGTATGTAATGTCGTATAGTAATTGCGATGGTATTGGACCGGATTCGCAGCTTTTTCAACAGTCATGGAGCCCAGTAGGAATGTTGAAGCGGTACCTGCATACTGTCTACAGGCTTGAGCAAAGCGACGTGAGAATGGAGGGTACATCCGACCGAGAAGAGCGCATCATTGCATGCACTGCGTGCCCTCATCGGCAGTGCTTGATCGCTTAGTACCATATACTCCTCGTCCGATGGTGCGGTATTACCTCAGAACCATCCTTCTCCTTCTCTTTCGCCAGGTCGTAGAGGAAGAAGTCAATAAGGATTGCATTGACCTTCGTATCCGGTTTTAGCTTCAATATCTCCCGACGGAGCAGCTCAACCGCCCATATGCTGCAGCCTCGCATCTGCATCTCCCACGAGTGTCCAGATTCAATAATTTCCAAGCGCCTTATCTTGTTTTCGAGAGGTGGACAATACCATAGTACGCCGAGTGAGTGAAGCATTTGTGGGATGCGGTAATCCGCAAACATCGTAATTTTGTCAATGTCGTTGAATTCTCCGTAGCCTTCGCCGTCAAAAGCGGCCCAGAGATCGGCAACAAAGATCTGCGCACGCTTCAAGAAGCGTATTTTCTTCCTCTCAAAGGTGCCTTCATCCCTGAAGCAGGGGAGTTTCTCTGCGAGTAGATTCACCAGTCCAGCCGCTGAGCCCTTTGAGTCTTCAATGAGGGTGACGACACTACTATCAAATTCCTCTTCCAGGATTTGTCCTGCCTCCCTCAAGCATCGTACTCGTTCCTCGAACATGGGAATCTCTTCGTCAGTACCAGAGCTAAAAACGGTCCGTAATACATCCTCTGTACACCGCTCTTCGTCGATCCAGAAGTCCGGGCTCGTAATGGGTATATCTTGATCCAAAGCTCTCTGCAGAAGGGCGACTAAACTAAAATAGCCCGTCCATCTCTTCCCCTTGTAGACCACTGCAAACCGGCCTTCTTCGCTCTTTTCGCTCCAGAAACTGAAATTCAGCAGGTCCATTGTAAAGATGAAATTGACAGTACTTTCATCTTTGGATTTAGGATGTAGTTCATGCTCAGACCATGTCTTAGTGCTGTATTCGCGCTTCTCCATTTCTTGCAAGACCAGTTCAGCGGCAAGTTTCGTCGATCGCATATCCAAGGCCACATCGATGCTATTGTCGTATATGAATTGGGCACTATCGAGAACTTTGGTCTCTGGCGGACCTTCATCTTTGACTCCAATGCCGAACCGTTTCCGGAGTAGGTCCAGTAATTCGAGATCGACTTCATCGTCCGACATGGTGAGGAATAGAGACGTGCGCTAGATCAAAATTCGGATTTGGCAATGAAAGAGCTGTCTTCTGATTCTCTTCACAACACTATCCGCGACATGCTCCAGAAGCAAGTCGATGTGTATGTGAGAGGAAGCAATTGAAACCGAGTTCCCAAAAGTTTACGTTCCGCCCTTAGCGCGGCTACGCGCCAAGCTTGAGGCTGAACCTCCGGCGCAAGACCGGTGGAGCGGCGCCAACTCCAGCACTGACCTGACGTCTCTCACCTTGCGCCTTCACCTCCGAACAGCGAACCCAGCAAACGTCGCATGTCGTAACCTGCTCCCCAACAACACCGCCACCATCCCCTATCTTTACCACCGGCCTCGCAATGGCACGCGACAAATTTGCCCGTCAGAGCCTCGGCGGAACCCTCCAAGGCCGTATCAAGGAGGTACAACTTCGGTCGGGCGCAAACAGGCTACGGATGAGATGCTGATAGTAAACAGGCGCGCGTACTCATGGTGGGAGCTGGCGGCATCGGCTGCGAGCTTCTCAAGAACCTGGCTCTCACTGGATTTGGCGAGATCCACATCGTAGACCTGGATACGATCGACCTCAGCAACCTGAATCGCCAGTTTCTGTTCCGCAATGAGCATATCAAGAAGTCCAAGGCATTAGTACGCGAATCTGCAGCTCAGAAAGTAAGGTGGTTGCTCATGCGCTGACAGTGCGATAGGTTGCGAAAGAGTCGGCGGGCAGGTTCAATCCCAATGTCAAGATCGAAGCGTACCACGAAAATATCAAGGACGGGCAGTTTAACGTCGCGTGGTTCAAGACGTTCGACATCGTCTTCAATGCACTAGATAACCTGGATGCGCGGCGGCATGTCAACAAGATGTGTCTGGCAGCCAACGTCCCGTTGATCGAGAGCGGCACGACTGGGTTCAACGGGCAGGTCCAGGTCATCAAGAAGGTGCGGCGCATTAAATGTTGGTTGAAATGAGCTCTAAGAAGCTAATCGTACTTGTAGGGCGAGACCGAATGCTACGATTGTACACCCAAAGACCCACCGAAGTCATTCCCGGTCTGCACAATCCGAAGTACACCCTCACAACCCATTCATTGCATAGTCTGGGGCAAGTCATACTTATTCGCCGAGATTTTTGGCACCTCCGAAGACGAAGCGCCGGAGTTGGACCACAGCGAAGACGCCGAAAACGCAAACGAAGTCGCGAATCTGCGCAAGGAGGCACAAGCCCTGAAGCGCATCCGCCAGTCCATGGGATCCGACGACTTCCCGCGAGTAGTGTTTGAAAAGGTGTTCAAAGAGGATATTGAACGCTTACGGAGCATGGAAGACATGTGGCGGACGAAGCGAGCACCAGAGGCACTGGACTACGACAAGCTTACGCAGCAGGCGCTTGGGTCAGGACCGGCGGTCGCGTCACAGGATCAGGTCGTGTGGAACACGGCTGAGAACTTCACTGTCTTCGTGGACAGTTTGCGACGACTTAGCAACCGCCTTGAGGAGACGCGCGCAAAGGCGAGTGTTGGGAATGCAGCGCCCATTCTGACATTCGACAAGGACGATGCGGATACATTAGATTTTGTCGCAGCGAGCGCAAACCTCCGGTCACATATCTTTGGCATTGAAATGCGGTCGAAGTTCGACATCAAACGTAGGCCTTCCTTCTCCTTTGCACTCATTCTACATGTCGTTAACATATGTACAGAAATGGCTGGCAACATCATCCCCGCCATCGCAACCACGAATGCCATGACAGCTGGCCTCTGTGTCCTCCAAGCCTTCAAGGTTATGCGTCAACAGCTCGACAAGGCAAAGATGGTCTTCCTCACCCGCGGCACCGAGCGCGTTATATCCAGCGAAGGCCTCCGACCACCCAATCCTTACTGTGCGACATGCGGCGTTGCGCACGCTACACTCATTGTCGATACGAAGCGCGCGAAATTGAGCGACCTGGTGGAAGATGTGCTAAAGGGGCAGCTGGGCTACGGCGAAGACTTTAGCGTCAAGCGCGAGAACGATCTACTGTATGATGTTGACGAGGATGTCCATTTGGATAAGACCTTTGAGGAGTTGGGTCTTGAGGCGGACACTTTTATCACTATCTTTGACGAGGCGGACGAGGATGCGAAGGTCGATGTGGTATTCTCTGTCATCAATCAAGAGTCGGACACAGATACGAAGCCGATCAACCTGCCTAAAGACTTGCAGATCGCGAAGAAACCTCTGGCACCTATTCCTGAGGCCAATGGACATACCGCCGTTAACGGAACGATGCCGACCGCGAATGGCCTAGCCAATGGAACCACAAACGGCACCACGAAGCGGAAAGCTAGCGACGCTGGTCTCGAAGGTGAGATTGTGAGGAAGAAGGGCAAGGTCATGGAGGAGCCCCTAAAGAATAGTGATGAGATTGTCATATTGGATGACGCGAACGACGGAGCCATCGTCATTGACGACGACTGAGTACTTTACTATGCTCTGGTCGGTTGCCTAGAAACACGGCAGCACTACGGTGCCTCGGTATTCGAGCAGCCCAGGATCTTAACCGGTTCGTATCAACGTTACGGACGTGCGCCGCAAAGCGTCGAGTACATCCGCCATTTCCGACCCTTCATCTTCTGTATTGCCCTTTCTTCAGCATCTGGCTACGTCTCGAGGCGCCTAAGCATATAGACCTCTTCTCTGTATTTTATATCAGCATGGGCACTACCTGGATGGCGTTTTGGGGAATGGGTATACCTCTATCATATTTGCTTTGGTCTTCGCAAGTCGGGAGGGTGATAAGATCATAGCGACAATGGTCAGCCCACTTGGAGTGGAAATAGGCATAGTATAGCCACACAAATATCGTGCACGACTCTACACCGCAGACAACCCTCCATCTATGTTCATGACACAATCATGCGCATACTGATTCTCAGCGAGAAATAGAGCTGCTTGTGCGATTTCCTCAGGCTTGCCGAAACGCCCTAGGGGGATTCTCTGCTTCAATTCCGAGTGATTCAAATCTAGCATCGTTAATCGTCAGCTTGATCATTGTATAGTATAATTAAAGCACGCCTTTGGGGCGCATACCTTTTGTCATTTCCGTATCGACATACCCCGGTACAATCGCGTTCACGCGGACACGATGGGATGCGTATTCGGTGGCTAAAGCACGCGTGAAGCCGAGCACGCCGGCCTTGGAAGCAGCGTATGCAACGGCGCCGTACCCACCTTGCAGACCGAGGAGGCTTGCTACGTTGATAATCACGGGGCTGGTCTCCTCTTCCACTTTTATTACGTTGCTCCCTTCTTCGAGTTCGTCTTTAGCTTTGGAGGACCTTCGGATATTGCTTAGGTAACCCTGTCGTAGCAAAAACCTCGTTCCAATCATCATGCTCGTTAGGTTCGTGTTGATGATACTGTCAATTCTCGCATCCTAGACATGCGGGTAAGAATCTTATGAGCTATGTCTTGCATGAAATGCTTACCTCCATCGCCGTGAAGAGCTTCGCCTGGCTGGTCCCCGCACAGTTTACTAGGACATCAATTCTAGATACTTGGTCTTCTTGTCGGATGCGGGCCTTAGGCAGGTAGGTGCCAAAGTGCGAGGGCTTTGAGGAATTGGTGGTCCAGAAGTTCGAGGCATGGGATATGTTTCCTGCAATGTAACCGTGCGAGAAGCGTTCCAAATTCTCTTGTTTTGAACGTGGCTCTGACGCCGATAATGATGTAGTGGACGTTATATCTTCTGATGAATTCGACGATAAAGGCTGTAATGTTTGTACGGCAGCTTTGAGATCCTCCTCGGAGCGCGAGATCAAAGTGCAACGGTATGCATTCTTTGCGAACATTTGCGCAATTGCGAGTCCAATGCCCCGACTCCCGCCTGTGATGAGGACATGTCGTGGGCGTCCAACCATGCTCAAAGCTTCTCTGTCGGGGCTTCTATGAGAGTTGGATCCAATGTGGGAAAGACTTATGGATCCTGAAAACCGAGAGAAAATCTAACCAGAAACGTAGTTTGGCGAATGCTGAAGTTTGACGAATACTCGGATTCTGCCATGCCTATGACGATATGGGGCAGAGCCTTAGTAAGCATCATTTGGCACGCGAAGAAACGTGACAGCGCGATCCCGCGGCGCTCCTCTCCGCATTCTCCATTCTCACTGCGCCTTCAACCCTCGTAAAGTCTCCTACTCGTCCTCTCTACACTACACAACTATAACCCTCGACAATGGCGGACACCAAAACCTCACAATACGTTACCCTTGTCTCGAACGACGGCTACGAGTTCAAAGTCCTGCGCTCCGCAGCGTGTATCGCAGGGACGATCAAGAAGGCGCTAGACCCTACGTGTACGCATACCTTCTCCCGCATCAAGCGCCCTTTGAAGCAGTAGCTAATGATACCGTATAGCGGGCTTCCGAGAGACCACGCAGAATCGCGTCAACTTGCCCACGATAAAGTACGTTTGCGACTCTTCCCTACGGCTTCACCAACTTCGAGCTCTTCCCCCCGCATATCAGCGACGTCGAACAGGCACCATGAGTAGATGAGACTGACATAAAGTAGTGGCGTCGTCCTGGAGAAAGTCTGCGAATACCTATACTACAACCAGAAGCATGCGGAGAGCAAGGACGTTTCCGATATGGATATACCGCCTGAGCTGTGCTTGGAATTACTGATTGCTGCCGATTACTTGGACGGTACGTCCAGCTTCAAGAAAGGAAGAGTCTCTACTAATAACCGTAGTATGAGCCGCCGTTGCGTTTCACATCGAATACACACTCCTACGCTTCGCTGAAATTGATGCGAACTCTGCATGGTGTCGTACATACCGATATCCAGTGCACCAGGCCGGACCCGCATACCATTGCCATCACGACCACGTCAAATTAAAATTAGAGCAACACGAGAACGTTAGCGCGTGACAAGACGAACTGCGAGCGGTGAAGGGAAGACTTGAGAATTTTGAACATGTTCAGCAATCGACCACAACAAAAGACATACCAATAAGAGAAGATATATGACTTTCATACACTGAGAACATGTTATATTCGAACTGGACTTGAAGAGGACATGACTTTGTAATCATCAGGCGTAATTCTAGTACAAAATGTACTAGGGCTAAGAGACAATATGCAGTCAATGTCACTACAACAACGTCCTAGATGGTGAGACATAGCATCTACTATTCGATTAGTTAATCTGCATTCGTTTCCTGTGAAGAAAGAATTTCAGCTTCTTCTCTGTGTCAAGCTGCACCTCCCAAACTCCTCTCTGCAATTGGTTTCCACTCATGGATCGGCTTGTCGGTTTGAACTAATACAACCCTCCCGCCCTTCCAGCTACCAAGCTTGCCTTGCCCATTCACACTGATGCCAAGGTCTTGAGCAAACTCTCCGGCTTGCGATAGTCCTTCTGTATCAATCCGAGGACAGTCGTGGCTTTGATAACTTAGCTTACCTTTGACACTGTGTAGATGACCATAACTTACTACAGCAGACTCAGATGCGGAGTATACAACTCGTTCACCCATTCTTCCGCTTTCTCTGCCTGCTCGAACCCTTTGACTTGCTGTCTGCAGCGTAGTGCTAGCAAGCGCAAATCGTCCTTTTTGCACTTGATATACAGTTTCCGGACGAAGACATCTTCACTATTTAACTTTTTGAATTCAACTGCAATCTCAGTACCAAATTCGATGTTCAGTGAGTCGAGCCATTCTTGAGGATCAGAACCGTAGGCAGAGGGGTAGATTTCGGAGGTCAGTGTGACGTGGGGAAGGAACCGATGCGGGGAAGTGAAGTGAAATGATGTTTTGTCGATAAGTGTGGTTAGGAGGTTGTTGAGAGGGTGGGAAGCTGGCGGGAGAAGCCAGAGCGACGAGCCTGGCATCTTCAAGTTAGAAAACAATGTGTTTCAGGACTATTATTGTTCGAACGACAGCCAGCATTGAGCTGTCTCATGTTTACAACGCGAGGCGCGCCGATTGGCCTGGAGCGCCACAAGGTGGCTAGTGCCTGATAGCTCCTTCCAACCCATCCCGCATCTGACGCTCCGCAACCTCCGCGACCGCGACGCGCATTCGCATGTGAAAGCCCGTCCATTGCCCGCTTTGAGTCCGAGGAACAGCGTGCACGCTTGCTCAATGGCTACACGTACCCGAACATTCGACAAATGATAATGCGACATCGCATATGACGGCGCTATCAGCCGATCTGACCATGTCTGAAGTCGTCACGGTCGTGCTGAAGGCGCTCTGGAGCTTCTTCAGCTGCTTCTTCGATGTAGCTTTCTTCTGGCAAAGGGTCCGTCTTCCCTTGCAGTCCTTCTGTTCAAAGCACTCTCGCATGGAATGCTGATATGTTGAAGAAATTGTATGCATGGTGGACGCAGAAGAGTAGGAGGGATCTGCTACTCGAAGCCATCAGCGATGCGCGTCTCTTTGAGGAATGGGAGGGTGCTGCGTTCAAGCTCGACGAGTGTCTTGACTATGATATGTGGTACGCCCTTCCATCTCATCTCCTTCCCGGGCACCGTCACATAGTCTGTCATCTACTAACAACGCGACGATAGGCGGCAGACTGCCATCAGCAAAGACTACGACCACCGCCTCATCCACCAGCGACTCTCCTCCATATATGAAGCGCAAGAAGATAACGACATCCTCGGCCTCATCAGCCTCCTTCGTAGCGGTCTCGTACGCAACCTTGGAAATATCACCGCGTCCAAGCTGTACAACCGCGCATATGCGGGGACGAAACTGCTTATCGAGGACTATGTCACACAAGTCGCGTATGCAATTGAGAACCTCACACAGTACCCCACTTCAGCGAGTTCGGATACTGGGTTGACGAACCAGGCGAAGCTAGATGTCCTACATGATACAAGGCAGGCTTTTGGGAGATCCGTGTTGGTACTTCAAGGTGGAGCAATTTTCGGCCTGTGCCACCTGGGTGTCGTGAAGGCGCTACATCTGCGCGGTTTGCTCCCCCGTATCATCGCTGGGACGGCTACGGGCGCTCTCATCGCTGCGCTAGTGGGGGTCCACACAGAGGATGAGCTACTCGATTTCTTGTCGGGAAAGAATATCGACTTGACTGCCTTTACAAATCGGCCATATAGGAATGGGGCCGGTGGAAGTAGATGGATCGAAACCTTACTTCGCCGTGTCAAGCGATGGTGGAGGGAAGGCCACTTCCTGGACGTTCGTGTCTTGGAGCAAATGCTGAGAGACAATGTGGGCGATTTGACTTTTGAAGAAGCGTATACCAAGACGAAGAGAGTGTTGAACATCACTGTGACCACTAGTGGTGGTGGCGGTGTGCCGAATTTGCTGAATTATCTCACAGCTCCCAACGTTGTAAGTTCACCGACCTTATTCTCCCCCCAGGGAATCTTGTAGCTTACAGTCTCTAGCTTATCTGGTCGGCAGCCCTTGCCTCAAACGCCACATCCTCCTCCACACTCTACCATTCGGTGACTCTAATGTGCAAAGACGAGAACGGCCAGATAGTGCCTTGGTCCCCAGCATGCGGCACTACATTTAAGCCCTACACACACGCCTCCTATCGCGACCGCGAGTCTCCACTCCATCGCATCGGTGAGCTCTTCAATGTAAACCACTTCATCGTCTCACAAGCGCGGCCCTACCTTGCGCCTTTCCTACGCTCCGATTTACATCACCCCAACCCGCGACAAGACGGCCGCTGGCGGCTTAGCATGCCCGTTCTACGACTTGTTGTACTGGAGGTTCAGCACCGATTGCATCAGCTCGATGAGCTAGGCCTCCTGTCGCCCTCAATCCGGCGATTTCTCCTCGATGAAAACATCCCCGGCCCGAGTCTTACGCTTGTCCCCGAACTTACACCGGGTGACTTCTTCAAGCTACTGGAAAACCCCACAAGCGAAGCGATTGACTACTGGATCCTGCGCGGGGAGCGTAGTGTGTGGCCTGCTGTAACAGCGTTGAAGATTAGGTGTGCAATTGAAGTGGAGTTGGATAGAGGTTATCAGCTTGTCAGGAGAAGGAAGCCATTTGATCCTATTGGCAGTAGCACTAGTAATGGTGGTAGTAGTGGGCTACGCAAGAGCGGAAGTAGAGGTGAGGGCATGTCCAGTCAAGGGTATGAAGCTGACAGCAAGAGTGACAAGGCGAGCAAGAGGGCAAGGGCTGCTAGTGTTGGTGGTGGGGCTGTGGGGTAGAAGAAGAATCCTGCCAGCGGAGCAAAGTGTTGAAATTACGCGTTTCTAGTTTAAAAATCGATTATCCATGAACTACTGAGTCAATCCAAACCAACAATCCATAGTAAAATATGCAGGTCCGATTATTTATGCAAGGTTCAAAACAGTACGAAGTATTTCAGGCTGTAGATCCGCGGAAGACGTTTCCGTAGACTCTGTGATTGGTCACCGTTGGGTGCGAATTTGTGGAAACTACTCCATATACTAGTGGGGGCAGGTTCTGTTCTGTGACAGTGCGAAGAAATTGTGAACTCATGCCTGAGAGCGTAATGAGTGTATGGCGTCACTTGACTGTGGGGTCCCGGCTGGAAATGGCTGAGATCTGAACTGAAAATTTGAGAAGTCGATTTGAGCTAGAGGGATTGTTGGGATTAGACGTAGGAGATGGTTCTTATTTATGTCATCACGGGCAGAGCAAGGTGGTGAAAGGCACAAAAGTTGAGGGTGTTTGTAAATATTTGACGTTGCATCGTTGCATTACGTTACGCTGGCATTACTAATACATTAAGACTATGTGCCCGTAGAAGTTCCTCTCGTGAGTCGTATAATCTTTACCTGAGAAAGTCGACGATGTGATAAACGTCTACTTCATAAAGCCGGCCTTGCCATCACCGTTCGCGTCCACCTTCGGGTTCAGCTTATCCATCAAGCTGGGCTTGTGGGTGTTGGTACCCGTGGTGTTGTCGTGGGAGGTACGGCCTGTAGAATGTTGGTCATCATGAAGTGCGGAGTGAGACACTGCCTTTGAACGATCCTCGGTCAGGGCCTTGGGCAATCCGCCATCCTCGTTCGGGCGATGGTCCAAATCACCCTTGCCGTGACCACTGATAACACCGTCTGTGCCAACTCGGCTACCAGAGTTACCGGTGGTACCAGTAGCACCAATGCTACGCTCACGGGAAGGATCGTTCAAATCAGAACGGCTGGAAGACGTACCATCGTGACGGTCGGACGAGCTGAGAACGCCGCCTTGGGTAGAAGACCCGGTCAAGTTGCCCTGGCCAGTTGCACCGCGGTCAGCATGATGGTGGTTGTCATGTTGGCCGGTCAAACCACCTGAGGTAGTGGCACCAGTCAGGCCGCGGTCGGTGTGTTTGTCACCATGGCCGGTCAAACCACCTGAAGTGGTGGAACCAGTCAGGCCGCGATCGGTGTGTTTGTCACCATGGCCGGTCAAACCACCTGAAGTGGAGGAACCAGTTAGGCCACGGTCAGTGTGGCGACCATCATGGCCGGTCAAGCCGCCTGTAGTACCCGTAGTGGTAGAGTTGGTAGTCAAGCCGCCTTTGTGAAGACCAGCTTCGCTAGATGCGTGGTTGGGTGTGGCATCGTAGTCACC